>NC_134397.1:212265380-212605842 GCF_050003625.1 Haematobia irritans | reverse complement strand
CAGTTTAGAATGTACGCTCTGCACGTAATTGTATCAGCGGTCTATAAACTAAGGCTGATATGCAATTTATTCAGTCTGATTCTCTTTGTTTGCTTAATTAAATTAATATCGCGCGCAGAGAATTCACACCGTAATTACACAGGTATTAGGTGGGATTTACCATTTATATACCTTGGAGACGAAAGGGTATGGGAATAAAAAAATATTAATTTAATATGAAAGATTGTTTAATATAAACTTTTTATAAAGAAATATTTGTTTAACAAAATTCTTTCATTAAAATTTAGAACGCACAATTTTCATTAAAGTCGTTTAATTACGGCGAACTTTTCTTATTATAAGGAAGGCTCACTATTGACTTAAAGAAATACTTTTGTAAATAACGGAGATTTTGTTTTCTTGGTAAAAAAAAAAAAACAAGTATATACGGCCGTAAGTTCGGTCAGGCTGAATCTTATGTACCCTCCACCATGGATTGCGTAGAAATTTCTACGAATGACTGTCATCCACAATCGAATTACTTGGATTGTGGTAATACTTACCGATGGTAAGGTATCTTATCTTAACATTGTCTTCTAAATTGTAAGCTAGTCCATACGTGGTATATATTAGACAAAACAAGTATATACGGCCGTAAGTTCGCCTATGCCGAATCTTATGTACCCTCCACCATGGATTGCATGGAAACTTGTACTAAAGACTGTCATCCACAATCGAAGTAATTGGGTTGCGGTAACACTTGCTGATTGCAAGGTATCTTAAAACTTCTTAACACCGTCTTCTCAATTGTAAGTTAGTCCATACGGGATATATACTAAACAAAAAAAAGGCCGATTAAATACGTATATAATTCAGTTTGACAAAATTTTCTATAGAAATAAAGTTTTGACAAAATTTTCTAAAGAAATAAATTTTGACAAAATTTTCTATAGAAATAAAACTTTGACAAATTTTCTTTAGAAATAAAATTTTTACAAAAATTTTTATAGAAATAAAATTTTTACGAAATAATTTTTTTATAAAATTTTCTATAGAAATAAAATTTTTGGAAAATTTTCAATAAAAATAATATGTTGACAATATTTTCCATACAAATAACATTTTGACAAAATTTTCTATAGAAATAAAATTTTGACTAAATTTTCTGTAGGAATAAAATCTTAACAAAATATTCTAAAAAGAAATAAAATTTTGACAAAATTTTCTATAGAAATAGATTTTTTTACAAAATTTTCTATTTTCTACAAATTTTTACTATAGAAATAAAATTTTGACAATATTTTCTACAAAAATGAAATTTTGACAAAATTTTTATAGTAATAAAATTTTGACAAATTTGGTAAAATTTTCTATAGAAATAAAATGCTGACAAAATTTTCTATAAAATAAAATAAAATTTTGACAAAATTTTCTATAGAAATAAAATGTTGACAAAATTTTCTATAGAAATAAAATTTCGACAAAATTGTCTATAGAAATAAAATTTTGACAAAATTGTCTATAGAAATAAAATTTTGACAACATTTTCTATAGAAATAAAATTTTGACAAAATTTTCTATAGAAATAAAATTTTGACAAAATTTTCTATAGAAATAAAATGTTGACAAAATTTTCTATAGAAATACAATTTTGGCAAAATTTTCTATAGAAATAAAATTTTGACAAAATTTTCCATACAAATAAAATTTTGACAAAATTTTCAATAGAAATAAAATTTTGACAAAATTTTCTATAGATATAAAATTTTAACAAATTTTTCTATAGAAATAAAAAGTTGACAAAATTTTCTATAGAAATAAATTGTTTACAAAATTTTCTATAGAAATAAAATTTTTGGAAAATTTTGTCAATATTTTCCATACAAATAACATTTTGACAAAGTTTTCTATAAAAAAAAATTTTGACTAAATTTTCTGTAGGAATAAAATCTTAACAAAATATTCTAAAAAGAAATAAAATTTTGACAAAATTTTCTATAGAAATAAATTTTTTACAAAATTTTCTATTTTCTACAAATTTTTACTATAGAAATAAAATTTTGACAATATTTTCTACAAAAATGAAATTTTGACAAAATTTTGTATAATAATAAATTTTTGACAAAATTTTCTATAGTAATAAAATTTTGACAAAATTTTCTATAGAAATAAAATTTTGGTAGATTATTTTTGGGGATCGGCTATATATAACTATATCCCGATACGGACAAATTTTGGCATGGTTGTTAGCGGCCATGTACTAGTCCAATGTACCAAATTTCACCACGTATCAAATTTCAACCGAATCGGATGAATTTTGCTCCTCCAAGAGCTGGGGAGGTCAAATCTGGGGATCGGTTTAAATGGGGATTATATATAATTAAGACCGGTATGAACCAATTTTTGCATTGTTATTAGAGACCATATACTAACACCGCCTACCAATTTTCAACCGAATCAGATGAATTTTGCTCTTCCAAGAGGCTCCGGAGGTCAAATTTGGGGATCGGTTTATATGGGGGCTATATATAACTATTGACTGATATCGACCAATACCTACTTGCATGGTTGTTAGAGACCATATACTAACACCATGTACCAAATTTCAGCCGGTTCGGATGAAATGTGCTTCTTTTAGAGGTTCCGCAAGTCAAATCTGGGGATCGGTTTATATGGGGGCTATATATAATTATGGACCGATGTGGACCAATTTTTGCATGGTTGTTAGAGATCATATACTAACACCACGTAACAAATTTCAGCTGGATCAGATGAAATTTGCTTCTCATATCTGGGCCAAATCTGGGGGTCCATTTATATTGGGGCTAAACGTAAAAGTGGACCAATATGGCCCATTTGCAATATCATCCGACCTACATCAATAACAACTACTTGTGCCAAGTTTCAAGTCGATAGTTTGTTTCGTTCGGAAGTTAGCGTGATTTCAACAGACGGACGGACGGACATGCTTAGATCGACACAGAATTTCACCACGACCCAGAATATATATATACTTTATGGGGTCTTAGAGCAATATTTCGATGTGTTACAAACGGAAAGACAAAGTTTATATACCCCGCATACCGAAAAAAAGTGAACTTTTTTATAGGAAGAATGAACTACCTCGCACGAATATTGAACTAAATTTTATTCCACATTTTGAGATTTCCACAAGGCGTTGTTAAAACCAGCAAATTTTAATGCCCTGTTGTATGAAAGTTCACGAAATTACATCATCTCATAGAAGAAAAAATTAACTAAAAGTAAAGAAGAAAATCATTGGCGCCAAATCATGACCATTTTAACCATACAGTAGTTTATTCTTACTATTTTTGGGAATCGTACGAAGATCTTCTTTTGCTTTAGTTCATATTGAACTTATGTGTACGGTCATTGAACTATATACTCCCGTTTAGTTCATAAAATTTTTGAGACATACTTAAAAACAGTAAGATTTCATTAAACTGTGGATAATTTCGATAGAAATAATAAAATTTAACTACAAGGAATTAAATTTTTTCCAATAAAAATAAGTTAAATTTAGCGTTAGTTTAACTACGAAAAATTCTTTCTGTGCCTCCTATGGTGGAGGGTATAAAAATAATAATTCATATATAATCTAAAATGTATCATTACCACCCAGCAAAAAATTTGGAAGTTCTTCCAAAAGCACAACTTTAAAATCACTTCCAGAAGAAGAAAAATGCTAAATCCAATCTGAAAAAATTGTGAATTTTTGAAAATATTTTAGGTCAAACGTTTCCGGCAAGCGTTAGAATCCATTAAAAATTATAAAACATTATAAACAATTTTTATTTGACGAAATATCACAGAATTTTTTAATTTACATCCAAAACATTGAATTCGGATCACACCTAAAGAAGTGATCCAAATTCAGTGCACTGGCTGTTGAAATGGAGGACTTCCATCATATGACAAGCCCATGTTAAATTCACCGCTTCTGCGTCAATTTTGCATCACTTCCCGATCCAAAAAGAACATTTTCATTAATTTTTTGGCGACGCTTTTTTTGCTGGGTAGCGGAGGCATGTACAGCCTGAAAGTATGCTAAGTAGTTTTTCAAAAGTGTTTAAGTCAGGTTATTTCCTTCATGAAAAAAGTGTGTCACTTTTTACTGTGCCTCCTTTTAGTGAGAAAGTCTGAAGTCAAAGTATGATGATGTATTAACTTTCTCGGTACACCCCATTATAATTTGACTGAATTAGTTTAAAAGTAGCATAACATATTTTATTTGTTTGGCCTCAGCTGCTACTTTATTTCTTAAATGCCACAGAATCTAATTAAAATGGATTCGAAAGTAGTGAAGCATTGATTTCAATACGAGTGATTGAATTATGTCAGGCAGAATCTTCAGCTGAGAACTCGGATTAAATTTCTCAAACTCAAAAATGTTTTTGCGTAAAACTGGTTATTGAATGGTGGTTATCAAAGACAATTAATATTGGTACAATACAAAAATATTTTATTTTATTTTTCGAGTAATTTTTTTTATTAAATTACTATATAAAAAATATATTTATACAGTCAAAAAAAAGTTTACTTGGCTCGGAATCAATACCAAAATCCCTTAAGGATTTTCGTATTGATTCCGAGCCAAAGATGCGGCTTCTTTAAAATTAAGACATTTTTTTAGCGACCTATAAGGCTTTAAATCTAAGATCAATAAAATTTAAATTTGGATCTAGATCTCATTTATAGAGTTTTTATTTTCTTTTGCGGTATATTAATAAAGCTATTCACATACAAACCAATAACGGTTTAAAAATCCAAAATGAAGTAAAGTACATTGTAAAAAATGTTTTCTTATTTCCAAAAAAAAAAAACTTTAAAACTTTAAGCGTTTTTATCTTAAATTTAAAAATTCAATATTTCAGTTAATTTAAGACATTCGATTTAACGGAGGGACGTAAATTTCCAAAATTTGTGGCTAACTTTAATAAAAACAAGTGTATATGGCCGTAAGTTCGGCCAGGCCGAATCTTATGTTCCCTGCACCACGGATAGCGTAGAAACTTCTACGAAAGACTGTCATCCAGAATCGAATTACTTGGGTTGTGGTATCTTAAGTCGTTTTCTAAATTGTGAGTTAGTCCATACGTGGTATATATTGACAAAAAAGTTATCTATAGTTAAGTCTACAAAAAATTACGAATCGCTATGGAATTTTTGCACGGTACGTACACTGTTAGAAAAATATGTTTTTCATATGTTCCGATATAAACAAAATGTGTTTCGGGCACAATTTTTAAACACAATATATTTAAGTGCAAACATGTAATGTTCCTAAACTAACACAAAATGTTTGGGACACATATGTTAATATGTTAGAATATATTATGTTTGGGGCATGAATGTTTCATAAAAATAATATGTGTGAATGTATACATATATAAATTTACAAATTTCGAGTAAACATATATATGTTGTGATACTTTATTCAGAGAGCGACAGAGAGAGAGAGTTAGTATAGAGAAGGAAATAGAGATGGAAACCAGGAGGCTTGAATAAAAAGATATCAACATAACACAGCGAGAATGAAATGAGAGCAATTTCTGTGAAACCGCTTGTATGTAGTTTCGGAAAACTGATTCATGATAAGGCCAAAAATGTAATATGCTTAAGTCTAAATATTATTTAATTTGAATATTAGAATGAGTATTCGGAATAAAGAGAATAGACATTCGGAACCAAGAGAATAGACATTTGAAAAAAAAACAGCATATTTGTATTACAGAAAAAGATGCGAAGAACTCAAAAATTTCGTGGAAGTGAAAATTATCTGAGGAAATGAGCACAATCTTCTTTGAGGAATTCTTCCAAGCATATACTATTTTTGGATTCAAAATGCTTCCAAACATATAATATGCTCACATAAAACAAACATATTAATGTTTCGGCAGTCGCTTATATGGGGACTATATACAATTATGAACTTGATATGGACCAATTTTTATGCGATTTTGGATCGATTTATCTGAGGGCTATATATAACAATAGACCGATATGGACCTAGTTAGGCATGGTTGTTAACGGCCATATACTAGCAAAATGTGGAGGTTCCAAAACCAAATCTCGGGATCGGTTTATATGGGGGGCTATATATGGTTATGGACTGATATGAACCACTTTTGGCATGGTTGTTAAATATCATATACTACCACCACGTACCAAATTTCAACCATATCGGATGAATTTTGCTTCTCCAAAAGTCACCGGAGGTCATATTTGGGGATCGGTTTATATATAATTATGGACTGATATGAACCAATTCCTGCATGGTTTTTGGATACCATATACTAACATCACGTACCAAATTTCAACCGAATCGGATGAATTTTGCTCTTCCAAGGTGCTCCGGAGATCAAATCTGGGGATCGGTTTATATGGGGGCTATAATTAAATATGGACCGATTTCGACCAATTTTTGCATGGGTGTTTGAGACCATATATTAAGACTACTTACCAAATATCAACTGAATCAGATGAATTTTGGTCTTCCAAGAGGCTCCGGAGGTCAAATCTGGTGATCGGTTTATATGGGGGCTATATATAATTATGGACCGATGTGAACCAAATTTTGCATGGTTATTAGAGACCATATACTAACACCAAGTACCAAATTTCAGCGGGATCGGATGAAATTTGCTTCTCTTAGAGGCTCCTCAAGCCAAATCGAGGGATCGGTTTATATGGGAGCTATATATAATTATTGACCGACGTGGACCAATTTTTGCATGGTTGTTAGAGACCATATACAAACACCATGTACCAAATTTCAGCCGGATAGGATTAAATTTGCTTCTCTTAGAGGGTCTGCAAGCCAAATTTGGGGGTCCGTTTATATGGGGGCTACACGTAAAGGTGGACCAATATGGCCCATTTGCAATACCATTTGACCGACATCAATAACAACTACTTGTGCCAAGTTTCAAGTCGATAGCTTGTTTCGTTCGGAAGTTAGCGTGATTTCAACAGACGGACGGACGGACGGACGGACATGCTCAGATCGACTCAGAATTTCACCACGACCCAGAATATATATACTTTATGGGATCTTAGAGGAATATTTCGATGTGTTACAAACGGAATGACAAAGTTAATATACCCCCACCCTATGGTGGAGGGTATAAAAATGTTGAAGCAAAGATTATAAACTTTATTTGAATTAAAATTTCATTATTTTAAATAAATTTGTCAATAATAGTTTGTAAATTGTGCATTCCAAAATGTAGTTTGCGCAATCTTTAATATCACGTAAATATTTTTTCAGTGTATAGAAAATATAGGTAAAATTATTTTTCATTGGACTCGTATACAGAATAACCTATCCCATAAATTATTACCTTATGTTAGTTACACTATGTGACTAAGGATTGTGAATTATAACACGATCTGCGTGAAAATATGATAGGCCAAAATTCTAGACCAAGAGTCCAAATTTTGTCAGTAAGAAATAAGATTACAAATTTCCGGAGTCAAGCCAAAGTGTCCGTCCATCAGTATGTAAGTAATATTGTTCTTCACCAGAAGTCGCTCTTCATGGATTTCTATTAAAGGAAAAAGCAAACTTCAGAAAAAAATATTTTAACCGTCAAACTTAAATTAGCTCCTACGTGTATAGTCCGATTAATTTATGAGATTTTAAGTTGCATTACGTTATAGATGTGAAGATAAAACAATTTTTATTAATCAAATGTCTATTGAAAAATTTTGCATGCTGTGACCAACATGTGCACATATTAATCGACAGTTACCACAAAAACATGGTTTGAAAATAACTAATTAACAATTTTTGCTGGAAAACCCATAAAATTGCAATAATTTTTCACTCATTTATTATGTTATATGGATAATACGTTTTTTTTTTGTAATATATTAAATGTTAGAATAAATGGAAATTGTTGTAAATATAAAAACATTAATTATATTTTTTTATGGACAAAATAAAAACTAAATATTTATTGGAAAAATATTATTAATAATCGTGGTTAGTTATGTGCTGTGGTTTGTGGTCCACACACGCAAAGAAACGAAAAAAAAACTTTTGCAAAAGATGCTCTTTTGTTACAGTTTTATGAATTTTCAAATCTTTATCACCAAGAAAATTTTTCTGTTACAAAATAAATACTTAATTTAATGTAATAATATGCATTGCAAACATTCCTTTGGAAATCCAGCAAAAATTTGTATAACATAAATAAATAAAATTACATAATTTTCGTTTCCAAAAGTTGTAATATTTGGTACATTGTTTTTTTAGAAAGGGTCCGACTAAAGCGTTTTGTTTTCTTTACATAGGGAATTTGACAAAATTTAAAAAAAAATTTGAAATAAAATTTTAACAACATTTTCTATAGAAATAAAATGTTGACAAAATATTCTATAGTAATAAAGTTTTTAAAAAAAATTCTATAGAAATAATATTTTGACAAAATTTTCAATTGAAATAAAATCTAGACAAAATTTTCTATAGATATAAAATTTTAACAAAATTTTCTATAGGAATAAAATTTTCACAAAATTTTCTATAGAAATAAAATTTTGACAAAATTTTCTATTGAAATATATTTTTGGCAAAATCTTCTAGAAATAAAAAATTGACAACATTTTCTATAGACAAAAAATTTTGACAAAATTTTCTATAGGAATAAAATTTTCACAAACTTTACTATAGAAATAAAATTTTTACAAAATTTTCTATAGAAATAAATTTTTGGCAAAATCTTCTAGAAATAAAATTTTGACAAAATTTTCTATAGACATACAATTTTGACAACATTTTCTATATACATAAAATTTTGACAAAATTTTTTAATAAAAATATTAAAAAATTTAATAGAAATATTAAATAATGTTCACAAAATTTTATGTAGAAATAAAATTTTGACAAAATTTTCTATAGAAATAAAATTTTGGCAAAATCTTCTAGAAATAAAATTTTCTCAAAATTTTCTATAGAAATAAAATTTTGACAAAATTTTCTATAGTAATAAAATTTTTAAAAAAAAATCTACAGAAATGATATTTTGACAAAATTTTCCATAAAAATAAAAGTTTGACAAAATTTTCTACATAAATAAATTTTGGCAAAATTTTCTATAGAAATAAAATTTTAAAAAAATTTTCTATAGAAATAAAATTTTGGCTAAATCTTCTAGAAATAAAATTTTGACAAAATTTTCTATTGACATAAAATTTTGACCAAATTTTCTATAGGAATAAAGTTTTCACAAAATTTTCTAGAGAAATAAAATTTTGACAAAATTTTCTATAGAAATAAATTTTTGGCAAAATCTTCTAGAAACAAAATTTTGATAAAATTTTCTTTAGACATCAAATGTTGACAACATTTTCTATATATATAAAATTTTGGCAAAATTTTTTATAGAAATAAAATGTTCACAAAATTTTATGTAGAAATAAAATTTTGACAAAATTTTCTATAGAAATAAAATTTTGACAAAATTTTCTATAGAAATAAAATTTTGGCAAAATCTTCTAGAAATAATCTTTTAACAAAATTTTCTATAGAAATAAAATTTTGACAAAATTTTCTATAGTGATAAAATTTTTAAAAAAATTTTTATAGAAATAATATTTTGGCAAAATTTTCTATAGAAATAAAATTTTTACAAAAGTTTCCATACAAATAAAATGTTGACAAGATTTTCTATAGAAATAAAATTTTGAGAAAATTATCCATACAAATAAAATTTTGACAAAATTTTCTATACAAATAAAATTTTGACAACATTTTCTACAGAAATAAAATTTTGACAAAATTTTCTATAGACATAAAATTTTGACAAAATTTTCTATAGGACAAAAATGTTCACAAAATTTTCTATAGAAATAACATTTTGACAAAATTTTCTATAGAAATAAAATTTTGACAAAATTTTCTATAGAGATAACATTTTGGCAAAATTTTCTAGAAATAAAATTTTAACAAAATATTCTATAGAAATAAAATTTTTTACAAAATTTACTATAGAAATAAAATTTTGTACAAAATTTACTATAGAAATAAAATTTTGACAAAATGTTCTATAGAAATAAAAATTTTTACAAAATTTTCTATAGAAATAAAATTTTGGCAAAAGTTTATATAGAAATAACATTTTGACAAAATTTTCTATACAAATAACATTTTGACAAAATTTTCTATAGAAATAAAATTTTGACAAAATTTTCCATACAAATAAAATTTTGACAAAATTTTCTATAGAAATAACATTTTGACAAAAATTTCTATAGAAATAAAATTTTAACAAAATTTTCCATACAAATAAAATTTTGACATAATTTTCTATAGAAATAACATTTTGAAAAAATCTTCTAGAAATAAAATTTTGACAAAATTTCTATATACATAAAATTTTGACAAAATTTTTTATAGAAATAAAATGTTGACAAAAGTTTCTATACAAATAAAATGTTGACAAGATTTTCTATAGAAATAAAATTTTGACAAAATTTTCCATACAAATAAAATTTTGACAACAGTTTTTATAGAAATAAAATTTTGACAAAATTTTCCATACAAATAAAATTTTGACAAAATTTTCTATACAAATAAAATTTTGATAAAATTTTCTATAGAAATAAAATTTTGACAAAATTTTCTAGAAATAATATTTTAACAAAATATTTTGTAGAAATAAAATTTTGACAAAATTTTCTATAGAAATAAAATGTTGACAAAAGTTTCTATACAAATAAAATGTTGACAAGATTTTCTATTTTCTAGAAATAAAATTTTAACAAAATATTTTGTAGAAAGAAAATTTTGACAAAATTTTCTATAGAAATAAAATGTTGACAAAAGTTTCTATACAAATAAAATGTTGACAAGATTTTCTATAGAAATAAAATTTTGACAAAATTTTCCATACAAATAAAATTTTGACAAAATTTTCCATACAAATAAAATTTTGACAAAATTTTCCATACAAATAAAATTTTGACAAAATTTTCCATACAAATAAAATTTTGACAAAATTTTCTATAGAAACAAAATTTTGACAAAATTTTCTGTAGAAATAAAATTTTGACAAAATTTTCTATAGACATAAAATTTTGACAAAATTTTCTATAGGAATAAAATGTTCACAAAATTTTCTATAGAAATAAAATTTTAACAAAATTTTCTATAGAAATAAATTTTTGGCAAAATCTTCTAGAAATAAAATTTTGACAAAATTTTCTATAGAAATAAAAGGTTCACAAAATTTTATGTAGAAATTATATTTTGACAAAATTTTCTATAGAAATAAAATGTTGGCAAAATCTTCTAGAAATAAAATTTTAACAAAATATCCTATAGAAATAAATTTTTTTACAAAATTTACTATAGAAATAAAATTTTGGCAAAATTTTCTATAGGAATAACATTTTGACAAAATTTTCTATAGAAACAACATTTTGACAAAAATTACTATAGAAAAAAAATTTGACAAAATTCTCCATAAAAATAAAATTTCGCAAATATTTTTATAGAAATAAAATTTTGACAAAATTTTCCGTACCAATAAAATTTTGACAAAATTTTCTATAGGAATAAAATTTTGACAAAATTTTCTATTGAAATAAATTTTTGGCAAAATCTTATAGAAATAAAATTTTGACAAAATTTTCTATAGACATAAAATTTTGACAAAACTTTTTATAGAAATAAAATGTTCACAAAATTTTGATAAAATTTTCTATAGAAATAAAATTTTGGCAAAATCTTCTAGAAATAAAATATTAACAAAATATTCTATAGAAATAAAATTTTCTATAGAAATAAAATTGTGACAAAACTTTGAATCGAAATAAAATTTTGACAAATTTTCCATAGAAATAAGCTTTGGACAAAAAATTGTTGTACATCTTCAAATTAAGATTTTTTTAAATTTGGTATTGAATATAATGGAGCCTAGATACGAGTATAAAGTTGTGTAGTTGGCGTTTTGTGGTCAAATTTTAAATTTGTGTGATGTGATCACAAGTTAATGTAATTTTTTCATGTAGAGTCTTAATTTCCAAATTTCCAAATGAATCTTTAATTTCTGTGGAGGTCTGGTGGGCAAAGTTTGATTTTTGTTTGCTGTGATCATGAACTAAAGCTATTTTCGCCATTGGTTTAGAAGATAGAGCCATCTTTGATTTTCCATATGAGATTTTGTAATTGTTCAGCTAAATTTTTATTTCTTTTGTATGATCACGAATTAAAATTAAAATAATTACAGATTTAGTTTAGAAAATACCACCATTTTAAGATTTCCGTATGAAATTCAAAATGAAATTTTTCGTAGGTTCGGGTATGTCGGGTATGTCGGTACGTCCGAGTTTCTGTCTGCGTTTTATAGCATTTTTTATAACATTACTTTTTTGTCAGATTATGTCAGAACTGCCGGTATGCATATCATAACCTCCCAATGACTTGAATATATTAAATTATCATTGGTGTATTCCTGAAAATAAGTCATAACCTAATTTCGCATAATGTTACCTGCAAAATTTTCTGGTAATAGAGGTTTCTTCTAGGTTTGTTTTATTCCTTTGCTTCATGTAAAAAGTTTTAAAGATAATAACAATGAACATAATATATTTCAGCCAATACCCTTAGTTACTACGCAAAAAAAATATCACCAAAATATTCCCACACTGTTAGAAAAATATGTTTTTCATATGTTCCGATATAAACAAAATGTGTTTCGGGCACGATTTTAAACCACAATATATTTAAGTGCGAACATGTAATGTTCCTAAACTAACACTAAATGTTTGGGACATCTATGTTAATATGTTAGAATATATTATGTTTGGGGCATCAATGTTTCATAAAAACCATATGTGTGAATACAAACATATATAAATTTACAAATTTCGACTAAACATACATATGTTGTGATATTTTATTCAAAGCGACAGAGAGAGTATAGAGAGAAATAGAGATGGAAACCGGGAGAGTTGACGAAAGATATCAATATAACACAGCAAAAGAGTCAAAAGAGAACAATTTCTGTGAAACCGCTTGTATGTTGTTTCGGAAAACTGTTTTATGATAAGGCCAAAAATTTGATATGTTTAAGTCTAAATATTATTTAATTTGAATAAAGAGAATGGACATTCGGAACCAAGAGAATAGACATTTGAAAAACAAACCGCTTATGTTTTCGCCTTGAGAGCAGCATTTGATGTATGTGTGGACATGTGTTTTGTTTATCATTTTGGCATTATGGGCACAATTTTATTCTTGGTTCGTTAAAAGAAATCAGGGGTCTTCATAAAAATAACGAAAGGGCACTATACTCTTTTTAGAGTTGGGACAGTAAAATGAAATAAGGAGGAAATAGTGAAAAATTACACAGTAAAATGTAAAAAAAAAAAAACTTTAGTTCCTCTTTATTAAAAAGTAGTCCACGAGGAGTTGACGGACACCATCAAATATAAAAGCGGGCATTAAGTTCGAGTTTTACAGCTAAAACAATTTAAAAAGTTTATTTTCTTTAAAATGAATTATTAAAGAAAAATAAAAGGAATTTTAGAGCGATGGTGTTAAATGCTAGTAAAAAACTGTTCACTCCTAAATAAATTTATGTTTATATTATAAAATTATGTATGTATGTTTATACTCGACTCCACGTTCTTCTTTTGTTAGTTTTTGAATTCCTTCCAAATTTTAAAGTTTTGTACAAAAACAGTTTTTTATTACAAGATTGTTATTTTTGCAATAAAAAATAATATTTTATCCAAAAATCAGTCAATTTCGTTTATATCAAGCACTGTTACTGACTATAAATCTTTAATAACGCACATTTCGAAGTTTCATTTAAAATAAATTAATATAGTATAAATATAAATGTGTAAATTAAAAAAAAAAAAAAAAAAAAAAAAAACAAAAAAAAAATGTTCGGTCGGAGCAGGGATTGAACCCACGACCCTTTGCATGCAAGGCAGACATGCTAACCACTGCTCCACGTGGCAAACAAATGTATGTTTCTATTAAATAATGTTATGTTTGCATGGGCTCGTGGGCGCTGCAAACTATGCTATATAAATGTAACTTAAAACGATACTTATCTACTGGTGACTATAACAGCTACGTAGCCCAGTGGATAATGTGTTGGCTTACAAACTGTATGGTCCTCGGTTCGATTCTCCGTGCAGGCGAAAGGTAAAATTTAAAAAATTTATAAAAGTGAATAATTTCTTCAACATTATTTGTATTACAGAGAAAGGTTCCAATAACTAAAAAATTTCGTGGAAGTGAAAATTACGAGTATGTTAGGGAATGAGCACAATCGTGTTTGGGAAAAATTCTTCCAAGCATATAATATTTTTGGCTCAAAATGCTTCCAAACATATAATATGTTCACATAAAACAAACATATTAATGTTTCGGCAGTATGCAATAATATATGTGCTTCCTGCAAAATATGTTTGGAACATATGTTAAAGAAGCGATTTTTTTTGAGGGTGCAGTTAAAAAGTTTATTGAAGCTGAAAACTTTTGCAATTAAAACTTTAATTGGTACAGTTAACTTTCTAATCAAACTTGAATCAAGTCAATGACTAAATATTTTAACATTTTTAATTAAACAATAATTGATACAATTAACTTTTTAATTAAACTTGGATCAGTTAGAAAAATTATGGAAAATTTTAAATTAAAAATTTTTTTGCATCACTATTTTTTTAAATCATACTAAAAACACTAACTCTGTTAAGAAAATAGTTACGATTTAAAGAAAACAAAAAAATAATATAGTTTTGCAATACATATCTATTAAATTTTTAATTGAAGCAATTAAAAAATATTTGAAGTTGGGTAATGAAATCAATTTATATTTTAATCAAGTATTTTTTGTGTGCAATCAAAACTATGGTTGCTATTATTATTTTCGTGATTGAAGACATTTCAATTAAAAAATTAATTGTATCAATTAATTTTGTGATTGAATCAGAAACCAAATTGTTTCTGCATAGTGCTTCATTTTTTATTTAATATAATTTTTAATTATAATAAATATATAAAAGAAAAAATAAAAATAATATCAATTAAGTTCTTTTGCTTTTACGGCTAAATAGCATTTGTACAAAAACAGCTTACAAATTATATTCATAGAGATGATTCAATTGAATAATACTACTTTCAAAAAGGTCAAATGAGGATGAGCAATTTATGATATTTCCACAACTAACAAACCACAAAACGTTTTAAGAATTATTCTAATGAATCCGATTGCATTTCCGTATTTACCCACCTTTGTAGCAGTTGAATGTGTTGAGTTAAAGCATCTATGTAATTTTGCATTTCCGCTCGCAATTGCATTTCCGTTGTTAATAAATCCTCCAAACCTGCTATGGAGGTGAAAAATTCTTTGGCTTGGCCATAACCAATGTTCATCAGCGTTATGGCCAGGATGACATGGACCACAATTAATTTAGTAAAATTTTTGGACATTTTGTTGTTTAAATAAAACGAATAGAGTTTTATTATAATTACATTTAATTCGATTTTTTTAATAATTTCTTTTCAGCTAAAATATTCCCTTCCGTTTTGGGACTACCGATCTTATTTCTTCAACGTTTCTATGTTAACTAATTTCTCTGTGCGATTTAATGAATTTAAATTTCAACTTGCTTATGCCGTCTTATAATTTTATTTTTTATGTGCTCACTTGAATTGCTGTCAATTGTGATTCTCGTCTCGAAGTGCCTTAAAGCTGGTATTGATTTGTGAAGTCATTGTCAACAGAAGAACAAGAAGGTTTGGCCATTTTACTATGGCCAGTATATTCGTTAAGTCATTGTTAGCCCCAATGCATTGGCTTAAGAGCAGGCCAGCTGGCCGGCTTGAAGAATATTAGAATGCGATGTTAGATGAATTTTACTGTTGCCATTTTCAAGATGTTCAACTGAGTTGGAGGTGTCTGTGGAAAAGATCTCTGCTATTTTCTAGAATTATGAGCAACATAGGTGATGTAAAAAGTCCATTGATATTTATTCTGATAATTTACACCTCCAACATTTATGATTGATGATGAGAAAATAATATCTAAAATGTCAAATCATAAAAATTACGATTTAATAGTAAATACTTTCTGTGGAAAATGTATAAGGCACGACAAAGCAAATGTTTCTACGTTTATATTGGCAAAATGAAGAAGAAGAAGAGCTATTCTTCTATAGTGGTGATTTTTGTAAAATTTGTATAATATTTTATTTTTATTCCATATTCGACACAGTATTCAATAATAGGAGATGTTTTTCAATACATTATTTTAAACACGGTTTTTGTTTGAAACATAGCATAAATTATATGTCGAATCTGAATTTGGAAATTTAAGTTGTCGTTAACATGTCTGTAAAGGACTTCGATAGGACTTGAAGAAAAAAACTAATAAAAACGAATAAATTAAAATTTGTTTCCTAGAATCAAGTATGTAAAACGCAAAGAAAATTGTCTCTTAATAGTATCCTTCCTTCAATTCTCTTTGGATTAGATTCAATACCAAAATCAATAGTGTAAAGGCAAAAGCTTTGGAACAGGGCAAGCTTTTTTTCAGTGCATGACCCTTTGTATGCTAATCATGGCACCACTGTGGCTCCTTTGGAGTTCCTAGCCAGCATTAACGTTACACCTAAAAAAAAAAAACAATTAAAGAAAGTCTAAAGTCGGGCGGGACCGACTATATTATACCCTGCACCATTTTGTAAATCCACATTTTCGATACTATATCAAATCCGACAAATGTGTTAGGTGCTATATATAAGAGTTTTCATCCCAAATACATACTTTTAAATCTGACTCCATCTGAAAAAAATGTATAATCTATAGACTTAAAATTTAAGTCGGCTAATGTCCTGGGATGGTACACTATGTTAGTAAAAAACAAGTAAGGAAAGTCTAAAGTCGGGCGGGACCGACTATATTATACCCTGCACCACCTTGTAGATCCACATTTTCCGATCTGGGCAAAATTTGCTAGACTTCTATAAAATCTATACACTTGGTTTATAAATTAGGCAATAAACATGAATTTCCCTAATTAAGAATAAAATCAAACAATATTAACATTTTATTTCTATTTATTGTATATGCTCTTAATTATTGATATTGGACTTATATTGCGACCTAGACTTTGACCACAAAAATGTGTTCACAGACAGACGGATGGACGGACAGACGGACATGGTTATATCGACTCAGGGAACCACCCTGAGCATTATTGCCAAAGGCACCATATGTCTACCTCGTCTCCTTCTGGGTGTTACAAACATATGCACTAACTTATAATACACTGTTCCACAGTGTGGCGCAGGGTATAAATATGGGAAACATTTAAATCTGAAGCAATTTTAAGGAAACTTCGCAAAAGTTTTTTATGATTATCGCTCGATATATATGTATTTGATGATAAGGAAAATTACCGTCCTTTTTACAAGTTTTCGACTAAGCAGAGGCGATTTTAAAAGGGAAATGTTGGTATTTTGACCATTTTTGTCGAAATCAGAAAAACATATATATGGGAGCTATATATAAATCTGAATCGATTTCAACCAAATTGCGCACGCATAGCTACAATGCTACCCAGCAAAAAAATTTAAAAGTTCTTCCAAAAGCACAACTTTAAGAGTACTTCTAGAAGATGTACTCCCACTTTTTTTGTTTCAAATTGGTTAAAAACAGTTTAAGCATTCATAAAATGGTACAAATTATTTAAATTTTGTCGAAAAAATGCTAAATCCAATTTGAAAAAATTGTGAATTTTTGAAAATATTTGATGTCAAACGTTTCAGACAAGCGTTAGAATCCATACAAATGTTAAAAAAATATAAAAATTATTTATTTGACAAAATATCACAGAATTTTTTAATTTACATCCAAAACATTGAATTCGGATCACTCCTAAAGAAGTGATGCAAATTCAGTGCACCGGCTGCTGAAATGGAGGACTTCCGTCCTATGACAAGCCCATTTTAAATTCATCGCTTCTGCGTCAATTTTGCACCACTTCCGGATCCAAAAAGAACATTTTCATTACTTTTTTGGCGACGCTTTTTTTGCTGGGTAATTCTACTCCCTGTGCAAAATTTCAACTAAATCGGAGTAAAAAAATGCCCTCTGTGGTCATATGAGTGTAAATCGGGCGAAAGCTATATATGGGAGCTATATCTAAATCTGAATCGATTTCAACCAAATTTGGCACGCATAGCAACAATGTTAAATCTACTCCCTGTGCAAAATTTTAACCAAATTAGGCCAAGACTCTGGCTTTTAGGACCATATTAGTCCATATCGGGCGAAAGATATATATGGGAGCTATATCTAAATCTGAACCGATTTCAAAAAAATTTGGCACACTTGACTACACTACTAATTGTACTCTTAGTGCAAAATTTCAACCAAATTGGGATAAAACTCTGGCTTCTGGGACCGTATTAGTCCATATTGGGCGATAGATATATATGGGAGCTATATCTAAATCTGAACCGATTTCAATAAAATTTGGCACACTTGACTACACTACTAATTGTTCTTCTTGTGCAAAATTTTAAGCAAATTAGGGTAAAAATCTGCTTTCTGGGGCCATATAAGTCCATATCGGGCGAAATATATATATGGGAGCTATATCTAAATCTGAACCGATTTCTTCCAAAATCAATCTATTCTGAGCCAAAACACATACTTGTGTCAAATTTGATGTCGATTGGACTAAAACTGCGACGTAGACTTTGATTACAAAAATGTGTTCACGGACAGAGGGACATCGCTATATCGACTCAAGGACCCACCCTGAGCATTATTGCCAAAGATTCCATGTGTCTATCTCGTCTCCTTCTGGGTGTTACAAACATATGCACTAACTTATAATACCCTGTTCCACAGGCGTAGGGTATAAATATGGGAAACATTTTAATCTGAACAAATTTTGAGGCAACTTCGCAAAAGTGAATTTATGATTTATCGGTCGATAGATATGTATTAGAAATAAAGGAAAATTTGAGTCACTTTTACAAGTTTTCGACTTAGCAGTGGCGATTTGATGTGGGTATTTTGACCATTTTTGCCCAAATCGGAAAAAAATATATATGGAAGCGATATAGAAATCTGAACCGATTTCAACCAAATTTGACATGTGTACTTAGCATTTTAATTCTACTCCCTGTGCAAAATTTCACGTAAATTGCACTACAACTTTGACCTCTGTGGTCATATGACGAACTTGTGCCAAATTTGAACTCGAATGGACTTAAACTGCGACCTAGACTTTGATCACAAAAATGTGTTCACAGACAGACGGACATCGCGAGATCGACTCAGGGACCCACCCTGAGCACTATTGCCAAAGACACCATCTGTCTATCTCGTCTCTTTCTGGGTGTTTGCAAACATATGCACTAACTTATAATACCGAGCCACCGTGGTGCAATGGTTAGCATGCCCGCCTTGCATACACAAGGTCATGGGTTCGATTCCTGCTTCGACCGAACACCAAAAAGTTTTTCAGCGGTGGATTATCCCACCTCAGTAATGCTGGTGATTTCTGAGGGTTTCAAAGCTTCTCTAAGTGGTTTCACTGCAATGTGGAACGCCGTTCGGACTCGGCTATAAAAAGGAGGTCCCTTGTCATTGAGCTTAACATGGAATCGGGCCGCACTCAGTGATAAGAGAGAAGTTCACCAATGTGGTATCACAATGGACTGAATAGTCTAAGTGAGCCTGATACATCGGGCTGCCACCTAACCTAACCTTATAATACCCTCTTCCACAGTGTGGCGCAGGGTATAAAAGGGACGATAACTTGTATCCAAAGATTTTTACCTTTCCTTAAGGATTTTGGGATTCATTCCGATTCTGACCCATTCCTGTACACTGTGTCCACATCGGTCCATAATTATATATAGCCCCCATATAAACCGATACCCAGATTTGGATTGTGGATCCTCTAAGAGAAGCAAATTTCATCCGATCTGGCTGAAATTTTGTACATAAATAGTGGAAGTATATAGTATCTAACACCCATGCAGAAATTGATCCACATCGGTGCATTTGACAAAATTTGACAAAATTTTTTAATTCACATTCAAAACACTGAATTAGGGTCACACCTTAGGAAATGATGCAAATTCAGTGCAACGGCTGTTGAAATGGTAGACATTCGTCCTATGACAAGCCCATTTTAAATTCATCGCTTCTGCGCCAATTTCGCATCACTTCCGAATACAAAGAAGAGCTTTTTCACTATTTTTTTGGCGACGCTTTTCTTGCTGGGATAATGAACTAATGCGTCCAATATTACACCCTCAAAAAAAAAAATCGCTTATGTAACATATACCCCAAACACATTTTGCTTCAAGCATATATATTTTCGGGATTGGTCCAAACAAAATATTATTTGTATTGTTCAAACATATTATGTATTGTTCAAACATATGCAGAAAACATTTTTTATGAAATTTTCTTTGTGTGGATATATTTATAAGGCGCCAATTAGTTACTTCCATTATTTTAATTGCAGCGTACTCTCTAGGTCTCTCTTTCTCAACACATTCATATATTTATGTTAATAGGCTATTTCCAAGTTAATATATGTTTGCATCTAAGCATATTATATTTGCAAACATTTTATGTCCCAAACATAATATGTTCTAACATATTAACATATATGTCCCAAACATATTATACTAGTTTATGAACATTATATGCTTGCACTTAAAAATATTGTGTTAAAAAATTTGAGTTCCAAACATATAATTTTTACGTGTATAAAACTTAAAATCATTCCAAGCAAATCCAATAAAAATTGTGGCTTCCATACCCCCATGAAGGAGATCGGTCTATATGGAGGCTATATAAAAACATGTACAGCTACACCCTCAAAAAAATCGCTTCTGTAACATATACCCCAAACATATTTTGTTTCAAGCATATATATGTATTCAGGATTGGTCCAAACAAAATATTGTTTGTATTATTCAAACATATTATGTTTCAACTTAGGGCATACACTGGTAGAAAACATTTTTTATGAAATTTTCTTTGGGTGCATATATTTTTAAGGCGCCAATTGGTTACTTCCATTATTTTAATTGCAGCGTACTCTCTAGGTCTCTCTTTCTAAATACTTAATAGGTTGGCTGGTAATTCCCCGGTCACATATTTTTGTCAAAATTCGTTTTTATTATTCAACATAGTTCCCTTCAAGAGCGATACAACGATTATAACGACCTTCCAATTTTTTAATACCATTTTGGTAGTACTCCTTAGGTTTTGCCTCAAAATAGGCCTCAGGTGCGACGATCACCTCTTCATTGCAGCCAATTTTTTCCCTGCGAGCATCCTTTTGAGGTCTGAGAACAAGAAAAAGTCGCTAGGGGCCAGATCTGGAGAATACGGTGGGTGGGGAAGCAATTCGAAGCCCAATTCTTGAATTTTTGCCATCGTTCTCAATGACTTGTGGCACGGTGCGTTGTCTTAGCGGAACAAAATTTTTACTTCTTCATATGGGGCCGGTTTGCCGCGATTTCGACCTTCAAACGCTCCAATAACGCCTTATAATAGTCACTGTTGATGGTTTTCCCTTCTCAAGATAATCGATAAAAAATATTCGATGCGCATCCCAAAAAACAGAGGCCATTACTTTGCCAGCGGACTTTTGAGTCTTTCCACGCTTCGGAAACGGTTCACCGGTCGCTGTCCACTCAGCCGACTGTCGATTGGACTCAGGAGAGTAGTGATGGAGCCATGTTTCATCCATTTTCACATATCGATGGAAAAACTAGGGTATATTACGAGTTAACAGCTGCAAACACCGCTCAGAATCATCAACACGTTGTTTTTGGTCAAATGTGAGCTCGCGCGGCACCCATTTTGCACAGACCTTCCGCATATCCAAATATTGATGAATGATATGACCAACCGGTTCGTTTGATATCTTTAAGGCCTCTGCTATCTCGATCAACTTCATTTTATGGTCATTCAAAATCATTTTGTGGATTTTTTTGATGTTTTCGTCGGTAACCACCTCTTTTGGGCGTTCACCGTCCTCCGTGCTAATTTCACCACGCTTGAATTTTGCATACCAATCAATTATTGTTGATTTCCCTGGGGGAGAGTCCGGAAACTCATTATCAAGCCAAAACAGTATTTTATCAAAACACGAAATTCCTTTTTTTTCCATTTTTTTTTCACAATAACAAAAGTTGCTTCACAAAAGTTGCTCTATCTCACAAACTAATAGACTTACAGACGTCAAATTTTGACACGAATCATTTGAAGGTTGGTACTATATAAAAATAATATGCATTTAATACTAGCGACGCCATCTATGTGTCAGACCGGGGACTTATCAGCCAAGCTGTTACATGTTTATAGGCTATTTCCAAATTAATTTATGTTTGTATCTAAGCATATTATATTTACAAACATTTTATGTCCCAAACATAATATGTTTTAACATATATGTCCCAAAAATGTTATGCTAGTTTATGAACATTATATGCTTGCACTTAAAAATGTTGTGTTAAAAAATTCGAATTCCAAACATATAATTTTTACATCCAAACATCTGAAAAACAGTCTTTTTCGTCCGTGTATAATTTTAGAACTTTTGCTTCTAGAAAACAGAGTGTCTTCAATGTTCTTCCTTCCTGTAAGGAAAATTTACCTTAAGTCAAAAACATACGACTTTGATGGAGGGACGCAATTTTATGATTTGTTTCCTAATTTTAATGAAAATAATTTTTGAAGCAAAGATTATAAACATTGTTTTAATTAAAATTTTAAAGAGATATTTTCATTTATAGACTGAATATGGACTTGTTGCAGCCTTAAGTACAAATTAGTACATCCCAAGGAAAAACAATTTCCTCCGAAACGAAATTTTAGACAAACGAAATTCCCCTTAGTTGTAAAGCAATTTGAGTAAGACCAAATAAACCCGGAAAAACTTTGTTTGTGTAAAATTTGTAAGATTCAGCTGTATTCATTTGTTTTTGATTTTGACGAATATTAAACTACAAAAATTTTAAATATGAGGATTACCAAAGGTCCTTCCGAATTTCATGAATTGAAATGTTCACTTTTCAAATACCAACATTTTAATCTACACTGAAAAGATATTGTCGTGAGGTCAAAGATTTCATGCCTTTAAAATACGAATACAAATTTTGCTTAACATAAAATAAAGTTATTGTCCAAAAGTCGATAAACTTTTCAATGAAGTCGTATTGTCCTTATAATTAAGTGATTTGATTTAAAAATGGGTATCTTAACATGAAAGAAAAAATTTATAGGCTAAGGTCAACTTGACTTTAATAATTCAGAAAAAATCTTTAAATTTAATGAAATTGTCTTTAAATTTGTTGTCTTTTTGCATCTTGACTACAAAGCAAAAAATCGTTCAAATATAGGACATGTTTTTCAAAACTTAATTTTAAAGAAGTTTTTTACTTCAAACATAGCATAATTTCTATTGGAAGTCGAGTCCTAATTTCGAAAATAAAGTTGCCGTTAACTTGTTTTTAAAGGATTTTGATAGCATATGAAGAAAAAAAGCTGAGAAAGCGAAAATTTAAAATTTGCTTCCTAGAAGCAAGTACACAAAACCTTAATTTAAAAGAGAATTATGTCTTAAAAGTATCCTTACTTGTATTCTCCGCTTCTTTGGCTCGGAATCAATACCAAATTTTTTTAAGTAAAGACAAAATCTTTGGAACCAAGTATGCTTTTTTTTCAGTGTAGTTAAATAAAAGTTAACAAATATTCCTTTTTAAAATAACAAATTTTATTTAAATTCAAGCGTTTTATTTTCCAATGCTCTTATTTATAAAAAATATTTGCCTATAATCTACTTAATCATACAAGTTATCACTCCTTAGTAACAAATTTACAACCAATTATGGGCTTTATGGTTTTATCACAAAATGACCTCAAATGCCTCATTTCCTTGGTGAATTTCATTTAACCGTCTCATATGGCAGAGAACTTTCATGATCTCGGTATAAGGCACAGGGTCGCACTACATCTTGATTTCGGTCATGTGTCCAAACATTGGCAACTGTAAGAGTGTAAAGGGAAATAAGGAATTTATAGTTTGAAAGAGAAAGAGAGAGGGAGTGGGAGAAGGCGACAGGCATTCCATTGTGGAATGTTTTGAGGCATTTTTAATACAAATTGCCCATTAAGGCTTTTACTTACTCCACTTGGATCCTTTTAGGACAGGACAACCTGCATGCCTTGTACGATAATCACCATCTAGTGAACGATGCAAATTGTACCAGAACAATACGCTGCCTTTGGTTGGTCTAACGGCAATTTTCAAATACGGAAATGCTGTTGCGCCCCCCTGTTCCACATCCGATAGCTGAAAGAGATAACAAGAGAATGTCATTCATTTGGTCCATATGGGATGAGGCTGGATTGGAAAACTTCCTAAGCAAACTAGTACACTACAATGATTTATGACAATATTTATACATTGACCCATTTGCCTCGAGATTCAGTGTTTTACACATGAAAAAAAATGTTTTTTATGAATAAATTCATAATTTGTTAGTTCTTAGTTTTGTCGAGAGTAGACCGCTTCAGGTATTTAATTAGGTTTTAGGCAAGAATTTTGTGAACTAAAAAGGTATTGTAGTATACTAATATTACCGGTATATATTCGTTATATTAACGAAATATTTCGTTATTATAATGAATTTTCTGTTATCGAAATAATTCGTATTATTAACGAATATTTTCACTGTTTTTATGAAAAAGTTTCATTATATCAATGAAAAATTTTCGTTGACTCAATTTTAAGGAAATTTTCGTTGACTCAATTTTAAGGAAATTTTCTTTGTGTGTAATTTGGAGCTTAAGAAGTTGCTTAAAATAGAATCAGGCAGCACTCCTTGATAACGGAGAAGATATCTCAATGAAATAAATAGTTTAAATTAGCTTAAAAATATTGTCGGAGTCTTAAGAATTTGCTGGAGTCGTAAAAAGTTTGCTCGAGTCCGACTCCGGCCAAACATAAATTTTAAAAACAACATATTTTTGCAACTACACAAATATTTAAGCAAATTTGCGCTGTGATCCCCAATTATGGAGATTATTTTATAATCCATAATAATTCCATAAATCGATCCATTTTAATTTATTTTAATATGGCCGCCCTATGGCAGGTCATACTGCCTAACACTCATTTTGGGCGATATGTCCGTTGGGGAATACGACCAGTCGCCGCGTAAAGTTTGAAATTTAGATCTCTTTTGCACACATAAATAAATTAAATATTTTATATGGGTCCATTTTTGTACACCACAGAATTATAAATGAGAGTTATTAAAATGGGATTTAGTACTATTAACCGAAGTCGACTCCGGCTCCTGAAATGTTTTGTATTATTAAAGAATGTTTTCATTGCCTTCATAAAACGTTTTCATATGTCAATGAAAGAATTTCGTTGGCTCCATGCTAATAATGTTTTTGGTGTGTAGTATAACTGCCATTTAGAACATATTCAGACAAAAATATCACCAAAATGTTTCTAATAAAAAAGTTGTTTGAAGTAGACATTTTTATACCCACCACCATAGAATGGTGACGGGGGTATAATAAGTTTGTCATTCCGTTTGTAACACATCGAAATATCGATTTCCGACTATATAAAGTATATATATTCTTGATCAGGGAGAATTTCTAAGACGATATAACGATGTCCGTCTGTCTGTCTGTCTGTCTGTTGTAATCACGCTACAGTCTTCAATAATGAAGCAATCGTGCTGAAATTTTGCACAAACTCGTCTTTTGTCTGCAGGCAGGTCAAGTTCGAAGATGGGCTATATCGGTCCAGGTTTTGATATAGTCCCCATATAAACCGACCAGCCGATTTGTGGTCTTGGGCTTATGGAAATCATAGTTTTTATCCAATTTGCCTGAAATTGGAAATCTAGAGGTATTTTATGACCATAAAGAGGTGTGCCAAAAATGGTGAGTATCGGTCCATATTTTGGTATAGCCCCCATATAGACCGATCTCCCGATTTTACTTCTTGGGCTTATAGAAACCGCAGTTTTTATTCAATTTATCTGAAATTGGAAATCTAGAGGTATTGTAAGACCACAAATGCGTGTGCCAAAAATTGTGAGTATCGATCCATATTTTGGTATAGCCCCCATATAGACCGATCTCCCGATTTTACTTCTTGGGCTTATAGAAATCGTAGTTTTTATCCAATTTGCCTGAAATTTGAAATCTAGAGGTATTTTATGACCATAAAGAGGTGTGCCAAAAATGGTGAGTATCGGTCCATATTTTGGTATAGCCCCCATATAGACCGATCTCCCGATTTTTCTTCTTGGGCTTATAGAAACCGCAGTTTTTATCCAATTTATCTGAATTTGGAAATCAAAAGGTACTTTAGAACCGTGAAGAGGTGTGCCAAAAATGGTGAGCATCGGTCCATGTTTTGGTATGGTGCCCATATAAACCGACCTCCCGATTTGGAGTCTTGGGCTTATAGAAACCGTAGTTTTTATCCAATGTGCCTGAAATTGGAAATCTAGATGTATTTTAGGACCATAAATAGGTGTACCGAAAATGATGAGTATCGGTCCATATTTTGGTATATCCCCCATATAGACCGATTTCCCGATTTTATTTCTTGGGCTTCTAGAATCCAAAGTTTTTATCCATTTTGCCTGAAATTGGAAATCTAGAGGTATTTTCGGGCCATAAAGAGGTGTGCCGAAAACGGTGAGTATCGGTCCATATTTTAGTATAGCCCCCATAAGAACGATTTCCAGATTTAACTCCTTGGGTTTCTAGAAACCGTAGTTTTTATCTAATTTGCCTGAAATTCTAAATATTCTGGTATTTGAGGCTCAGAAAAACGTGTATCGGATTAAGTTTTTATCGGTCCATTTGGTAATGCCTCCATAAAGAACGACTTCACTTCTTGAGGGTGTAGAAGGCCAACTGATCATGAAAATTGCTTGAAACTTAAGATTTCAAATCAAGACGTTATTTTATAAGTTTCTTGCACACTTACAAGAGATGTTAATGATTCCTCTAAAACTCAAACAAAAATTGTTCTTATAAATCCAGAACCTGATATAGTCCTCATAGGTGAAATCTTTAAATTTATCTTCCGGAAGTGTCCTCAAGCCCTCCAGAAATTTCAAAGGAAATCCTAATATTTGATTCATGGTGGTGGGTATTTAAGGTATTTCTAAAGTGTGAGTTAGTCCGTACGTGATATATATATATATATATATATATATATATATATATATATATATATATATATATATATATATATATATATATATATATATATATATATATATATATATATATATATATATATATATATATATATATATATATATATATATATATATATATATATATATATATATATATATATATATATATATATATATTAGACAAAAAAGGTATGTATAGATAAGTCTACAAATAATTACGACTCGATATGGACTTTTGCACGGTACGTAGAGAGCCAGAATTGAAAAATAGGGGTCGCTTATATGGGGGCTATATACAATTATGAACTTGATATGGACCAATATGTGTGTGATTGCAGATCGATTTATCTGAGGGCTATATATAACTATAGACCGATATGGACCTAGAACTTTGCTCCTCCAAGTGGCTCCTAAACCAAATCTCGGGATCGGTTTATATGGGGGCTATATTTGATTACGGACTGATATGGACCACTTTTGGCATGGTTGTTAAATATCATATACTACCACCACGTACCAAATTTAAACCAGATCGGATGAATTTTGCTTCTTCAAAAGGCACCGGAAGTCAAATCTGGGGATCGGTTTATATAGAGGCTATATATAATTATGGACTGATATGAACCAATTCCTGCATAGTTGTTGGATACCATATACTAACATCACGTACCAAATTTCAACAGAATCGGTTGAATTTTGCTCATCCAAGGGGCTCCGGAGGCCAAATCTGGGGATGGGTTTATATGGGGGCTATATATAATTATGGCCCGATTTCAACCAATTTTTGCATGGTTGTTGGATACCATATACTAACATCACGTACCAAATTTCAACAGAATCGGTTGAATTTTGCTCTTCCAAGGGGCTCCGGAGGCCAAATCTAGGGAACGGTTTATATGGGGGTTATATATAATTATGGACCGATGTGGACCAATTTTTGCATGGTTGTTAGAGATCATATACTAACACCATGTACCAAATTTCAGCCAGATCGGATGAAATTTGCTTCTCTTAGAGGCCTCGCAAGCCGCATCTGGGGATCGGTTTATATGGGGGCTATATATAATTATGGACCGATTTGGACCAATTTTTGCATGGTTGTTAGAGAACATATACTAACACCATGTACAAAATTTCAGCCGGATCGGATGAAACTTGCTTCTCTTAGAGGCCTCGCAAGCCAAATTTGGGGGTCCGTTTATATGGGGGCTATACGTAAAAGTGAACCGATCTGGCCCATTTGCAGTACCATCCGACCTACATCAATAACAACTACTTGTGCCAAGTTTCAAGTCGATAGCTTGTTTCGTTCGTCCGTCTGATTTCAACAGACGGACGGACGGACGGACATGCTCAGATCGACTCAGAATTTCACCATGACCCAGAATATATATACTTTATGGGGTCTTAGAGCAATATTTCGATGTGTTACAAACGGAATGACAAAACTCTAAGCATATCTTTGTTTAAGGCCTCACATAGTTAGTTCGAGTTTCTTAACTTGCTTGCAGCAAAATGTCTTAAATATGATTGTGTTGGTTACATACGGTTGTAGTCAGTGTTGCCAGTATTGGGTATTTTCCCCCAAATTGGGGATATTTTTTCGTGAATGGGGACGAAATTTCTGAGTTGGGGATTTAGTGGGGATTTTCCATACATTTGGGGATTTTCGTGGGGATTTTTTCGAGAAATAGGTTTAATCTTTTTTAACAAATTTATTTCTATAGGAATTTTTGACAAAATTCTATTTCTTTAGAAAATTTCGCCAAAATTTTATTTCTATAGAAAATTTTGTCAAAATTTTATTTCTTTAAAAAAACCATCGAACTTTAATTGGAGGACACTTCCATTGAAAATGGGTCTAAAATGTGTAACAGTTAACCATATTTCCTCAACTCTGGTGTACATATATATGGGAGCTATATATAATCTGAACCGATTTTGACTAAATTTGACATGTACAGTTAAAATAATAATTCTGCTATCTATGCGAAATTTCACGTAAATGGCAGTATAACATTGGCCCCCTGGTCATATGAGTGCAAATCGGACGGAAGATATATATGGGAGCCATATCTAAATCTGAACCGATTTCAACCAAATTTGGCACAATTACCGATACTACCAAACGTACTCCTTGTGCGAAATTTGTAGCAAATCACGACAAAACACTGGATTTTGAGGCCATATAAGTTCAAATCGGACGAAAGATATATATGGGAGCTATATCTAAATCTGAATCGATTTTGACCATATTTGGCACATACAATAGTATCGTTAAAAGTACCGCTTGTGCAAAATTTGAAGTAAGTCAGGGCAAAACTCTGGCTTTTGAAACCATATAAGTCCAAATCGGGCGAAATATATATATGTGAGCTATATCTAAATCTGAACCGATTTTAACAAAATTTGACACACTTAACGATACTATTAAACGTACCCCTTGTGCAAAATTTGAAGCAAATCACGGCAAAACTCTGGCTTTTGTGGCCATATAAGTTAAAATCGGACGAAAGATATATATGGGAGCTATATCTAAATTTGAACAGATTTCAATCAAATTTACCAAGCATTGGTAGAATGTCAATTCTACCCTCTGTGCAAAATTTCACGAAGATCGGTAGTAAACTTTGGCCTCTGTGGTCATATGAGTCTAAATCGGACGAAAAATATGTATGGGAGCTAAATCTAAATCTGAACCGATTTTGCTGATATTTTGCACGTTTTTCGAGACTCGTCAAATATACGGATGCACTGAATTTGAAGAACATCGGTTGATAAACACGCCAATTATGACCAGATCGGGGATAAATATATATGGCTATATCGTTCGTTTTTTGGGACAAAGACAATCGCCATTGATTTTGGAAGAAATTGGATCAAATTTAGATATAGCTCCCATATATATGTATCACCCGATTTCGACAAATGGGGTCACGTTGCGCTTTTTTTCAAACGGATCGTCACCAAATTTGGCAAAAGATAATCTTTTCCATCGCCCTTCAAGTCTGCAAAATTTCATCCAAATCGGTTCAGATTTAGATATAGCTCTCATATATATGTATCGCCCAATTTTCCCAAATTTGGCCACAAAATCTTTATTTATCAACCGATCTTACTCAAAGTTGGCTAAATATAATCTTCTATAGCACTAATTATATGTGCAGATTTAGCTATAGCTCCCATATGTATGTACCGCCCGATTTTTCTAAATTTGGCCATAAAACCCTTATTTATTAACCGATCTTACTAAAAGTTGGCTAGATCCAGTCCTCTATAGTACTAACTATATGTGCAAAGTTTCATCGAAATCGGTTTAGATGTAGATATAGCTCCCATATATGTATCACCCGATTTTGAAAAATTCGCCCCTAATAACCTTATGTTTGACCATACAGGCCTCATTTCTTAACTGATCTTACTCAAATCTTGTACAAGGTAACCTTTTGTGGTATTAATCAAACCCGCAAAATATTATGCAAATTGGTTCACATTTAGATATAGCTTCCATATATATGCATCGCTCGATTTTCCCAAATTTGGCCATAGTACTCTTATTTATTAACCAATGTTACTCAAATTTCAAATTTTGATGTACTAGCCGATCGTACTTATACGTACTTGTAGCTCTTACATAAGAATATTGCTCGATTTTTACAAATTTGTATTTATTACCCACACTAATTTAACGATTTTCTCTTTTTTAATAATGGGCTCAATATTAGTGGTATACTAACTCCGTAGGCGCAATATCAACACAGCCAGTGTTGCTAGAAGTAGGGGAAATTCCCTATATGTAGGGTTTTTCTAATATTAAGTGTCTTGTAGGGACGTAGGGCCACAATGTAGCACATTTTTGTATTAGTAAAAATTTATTCTGTTTTAGTAAAAATTTTCACATTTAAAATCTCAAATTTGTTCAGTGTAGGCAACATAAACAATTCAACATTGTAGGCAATATTACCACACTTTAGCCCATTGAAATCACAGTGGATACACGATGAACTATTTTTCAGCATTGTATTACAGAAACATAACAGATTGCTGCATGCATTGACAGCTTTTGTTCGACTGAGCTGTCCATTTACAAGCATATAGCCCCTGATTTACAACATAGTTCTCGAATGATGTGATGTGGTCCCTAATGCTAAGGCCATTCATGGTACTCACATAGAATATTGAGGTAGATATACGGTTACTATGCTCCGCCGTGACACCAGTCTGTAAACATCAGCAAACACCAAAACGCAAGAAAACATTGCCAACATCACAAGGACATCAGGGCATAACCATAATCGACAGAATCAACAGGACATCACCAGCATCAACGTGGCAGGCCATAATAGTCATGTAAAAGGGATAGGGAAAAAATGGTTACAGTGAATACGTGATTGATTTATATAAAGAATAAAAATTGTCGGAGATTTTAAAAATATTTCCATTTAATCTCTAAAACTTAGCTAAACTAGAGGTAAGAGAAATACTGGACTTTACATGGAATCATAGGGTATTTACAGTTACATAGTCTCTAATAGTGTAATTTGGCCAGATAACAGAAATGTGTCTAAAAATGGGATACAAAATTGTAAAGTCTACACTGAAAAAAAAATAATTACGTGATATTAAAGATTATGCAACCTACATTTTAGGAAGCGTAATTTACCAAATGTTAAGGACAAATTTCTTTAAAATAATGAAATTTTAATTAAAACAAAATTTACAATCTTTACATCAAAAAATTTTTTGCAATAAATTTAGGACACAAATTTTCTAAATTTGTAAAGAAAGGAAAATTTTCCTTAAAATAAAGAAACACATTTTTGATTTAAAGAAATCGTACTTAAATTAACTGAAATATTGAATGTTTATATTTAAGATAAAAAAGCTTCAAATATAGACTAAGAGTTATTTTGAGGATTTAGCATTTTTGGTTTAAAAATTTCAACACTTCCTTTCTACACATCGTCTTCGTCACATACACCCACATACTCACTTACGCTAAAATGGTCCAAATGTGGTTCATAGTGACCACCTATACCATAATTGGCCACTTGTAGTGCCTCACTCGATGATGTCTGTAAACCGGTGGCATATTGTAAATCCCTTAGCAATTTTTCCATATATCGATGATCTGAATACTGTAACCAGGCTTGTTTAGAGATACGATAGTTGCGCACCAATCCAGATCCAGCTCCAGTTCCACCTGTATTACGAACCAGTGATCTCTCTAGTAATGGTTCAGCCAATTTCTTTATTGTCTCTGCTTGATCATTGGAAATGATATCGTGAATAACCATAACAAAAGGATCCTCATTGAGATCTTCGATTTTAAATGGTGACAGAGAGAAGGTATTATCAACACCCCTGTAAAAGCGACAACGAAGATCACGCAGCTCCGTTGGTGATCGGGTAACTTCTTCTCGGCATACTTTCTCATACAATTTAAATTCATTGGTTTTCTGTGGGCGAGAAAAGAAAAATTATAATTCATGTAACGAATTTAAATGGTAGAATTTAAAGTTTCTCTTAAACCTAACCTATAGCTTCCATCAAACACTCCGATAAACAAAGTAAAACCGAAGGGCGGTCGACCGAATCTCTCTAGAAAATATAGTTTTAAACTATTTGCATAATATGAAGCCTGCGTAATATTATAATGATTATATGGATCATATTGGAAGACTGATATGCAGTCACGGTTGCTACAGTTGGTAGAATCCTACCACAAATGATATATTTTTACTGTTTGATAGATTGCTAGAATTCTTGATGTTTTGGTAGATTTTGAAAAATATAACTCTCCATCTAAGAGGTACAAACAATTTACTATAGAAATAAAATTTTGACAAAATTTTTTATAGAAATAATATGTTGACAAAAGTTTTTATAGAAATAGAATTCTGAAAACTTTCAATAGAAATAGAATTTTGACCAGTTTTTCTATAGAAATAAAATTTTGACCAAATTTTCTATAGAAATAAAACTTAGAAAAAATTTCAATAGAAATAAAATTGTGACAACATTTTCTGCAGAAACCATCTTTGATTGTAAGTTTTATCTTTTTGTACAAGTAGATTTAGCTTGAACCTTGTTGGTTCAAGCTCAAATTGTAACAAACGAAAAACGTTTTTTTTTATGCGTGTGGGGAGATGGCTTAGCGCCCTCCAGCAAATGTTTAGATTTGAAACCCTATTTACGATTTTGTTTTATAATATCACAATTCTGACAACTTTCAATAGAAATAGAATTTTGACCAGTTTTTCTATAGAAATATAATTTTGACCAAATTTTCTATAGAAATAAAACTTAGAAAAATTTTCAATAGAAATAAAATTGTGACAACATTTTCTGCAGAAACAAAATTTTGACAAAATTTTCCATAGAAATAAAATATTGACAAAATTTTCTATATAACTAAAATCTTGGCAATTTTTCTATAGAAATAAAATTTTGACAAAATTTTCCATAGAAATAAAATTTTGACAAAATTTTCTATAGAAATAATATGTTGACAAATGTTTTTATAGATATAAAATATTGACAAAATTTTCTATAGAAATAAAATTTTTGTTGTTATACCCTGCGCCGCACTGTGGAACAGGGTATTATAAGTTAGTGCATATGTTTGCAACACCCAGAAGGAGACGAGATAGACACATGATGTCTTTGGCAAAAATGCTCAGGGTGGGCTCCTGAGTCGATATAGCCATGTCCGTCTGTCCGTCTGTCCGTGAACACATTTTTGTAATCAAAGTCTAGCTCCCAGTTTTAGTCCAATCGACTTCAAATTTTGCACAAGTCTGTGTTTTGGCTCAGAATAGATCCCTATTGATTTTGAAAGAAATCGGTTCAGATTTAGACATAGCTCCCATATATATATATATATCGCCCGATATGGACTAATACGGTCCCAGAAGTCAGAGTTTTACCCCAATTTGGTTGAAATTTTGCACAGGGAGTACAATTGGTAGTGTAGTCAAGTGTGCCAAATTTGGTTGAAATCGGTTCAAATTTAGATGTATCTCCCATATATAGCATTCGTCCGATTTACACTCATATGACCACAGAGGCCAATTTTTAACTCCGATTTTGTTGAAATTTTGCACAGGGAGTAGAATTAGCATTGTAGCTATACGTGCCAAATTTGGATGAAATCGGTTCAGATTTAGATATATCTCCCATACATAGCTTTCGCCTGCTTTACACTCATATGAGCACAGAGGCCAATTTTTAACTCCGATTTAGTTGAAATTTTACACAGGGAGTACAATTAGCATTGTTGCTATGCGTGCCAAATTTGGTTGAAATCGGTTCAGATTTAGATATAGCTCCCATATATAGCTTTCGACCGATTTACACTCATACGACCACAGAGGCCAATTTTTTGCTCCGATTTAGTTGAAATTTTGAACAGGGAGTAGAATTAGCATTGTAGCTATGCGTGCCAAATTTGGTTGAAATCGGTTCAGATTTAGATAAATCTCCCATATATATGTTTTTCTGATTTCGAAATTTTGAACAGGGAGTAGAATTAGCATTGTAGCTATGCGTGCTAAATTTGGTTGAAATCGGTTCAGATTTAGATAAATCTCCCATATATATGTTTTTCTGATTTCGACAAAAATGGTCAAAATACCAACATTTTCCTTGTAAAATCGCCACTGCTTAGTCGAAAAGTTGTAAAAATGACTCTAATTTTCCTAAACTTCTAATACATATATATAGAGCGATAAATCATAAATAAACTTTTGCGATGTTTCCTTAAAATTGCTTCAGATTTAAATGTTTCCCTAATTTGTTTTTGCTAGAATTGTGTTCCACCCTAGTGCATTAGCCGACTTAAATTTTGAGTCTATAGATTTTGTAGAAGTCTATCAAATTCTGTCCAGATCGAGTGATATTTAAATGTATGTATTTGAACAAACCTTTACATACCCAGCAAAAACTCTCATTACCCGGTAATCTTGTAGGTAAGCCTATTTACAAATTAATAACCACTTATTATTTGGCATCGCTTCGGATTACATTTACATACGCATGTCCTAGGAGGAAAGTACTTCTCCCCAGGCATACTTTCGGCCATAAAATAAGTAGTGCATTTAAAGCATATCATCACCTAATATGTAATGACCAAATCTCGAAAATATTGATTTCTATCGCCGATTACAATGGATCAAAATATGGCGAGTGGTGCTGTAATAGGAGAACTACTTGAATAGAAATAGAATATTGTATAAATAAACAAAAAATCTAATAAATAATCTAAATAAGATTACACTCAAATTAATGTCACACTTAAAATAGAAATAAATGTAGTTGTTTAAGGGAGTTGGATTCGTGAATTACGTTATAATATATCCAATAGCCAATTCACAAAAGGTTCAAAATCTAATAAAAGTGGATTTTAAGTCTCTTTTTTTATAAGGCAAATGGCATTTGAAATTTAGTTTAAGCGCATTTTGGAAGTGTAATGTCAATGAGGTATAAGAAAGCATTTATTTAAAACATAATATGATAATGTCATTAAACATGTTGAAATTATTGTGAAATATTTGTGATAAAAAATTCTTAACGGAAAAATCTTCAGAATTACCGTTACATTACATATTCTTTTTGATTTTGTATGTAAGTGCTCGATTATGTGAATAATTATATTAACTACAACTGCCTAAAATTAAATTTGAGAATAACAATTCGAAAATTACCGAGAAGTATTTATTTTTGTCATTACAAGTTAGTCATTATAACTCGCCGCAATGTAATGCAACGTGTAATGACAGCTTTACTCCTGGTAATGTCAATTGTAATGAGATGTGGTTACCTAGTTTTTGCTGGGTATAGCCCCCAACACAGATGACGGATGTGATATGGTATCGAAAATTTGGATCTACAAAGTGGTGCAGGGTATAATATAGTCGGCCCCACCCGACATTAGACTTTCCTTACTTGTTTTTTTTTTATTTCAACTTAAAACCACGCTCAAAAAAAAGTGAACTCTCTATTTCACTAAAGCCATATTAACTTTATATTAGTTCATAGAATCATTATGTTTGAAAAAAGTTTATTTTAGTAAAGTAATTTTTTGCGTATGTTAGTTAAATGAACTAAAAAACGGGAAAAAGTTATACACAAATAAAACATAAAGATTTCCTAATTTCGTATTTCTTACAAAATAGTTCATTATTTCTTTAAATTTGTAAATTTTACCAAAAATGTGTCCATCATGAACTTCGTATGTCACTAAAGACATTCTTGCAATTTTGCACTCCAAGATTTCTCTTAAAACTACAAAATTTTCTTTAACTACTGAAAAAATTTAGTTATGTCTAATAAATTTTCTTGAATTTGTCGAAAAATATTTACTTATTTTTACCATATCGGAGTGATGCCAGCGCTTGTAATACGGTTTAGTTAAAATTTTCTAAAAAAGTTCCAAATTTTCTAAAATTAATCGAAAGTTATCTTTCCTGGTGGGTTCACTGTTTTTTCAGTGCACACAAAAAAAAATTTCCGTAGTTAAACTAACGCTTAACTTAACTTATTTTTAACTTATTTTTATTTTTATTGCTTGTAGTTAAATTTTATTCTTTTTATCGAAATTTTCCACAGCTTAATGAAATCTTACTTTTTTTAAGTATGTCTCAAAAATTTTATGAACTAAACGTGAATATAAAGTTCAATGACCGTACACATAAGTTCAATATGAACTAAAACAAATGAAAATTTTCGTACGATTCCCAAAATTAGTAAGAATGAACTCTGTATGGTTAAAATGGTCATGATTTGGCGCCAAAGATTTTCTTCTTTACTTTTAGTTAATTTTTTTTTCTATGAGATGATGTAATTTCTTGAACTGCAGTAAAAAGTATAACAGGGCATTAAAATTTCCTGGTTTTAACAACGCTTTGTGGAAATCTCAAAATGTGGAGTAAAATTTAGTTCAATTTTCGTGCGTGGTAGTTCATTCTTCCTATATTCTGCACCGAAAAAAAAGTTCACTTTTTTTTCGGTGCATGCATTGACTAAACTACAGGTGTAGCTTAACCAACAGAGGAAGAGAATGTTTGTCAAATTTAGTTGGGCCTATAGACTGCAAGATGGTTGGATGGACGCACGTTTCGGAATTACCACATTCCTCATCAGCATCGTCTACTTGCAGCAAAACTATCAACCAATTATAACAAAAACCAACAATAACAAAACGAATGAAAACCCAGCCAACTGCAGTCAAATCGATGATTTGATGGTGGCAAAGGAAAAGAGATATGTTTGTACGAATTTTTGTCGGCATAAGCCGGCTATCATGTAAAACTTTTTTTCGGAAGGTTCAAGTGTGGTTTACTTTTGGGTTTAGTGAACTGCCTGAATTTATTCTGATAATTGGTTGATAGTTTTGCTGTAAGTAGAGGATGCTAATGAGGAAGGTGGTAAATCCGAAAGGAGCGTCCATCCAACCATCTTGCAGTCTATAGGGCTTTGCCCAAATAAATTTCCTTTCCTCTGTTGGTTAAGCTACACTTGTAGTTTAGCCAATGCATGGTTTTAAGCTGAAATAAAATAACAACAACAATGATTAAAAGGAACAAACCAACAATAACAAAAAAATTAAATAAAATTTTTATAAAAACTTTCTAAAGAAATAAAATTGTACGTATTTTTAAGTATTGTTGACCTCTTTAATGATTATTCTGATTTTTTGTGCAAGAAGAACAAAATTAATAATCGAAATAAAATTTTCTATAGAAATAAAATTTTGACAAAATATTCTACAGAAATACAATTTTAACACAATTTTCTATAAAAATAAAATTTTGACAACATTTTCTATAGAAATAAAATTTTGACAAAATTTTCTATAGAAATAAAATTTTGACAACATTTTCTACAGAAATAAAATTTTGACAAATTTTTCTATAGAAATAAATTTGTACGGATTTTTTTCCATAGAAATAAAATTTTGACAAAATTTTGTATAGAAATAAAATTTTGGCAAAATTTTCTATAAAATATAAAATTTTGGCAAAATTTTCTATAGAAATAAAATTTTGACAACATTTTTTTGTAGAAATAAAATTTTACGTATTTTTGAGTATTGTTAAACTATTTGATGATTATTCTGATTTTTTTGTTGAAGCCGAATAAAATCAATAATCGAAATAAAATTTTGACAAAAATTTTTTTTTTATAGAAATAAAATTTGAGTATTGTTGACTTATTTTATGATTATACTGATTTTATTGTTTAGCCGAACAAAATTATTAATCGAAAAAAAAAAAAATTTTTGACAAAATTTTCTATAGAAACAAAATTTTTACAAAAATTTTCTAAAGAAATAGAATTTTGACCAAATTTTCTATCGAAATAAAATTTTGACAAAATTTTGTATAGAAATAAAATTTTGACAAAATATTCTACAGAAATAACATCTTAACAACATTTTTTATAAAAATAAAATTTTGACAAAATTTTTTATAGAAATAAAATTTTTACAACATTTTCTACAGAAATAAAATGTTGACCAAATTTTCCATAGAAATAAAGTTTTGATAAAAATTTTCTATAGAAATAAAATTTTACGTATTTTTTAGTATTGTTAACCTATTTTATGATTATTCTAATTTTTTTGTTCTAGCCGAACAAAATTAATAATCGAAATAACATTTTGACAAAATTGTCTATAGAAATAAAATTTTGACAAAATTTTCTATAGAAATAGGATTCTGAAACTTTTCTATAGAAATAAAATTTTGAAAACATTTTCTATAGAAATAAAATCGTGACAAAATTTTCTATAGAAATAAAATTGTGACAACATTTTCTTCAGAAATAAAATTTTGACAAAATTTTCCATAGAAATACAATTTGTGCAAAATTTTCGATAGAAAACTTTTTTGGCAAAATTTTCTATAGAAATAAAATTTTGACAAAATTTTCTATAGAATTAAAATTTTGACAAAATTTTGACGTATGGTAAAATACGTCGTAAATGTACGTTTACGACAGACCATCTTTGATTGTAAGTTCTATCTTTTTGTACAAGTAACAAAAGAAAAACGTTTTTTTTTCTATGCGTGTGGGGAGATGGCTTGGCCCCCTCCAGCAAATGTTTAGATTTGAAACCCTATTTACGATTTTGTTTTATAATATCACTGTGTCATAGACAAAGGGATAATAGAAATGATAACAACCTGGAGTTTGTTGCATTGCATACACGGTTGCCACTCGTGCCAAAAATAATCTATCAAATTTTGAAGACAATTTTACCAAAATCTACCAAATTAAAAAGTTTTATTTTTAAAATTTTTGATCAAATTTTAAAATTTTTATTAGAGGTGTGCATGTGAGTAATGTTTTACTCACGCACACTCACGACGGAAAAATCTTACTCACGCACGATGTCATTTGGAAGGACTCACGCACGAAAATATTGTGACTCACGAAGAATACCGTGACTCACGAAAAATATCGTGATTCTCGAAAAATGTCGTGACTCACGAATAATTTTATAAGTAATTTACCTTAGCGACGTGTCAGGAAACATGAGCATTATTAAAATTGAGAGCGTTATAAAACTCTTAACAAGAAATCAACTCTTGTAAAAGAAATCAACTCGCAAGCGTTTTATGTTCGTGGGCGGGACTATTTTCGCGCTCGTATTTTTTCCGAAATTCGTTACTCACGCACACTCACGAAGAAATTATTTTCGTGACTCACGCACGGCATTTGGATTGTTAATCACGCACACTCACGCCATTGCCATCATGCGTGTGTCACGACAATTTCGCGGAAATGAAAGGAATAAACGTTTATGACAAAAAGGATATACTTTTCTTTCAAATAAACTTCCTTAATGTGCTTTTTGCTTTGAGAATGAGAAACGAACTTTGTCTAAAATTTCGTTTCTATGCTGGATTGTTTTGTATTTGGCTGGAAAACCACAAGTGGTTAAGAACTCGCAAGCAATTAAATGTGAATAGATCTTTGGCTTCTCGTGTCCGTGCTTGTTTCCGTGATAGTGGCAGGTTTGCATTACGTTAAAAAAGTGGACGTAAAAAAGCAGTAAAAACACCAAAAATGGTACGAAAAATTAAGGCAAGATCTGATCGAAATGCAAGCCGCAGTGGTAGAAATCTGGTTCAAAAGTGTTTGCTACCGAAATACCGGATAATGCTAAATGACACCTCTTTGCTAATACAAATGATCCAATTTGCAATACTTACATGATAGTCTCTTTCTTCCTCATATTGTTGTGGCAGTATGTAGGTATTATCATATAACGTAGAGACTTTTCTCAATCGAGTTGGATCTTTCACCACCAAAGCTCTTAAGATGGTTAGAGCCTCTTCCGTGTTGCCAGTTTTTATTAGATTTTCACCAAGTTTTTCCATAAAATCCAAAGAATATTCATTTACAGCCGTAGTTGTCTCGACATGGTAACGTCTCATCGATTCTTTGATCCATTCTCTTGTTTGATTGTAGGCTTTGGCATTGATCAATTGTTGACCTAAGAGAAGGCAATCCGACCAAGACATAGCGTTTCTGGAATATAGGAGTATTTTAAAATTGCTTTCATTCATACAATTGAATTTACAATGCTTTTGATATTGTTACCCATATTTTACGCCATTTAGAATTCCCGATGCCACCTGGCTTACATCGAGGTTATAGGTTTTCTGTAATCTCACTAAGGCTAATGCTGATTCTTCAAAATCCTTTTGGGTTGGAAGTTGTAAGAGATTACTTTTCGATTTCCATTGTGGTATATTATCTAGAGAGGAAATATAAGTAGAAATAATTAATACTGAAAGGACTGAGAAAGCCTCTATATGATCGAAAGTTCGACCATACCAAATCCCTACCAAGGGTCGCGTACAAAGTTCAACTAAAGACTGTCATCCATAATCGAATTACTTGTATTTTAAGGTATTTTAAACCTTCTTAACATTGTCTTCTAAATTTAAGCTAGTCCGTATGGAGACTATGTTAGATAAAAAAGGCAGATTAAATACTTATATTAGCCAATTCAGTTCTTGATCGGTTTATACATAGACGTTTATAAATAATTAGGAAATTATAAGAACGAATTTTCTTATTGTTATTAGAGGGAGCCACCGTGGTGCAATGGTTAGCATGCCCGCCTTGCATACACAAGGTCGTGGGTTCGATTCCTGCTTCGACCAAACACCAAAAGTTTTTCAGCGGTGGATTATCCTACCTCAGTAATGCTGGTGACATTTCTGAGGGTTACAAAACTTCTCTAAGTGGTTTCACTGCAATGTGGAACGCCGTTCGGACTCGGCTATAAAAAGGAGGTCCCTTGTAATTGAGCTTAACATGGAATCGGGCAGCACTCAGTGATAAGAGAGAAGTTCACCACTGTGGTATCACAATGGACTGAATAGTCTAAGTGAGCCTGATACATCGGGCTGCCACATAACCTAACCTAACCTATTTCTATAGAAAATTTTGTCAAAATATTATTTTTATAGAATATTTTGTAAAAATTTTATTTCTGTGGAAAATTTTATAAATTTTATTTCTACAGAAAATTTTTTCAAAGTTTTATTTCTATAGAAAATGTTGTCAACATTTTATTTCTATAGAAAAATTTCTATAGGATTAAATTTTTGACAGAATTTTCTATAGAAATAAAATTTTACCAAATTATCAATAAAAATAAAAATTTGACATATTTTTATAGAAATAATATTTTGACAAAATTTTCTACAGAAATAAAATTTGAAAACATTTTTCTATAGCAAGAAAATTTTGACAAAATTTTCTATTGAAATAAAATTTTTGACAAAATTTTCTATATAAATAAAAATTTGACAAAATTTTCTATATAAATAAAATGTTGACAAAATTTTCTATAGAAAAAAAATTTGAAAATTTTTCCATAGAAATAAAATTTTGAAAAATTTTCTATAGAAATAGAATTTTGAAAAATTTTCTATATATTGCTTCCTCTATCTTCATTCGTTTTGTTTGTTATTGTTGGTTTCTCTCCAATCACGCTCAAAAACAAACCCAGCCAACTACATTCAAATCGATGATTTGAGTTTGGCAAAGGAAAAGAGATATGCTTGCAAATTTGTTTAGGCAGTGACCGAGTATCAAACCTTTTTTCAGAAGGCTCAAGTGTAGCTCACTTTGGGTTGAGTGAATTACTCGAATTTATTCTGATAATTGGTTGATAGTTTTGCTGCAAGTAGAGGATTCTGATGGGGAATGTGGTAATTCCGAAACAGCTGTACATCCAACCATCTTGCAGTCTATAGGGCTTTGCCCAAATAAATTTGACAAACATTCTTTTCCTTTGTTGGTTAAGCTACACTGGTAGTTTAGTCAATGCATGATTTTAAGCTGAGATCAAAAACAACAATAATTTTGAAAAATTTTCGATAGAAATAAAATTTTGAAAAATTTTCTATAGAAATACAATTTTGAAAAATATTCTATAGAAATAAATTTTTGAAAAATTTTCTATAGAAATAAATTTTTGAAAATTTTTTTATAGAAATAAAATTTTAAAAAATTGTCTATAGATATAAAGTTTTGAAAAAAATTTTCTATAGAAATAAAATATTGACAATTTTCTATACAAATAAAATGTTGACAACATTTTCTATACAAAAAAATTTTGACAAAAGTTTCTATAGAAACAAAATTTTGACAACATTTTCTATAGAAATAAAATTTTAACAAAATTTTGTATAGAAACCAAATTTTGACAAAATTTTCTATACAAATAAAATTTTGACAACATTTTCTATTGAAATAAAATGTTGACAAAATTTTCTATAGAAATAACATTTTGACAAAATTTTCTATAGAAATAAAATTTTGGAAAAAAAATGTTTATAGAAATAAAATTTTAACAGAAATCTAATTTTGAATGAAATTTCCTTTAGAAATAAAATTTTGGCAAAACTTTCTATAGAAATAACATTTTGCAAAATAAATTGTTTTTGTTGGTAGCTTTTTGGTAAAATTTTATACAAATTAATGCAACCGTGTTTTGTGTTCATGTGAGTTCAGTGATTTATTTTAGTGTAGCTAACCTAACCCCACCACCATGGGATGACGGGTATGCTAACTATGTCATTCCTTTTAGAACACTTCGATATATTGATCTTAGACTCCATATACGTCGCGGTGAAGGATCATATAATTCTACTGCCATATTTGACTTCGTAAACCTGTATAATTTCCTTAATGGGGTAAACCCTCAGAATTTCCTTAATGGGGTAGGTTAGGTATAGTGGCAGCCCGCTATTTCAGACTCTGTTCCACTATTCAGCCCATTGGTGAACTTCTCTCTTTCCTTAATGGTGTAAATTTGGCTTCAAATTATTCATCGCTGATTTTCGGCGAGAAACCACAAAACGTTTGATTACAAAATACAAAAAAAGTGGACTATCCATACTAACCTCTGATTTTGCTGAAGTGTTCTTCATATCTCTCCCAATCATTGTGTAACCGTTTTATTAGTTTATATGCATTCACCGGATTCGTTAGATAATTCTCAGTATCTCCAGCAGCCGCTTGATGTTCCGTTTCAATTTTCAAAATTTCTCTGAAAATAAAAGTGAATGGGGAAAAAATTAATAAATCGATACCAATTAATTATATACAATATATGACTGCACAAGTTTCTTTCGCTTTATATGGTTAAATGCCTTTGTGTGATGCTACTCGTTTGACCACATTGGTTGTGTTGTTTTTTTGTTTGTTTTGCTGTTAAATGACATTTAGGCAGAATTTTCAGTGGCAGCGATAAACTGATGATTTACATTCCTTTATCAATTTAATGATCAATAAAAACTAACCATTTCTATTACACTGGAGATGACCATGTTTAAAATTTATTGACAAGTTTCAAAGTGGAAAAGCAACCGGCTTATACGTGGGCGAGGTAATAAACAATCTAATTTATTGTTGGTATCACATAAAACACCAAGCTACAAAATATTTCTTTTAGACATCAAAATGATTTATTGGGTGGTATGGAAGTGGACCCCGGGGCAATGAGCCCTACAAGACAAATCAGACAAGCATCCAAATGTGGGTAACACTTCATAATAAATTTGAGCCCCAGAAGTAAAATCGGTTTTAAGGAGGATTTACCGAAAACTACGGTTTATATAAGCCCAAGGAGTTAAATCAGGAGATCAGTCTATATGGGTGCTACGCCAAAAACATGCAACGATATACACCAAATTCAGCACCCCTAACTGTGGTTTTGAAAAATCTACAGAATCTAGACCCAAAATCGGAGGGCGGGTTTATAAGGGGGATATATAAAAATCTGTATCGATACACAATATATTCGGAACACCTATTTATGGCCCTAAAAACCAACTAGCTTTAACATTTCAAACAAATTGGATAAAAACTATGGTTTTAGAGGCCCAAGAAGTAAATTCGGGAGATCGGTCTATATGAAAGCTATAGCAAACCATGGACCGATGCACACCATTATCTGAAAACCAATTTATGGTCCTAAAGACCCCCAAGTTTTCAGGCAAATCGGATAAAAACTACGGATTCTAAAACCCAACAAGTAATATCGGGTCTATATGGGGCTATACATGGACCGATGCATAGCAATTTTCACACTCCTATTTGTGGTCCTAAAACGCCTCTAGATTTCCAATTTCAGGGAAAGCGGATAGATACTATGGTTTCTAGAAGCTCAAGAAGTAAAATCGGGAGAGAGGCCTATAAGGGGGCTATACCAAAACATGGGTCGATACACCTCATTTTCGGCGCATTTATTTGTGGTCCTAAAATACGTCTAGATTTTAAATTTAAGGCAAATCGGAATAAAAATACAGTTTTAGACGCCCCAAAAGTAAAAACGGGAGATCGGTCTATAAGGGGGCTATACCAAAACTTGGGCCCATAGGCAACATTTTCAGCTAATGCCGTGGACATAGTGTGGCGCAGGGTATAAATATGGGAAATATTTATAATATTTAGGCAATTTTTCAAAAATGCCTTTATGAAGTCGGAGTCTGAAGATTTTGCTGGAGTCGGAGTGGTAAAAATTTTGCTCGACTCCGGCTAAATCAAATTTTTTAAACCACTTCACATTTTTGTAACTAAGCAAGTTTTTACGCAAATTAGTTTCCATTGCGTTATTCATTCGATCAATGTACAGCATGATTGTAAATGAAAATCAACTTCCAATTACGTCTATCTTTTTATGTTTCCTAGAATGTTAGACTAGCAGATGGGCTGGATCGATCCATTTTAATGCCCATATCAATTTATTTGAAATATTTCGAACAATCGAAATTATTTTTTTTAAATTTTATTTTAAGGCCATATACATATGTGGAATATTGACAGAAAATTTTTTCAAAGTTGTTTTTTATAGAAAATTTTGTCAAAATGTTATTTCTATAAAAAGTTTTGTCAAAATTTTATTTCTATAGCAAATTTTGTCAAAATTTTATTTCTATAAAAAATTTATTCAAAATTTTATTACTATAGAAATATTTTTTTTTATAGAAAATTTAGTCAAAATTTTATTTCTATAGAAAATTGAGTCAAAATTTTGTTTCTATAGAATATTTTGCAAAATTTTATTTCTATAGAAAATTTTGCAAAATTTTGTTTGTTTCACAAAAATTTTTTCACAATTTTATTTCTATTGATAATTTTACTTCTATAAAAATTTAAGTCAAAATTTTATTTTTATAGAAAATTTTGCCAAAATTTTATAGTAATAGATTTTTTTATTAGAAAATTTTGTCAAAATGTTATTTCTATAGAAAATTTAGTCAAAATTTAGCTTCTTTTGTGAGTATTTACTACACAAAAGATTTTTTTAAATTGTATTTTTATTGATAATTTTTTCAAAATTTTATTTCTATAAGAAAAATTGCTCACTGATACTCACTGCTATAAAAAATGTATTCAAGATTTTATTACTATAGAAATATTTTTTTCTATATAAAATTTAGTCAAAATTTTATTTCTATAGAAAATTTAGTCAAAATTTTGTTTCTATAGAATATTTTGCAAAATTTTATTTCAAAGAAAATTTTGCAAAATTTTGTTTGCTACAAATATTTTTTTAATTGTATTTCTATTGATAATTTTTTCAAATTTTTATTTCTATAAAAAATTTTGCCAAATTGTATTTCTATATATTTGGTCAAAATTTAATTTCTATAGAAAATTTAGTCAAAATTTTGTTTCTGTAGAAAATTTTGCAAAATTTTATTTCTATATAAAATTTTGCAAAATATTTTATTTACTAGACAAAAATTTTTCCAAAATTGTATGCTCACCGGTACTCACTACTAAGTCGAAAACTTGTAGAAATGACTCAAATTTTCAAATTTTTCAATGAATGAATCATAAATGCATTTTTGCGAAATTGTCTTAACAATTATAAATATTTCCCAAATATTGCCCGAGATTTTGTATAAGTCTAATTTGGGATTTTATCAAAATGTATTATAATCGGCACGCCCGACTTTAGACTTTCCTTGCATTTTTATTTTTTGTTAAAATTGTGTTTTTTGTTAAATTTGTGTGTATATTGTTAGATTTAAATTTTAAGTACATAGATTTTTTAGAAGTATATACAATTTTGTCTAAATCGATTCAGATTCAAATTCAGGCATATGGGACTATAAACCTTTATATAGCTCGCAACAAATTTAAAGGATTTGAGATAGTATCAATAATTTTGGTCCACAAATACATATACTGTTGGTATCTTTGCATATTATGATGGGTATTTATAACATATTTTATTTATTCAACATTGCCCTAAATTTGAAATATAGAGTTCAATTGGCATCTAATGTGAAATTAAGACTTTTTTTGCACACATAAATAAATACGATACTTTATATCGATCCACATACGGTACCCCCACAATAGAACTACAAATTAATGGTATTAAAATGGGATTTAATTATATTACCCGGAGTCGGAGTCGGAGTAGAGCTGATGATAAATGCTGGAGTCGGAGTCGAGCAAAATTGGCTCGACTCCACAGCCCTGGTCAATACATATGAATTAGAGGTATAGGAAAATTTGGGTCATTTTTACAAGTTTTCGTCTTAGCAGTGAGTATCAGTAAGAAATAAAATTTTGAGAAAATTTGCTACAGAAATAACATTTTAAGAAAATTTGCTATAGAAATAAAATTTTTAAATTGTATTTTTGAGAAAATTTGCTATAGATATAAAAAATTTTAGAAAATTGTCTATTGGAATAGAATTTTGACAAAATTTTCTATTGAAATAAAAATTCGACCAAGGAAAGAAAATTTTGACAAAATTTTTTATAGAAATAAAATTTTGGGAAAATTTGCTACAGAAATAAAATTTTGCAAAATTTTCTATAGAAATAAATTTTTAACCAACTTTTCTACAGAAATAAAGTTTTGACTAAATTTTTTATAGAAATAAAATTCTGACTAAATTTTCTATAGAAATAAAATTTTGACAAAATTTTCTATAGAAATAAATTTTTTTAAAGAATTTTCTGCCAATATTCAACATATGTACATAGGTATATGTTCTTAAAATAAAATAAAAAAAAATAAATTCGATTGTTCGAAATATTTTAAATAAATTTTGATGGTGTTGAACATTAAAATGTATCGATTCAGTTCATCTGCTAGTCTATCATTCTAGGAAATTATACATTCCGTAATTGGAAGTTGCTTTTCATTTACAGTCATACCCCACATTGATCGAATGAATAACGCTATGGAAACTAATTTACTTAAAAACTTTTTTTATATACAAAAATGTGAAGTTTTTTAAAAAATTTAGTTTAGCCGCAGTCGGAGTCCAGCAAATTTTTTACGACTCCGATTCCAGCAAAATCTCCAGACTCCGACTCCACAGCCCTGCTTGCGACAAACATATAACATGTTCCCCATGCAATAATAAAATTTAGCTCTTGAAACATGTTTGATGTCATCATGTTTCTTTTCTGCGTGATATTGGCTTTAGTCCCCTTGGGACCGTATTTTTCGTTATTTTTACGAAACATTCAAAATTCTTGGTAAATTCTTTATTTAAATAATAAAATTTTAATTCATATTTGTAAAAGTTGCAATTCAAATTTATGTGAACAAACTTTCGTATACAGAAATCTTGTTTAGAAATGAAAGATTCGTATATACCATACCTGTATACAAAAATACGATCATCTGTAAAATTTTCACAATGAAATTAAATACCTACAAAAAGAAATACTGTATGAAACCGTTGTTGTTATGCATTCATTAATTAAATTAAATCATATTGTTTATTATTATTTTTTTGTTCTTTTTGGAATGACATTTTTAATGGGCCACAAATCCAAAGCCTTGTTGTGAGATGCTATTCAATATGAATTTTTTGTGGATGTGATTTATTTAACATTTAATTTTTTTGCCAAAAAACAAAAACACACATACACACACAAAAAGAAGTAATGAAAACTATTTTTGAATTATTTTATCCATTACTGCTTTTTAAGAGAAGATTCTATGATTCTTTTCGGAGTGGTTCTATTTTTGACATATCTCTATTGATGGTTAGCCTTTCAGAGGAGATTAAATTAGCAATTAAAATTTTCAAAGCTTTCGCAAAAGAACTTCCGTGGATGTGCAAAAGTCAATCGGCACAAGTTCAAATCCCAGGGGGAATGAATTTTATTATTTTTGTCTTATTATTATACTAATACCAACATGGGACTAATACGGTCCCAGAAGCCAGAGTTTTACCCCAATTTGGTTGAAATTTTGCACAGGGAGTACAATTACCATTGTTGCTATGCGTGCCAAATTAAGATATAGCTCCCATATATATGTTTTTCTGATTTCGACAAAAATGATCAAAACACCAACATTTTCTTGTAAAATCGCCACTCGAAAAGTTGCAAAAATGACTCTAATTTTCCTAAAGTTCTAATACATATATATCGAGCGATAAATCAGTAATAAACTTTTGCGAAGTTTACTTAAAATTGCTTCAGATTTAAATGTTACCCATATTTTTTTACTAACACTGTGTTCCACCCTAGTGCATTAGCCGACTTAAATTTTAAGTCTATAGATTTTGTAGAAGTCTATCAAATTGTTTCCAGATCGAGTGATATTTAAATGTATGTATTTGGGACAAACCTTTATATATAGCACCCAACACATTTGAAGGGTGTGATATGGTATCGAATATTTAGATCTACAAAGTGGTGCAGGGTATAATATAGTCGGCCCCGCCCGACTTTATACTTTCCTTACTGGTTTTTGTGCTGGGTATATCAAAATAGATAATTAAGGATAATTATCAAGCTTTAATAAAGCATAGGGTTTTACTTTGTTACATTACGTATCAGCCACATGATAGAGTATAATTACCATTTGTAATTTCTATGCGGAGTTTGATTTAAATCGTTTTGGATTAAGATATATCTCACATATATACCTTTCGCCCGATTTCCACATGTTTGCTATTTATCTAAATTTTCCACACAATCAGAAAAAGTGAAGCCTCCATTTCACAAAATCCAATTTATCTTTATTGTAGTTCTTGGAATTATTATATATATATATATATATATATATATATATATATATATATATATATATATATATATATATATATATATATATATATATATATATATATATATATATATATATATATATATATATATATATATATATATATATATATATATATATATATATATATATATATATATATATATATATATAGTCTGCAATCGATATGGACTTTTGCGCGGTAATTCGCTTTACATTGGTGTCTTTGTACAATTATGATAGACCTATTTGGCATGGTTGTTAGCGGCCATATATTACCACAATGTGAATTTTGCATCGCTAAAAGACACCGGAGGTCTAATCTGAAGATCGGTTTATATGGGGGATATATATAATTATGGACCGATTTGGACCAATTCCTGCATGGATGTTAGCGACCAAATATTTACATCATGTCTCAAATTTCAGCCGGATCGGATGAATTTTGCTCTTCCAAGAGGCTTCGGATCACAAATTTGGGGATCGGTTTATATGGGAGCTATATATATAATTATCCACCGATGTAGACCAATTTTTGCCATATACCATATACTAACACCATGTACCAAATTTCAACCGAATCGGATGAATTTTGCTCTTCCAAGAGGCTCCGGAAATCAAAGCTGGGTTCGGTTTATATGGGGCCTATATATAACTATAGACCGATATGGACAAATTTTTGCATGGATATTAGATACCATATACTAACACCATGTACCAAATTTCAGCCAAATCGGATGAAATTTGATTCTCTTAGAGGCTCCGCAAGCCAAATCTGGGGATCCGTTTGTATGGGGGCTATACGTAGAAGTGGACTGATATGGCCCATTTGTAATACCATCCGACCTACATCAATAACAACTACTTGAGTCAAGTTTCAAGTCGATAGCTTGGTTTGTTCGGAAGTTAGCGTGATTTCAACAGACGGACGGACGGACATGCTTAGATAGACTCCGAATTTCACCACAACCCACAATATATACACATTATGGGGTCTTAGAGCAATATTTCGATGTGTTACAAACGGAATGACAATGTTAATATACCCCACATTCTATGGTGGAGGGTATAAAAATTTAAGTTCAAAATTGCAAAAACGCCTTTAGTGTCATACGAAATTCTAGGTGGGCGAATTATTGGTAGAATTTACAAATTTTAAGAAATTCTGAACTGTTTTATGGAAATTTTGCACAAAGAGTGCAATTAAAATGTTAGCAATGTGTGTCAAATTTGGTCGGCTCAGATTTAGACAAAGCCCCAAAAAATCGCTTCTCGAACATATTATTCCAAACATATTCTGCTTCAATATTATATATATATATATATATTTTCGGGATTTGCTTGAAGCCGATGCCATCATCAAAATAATTAAATATTTTGTGAAAAATTTTAAGAAATTTTTTTTGACACAATTAAATTAAATATTTACATTGGATTGTTAAAACTAACTAGCTCATGGGTTCACTCTTCTCTGAGTGCAGCAACATGAAGGTGGTTGCAAAACATATCTGCCACACTGTATATTACTTCAAAAAATCTGGCAACCCTGCATGGAATATTGGATAACTAATTGTAGATTATGTTATTTGACCCATATTAAAAAATCAAATTTGACATACGATAGTCCATTTTATTCGCACCAGTAGTCAAATTTTATATGTACAAAATTTCAAATTCACGCTTTTGCATAATGATAATCACACTTTATTGGATTTTTATTTATGCCCATAAGTGATGAAAATTTTCAGCGGCACACATATTCAAATCATTTCAAATTCAAACAGAAGACTATGAATTTAATTTAAATGAATGGATTATATACGAATTTATTTTTAAATGGGTATAATAGTTCGTTGCGGGTCTAGTTCGGAAAGACCAATTAATTAATTTTAATGATTTTTTTTTTATTTGAATAATAAAGTTCACAATATTCCAAAATTTATGAATTAAAGATTTTTGTCTCACAAAATTAAAATAAATTAAATTACTCACTTTTGAAAAATATCAATACTTTCTTTGGTCTTTTCCACATAATTTTTGAGATCAGCCAATAGGATCTGTTCTGTTTTCAATAGGGTTTCTAAGCCTGCAACCGAAGCATAATATTGACCATCTTCGGCAGAGACCCAACTGACACACAGGATGTAGACACTCAACAGGAAACTGAGATGATTTCCGGTAAAATTTAAAATAATGCGCACATTCATGTTAGAGCCACATATATTTGTTAACTGATCCACTTAGCACTATTATACGATCGATTACAATGTTAACGATAGACCTAATTAAGATTTTTAATTTGGTTGATATTAAACTGCGTTTATTTTCTTAGACCGTATTAGCTTCTCCACCGTTAACTTAAGCTATTAACAATTATCACAGCTAAGCTATTAAAAATTATAAACGCGTCTCCGATAATTAGGGTGTGATAGTCAGAAAAAAACCTTCACTTAGTAAACCGGGATTTTTAACTTGTTTCGATTTCTTCGAACGATATTTTTCGCATGAGATTTCCTATCAAAGGCTGTAGCTATAGCCGGTATTTTTTGTTTTTATTTGAATTTGTTTTCTTGATTTTGTTGTTACCCACTCAAAGACTGATAAACAACTAAATTTAGTCGATGCGCCTTTTTTTCTTTAAAGCGTTTTGTGGTTGCTTTTGAGAAATGTTGCAATTTTTTTATGATCTTCATCTATGACATCGGCCGGTTACTGTTCAGGGGAACTGATTAGAGATCCATGGAAGCAATTTCATTATAACAATAAAATAAATTGATTTTTTCTGTTCGAAATACCGGTTAAAGGAAATGCATTTTACATTTGTAAAAAAAAAAAATACAATTTGATTGATTATTTGACTTTTTTCCCCATTTGAATTCTGTTACAGCAGATGTTTGCCATTGCAAAGCTTACATCAACCAGAATGTTTAGAACTCGATATATTAGGGAAATGAAAATAAGTATATAGGGTCAAAAGTTCGGTCGAGCAGAATTTTAAATAGCCATCACCATGGAAGATATTCTTTACATATTTTAAAGATATATTTTATAAAATTTCTTATAGAAATAAATTTTTAATAAAATTTTCTAAAGAAATAAAATTATGGCAAAATTTTCTATTGAAATAAACTTAAAAAAAAAAAATTCTATTGAAATGCAATTTTGACAAAGTTTTCTATAGAAATAACATTTTGACAAACTTTTCAATAGAAATTAAATTTTTACAAAATTTTCTTTAGAAATAAAATTTTTACAAAATTTATATAAAAATAAAATTTTTACAAAATTTGTATAAAAATAAAATTTTTACAAAATTTGTATAAAAATAAAATTTTGGAAAAATTTTCTATAGAAATAAAATTTTGACAAAATTTCATATAAAGACTTTCTTCAAAATAAGGGTTTTTCTATTTGGTAATTTTTTTTTAAATGTTCGTAAATTATTTTTGGCACGAGTGGCAACCGTGATTGTAATATTGTTTACAAGTTTACAGAAGCATTTTCATCTATTGCATTCAGAAATAAAGTTATTCGTACATTTCTTATACACTTAAAATGTATTATTATACCCATCACCATAGAATGGTGACGGGGGTTTAATAAGTTTGTCATTCCGTTTGCAACACATCGAAATATCGATTTCCGACTATATAAAGTATATATATTCTTGATCAGGGAGAAATTCTAAGACGATATAACGATGTCCGTCTGTCTGTCTGTTGTAAGCACGCTACAGTCTTCAATAATGAAGCAATCGTGCTGAAATTTTGCACAAACTCGTCTTTTGTCTGCAGGCAGATTAAGTTCGAAGATGGGCTATATCGGTCCAGGTTTTGGTATAGTCCCCATATAAATCGACCTCCCGATTTGGGGTCTTGGGCTTACAGAAACCGTAGTTTTTATCCAATTTGCCTGAAATTGAAAATCTAGAGGTAATTGAGGACCATGAAAAGGTGTGCCGAAAATCGTCCATATCGTTCCATGTTTTGGTATAGCCCCCATATAGACCGACCTCCCGATTTTACTTCTTGGGCTTATAGAAACCGCAGTTTTTATTCAATTTACCTGAAATTGGAAATCTAGAGGTACTGTAGGACTACAAATACGTGTGCCAAAAATTGTGAGTATCGGTCCATATTTTGGTATAGCCCCCATATAGACCGATCTCCCGATTTTACTTCTTGGGCTTATAGAAACCGCAGTTTTTATCCAATTTACCTGAAATTGGAAATCGAGAGGTACTTTAGAACCGTAAAGAGGTGTGCCAAAAATGGTGAGCATCGGTCCATGTTTTGGTATGTTCCCCATATAAACCGACCTCCCGATTTGGGGTCTTGGGCTTATAGAAACCGTAGTTTTTATCCAATTTGCCTGAAATATAAAATCTAGAGGTAATTGAGGACCATCAAAAGGTATACCGAAAATGGTCCGTATCGTTCCATGTTTTGGTATAGACCCCATATAGACCGATCTCCCGATTTTACATCTTGGGTTTATAGAAGCCGTAGTTTATATACAATTTGCCTGAAATTGGAAATTTATAGGTATTTTAGGACCACAAAGAGGTGTGCTACAAATGGTGAGTATCGGTCCATGTTATGGTATAGCCCCCCTATATAGACCGATATCCCGATGTTACTTCTTGGGCTTCTAGAATCCGAAGTTTTTATCCAATTTGCCTGAAATTGGAAATCTAGAGGTATTTTCTTATAAATCTAGAATCTGATATAGTCCTCATAGGTGAAATCTTTAAATTTATCTTCGGAAAGTGTCCTCAAGCCCTCCTGAAATTTCAAAGGAAACCCTAATATTTGGTTCATGGTGGTGGGTATTTAAGATTCGGCCCAGCCGAACTTACTGCTGTATATACTTGTTTTTTATTTATTTTTTTATATTTTTTATTTATTTATTCCTATTTAAATTTTTAAAAAGAAAATATTAAATATAAATTTGTGTGCGATAGTTAAATGAAGTAAAAAATTATATACAAATGAAGCATAAAGAATTACTAACTTCATATACAAAATAGTTCAGAATTTCTTAAAACTTCTAAATTTTACCATAACTGCACTCATCGTGAACTTCGTACACAGAAAAACTGAATAGCTTTATAGAAAGAATAAAATACCTTGGGAGAAAATGAACTAAATTGTACTCCATATTATGAGATTTCCTCAAATCGTTGTTAAAACCTGGAGAAGTGAATGTCCTTGTGTACTTTTTAAGTGCAATCCACGAGTTCATCCTTTTCTAGAAGACAAAATGAACCCAAAATTAAGAAAAATTCATTGGCGCCAAATTATGACCATTTTAAAAATTTTGTGATATTTTACCAAATAAATAATTTTTATATTTTTGATAATTTCAATTTTTATAGAATGAATTTAGAACTTTTTTTTGACAACATTTCAAAACCATTTTATAACTTCTTACTCTGTTTTTAACCTATTTGAAACAAAAAGGTTAAAATTACCCATTAAAAATATAACAAGTATATACGGCCGTAAGTTCGGCCAGGCCGAATCTTATGTACCCTCCACCATGGATTGCGTAGAAACTTCTACGAAAGACTGTCATCCACAATCGAATTACTTGAGTTGTGGTATCTTAAAACTTCTTAACATCGTTTTCTAAATTATGAGTTAATCCATACGTGGTATATATTAGACAAAAAAGGTATATATAGGTAAGTCTACAAATAATAATATATGGGGGCTATATAGAATTATGAACTTGATATGGACCAATTTTTGTGTGATTGGGGATCGATTTATCTGAGGACTATAGATAACTATAGACCGATATGGACCTACACCGAAAGAATTTTCTTCGTAAAAAGAACGAAAATTTTCGTTAAAAGTACGAAATTTGTCATTGTTTTACAACCAAAGAAACTTTTCATTAAAAGTACGAAATATTTCGTACTTTTTACGAAGAAAAGTTCTTCCAAAATTTTCGTAGTTTGTAAGAAAAAAATTCGTACTTTTTATGAAGAATCTTCGTACTTTTTATGAAAAATCTTCGTACTTTTTATGAAACAATTTCGTTCTTTTTATGAAAATGTTTCGTACTTTTTATGAAAAATTTTCGTAGTTTTTATGAAAAATGTTCGTACTTTTTATGAAAAACTTTCGTACTTTTTTCTGAAAAATGTTCGAACTTTTAGAAAAAAAATTTATAGTCGAAAGTGCATTTGGTTGTAGTTGCAAGTGTGAAAAATGACATCACTACTTTACATCTTAAGTTTTTGAATAATTTTTAGTTTTATTGCTTCACTTTTATTCATAGCGCGCTATCACCCAAATGGGAAGTAGCATAGACTTGCATAAAAAATAGAATAAAGGAATACACTCAAGCACATTATAAAAGACAATTTAATGCCGCGAACGGAAATTTTACAATTTCAATGAAACTTCTTCGTTATTTCAAAGAAAATGTTTCGTACTTTTTATGAAGAAATTTTAACGCAGAATGTTTCGTAAAATATTCGTAAAAACTTCTTCACAAAATTCATGAAATATGAAGAAAGTTTCGTTAAAAGAACGAACTTTTTACGAAGAAAAGTTAATGTAGAATGTTTCGTAGAAGTTTCGTATATTCGTAAAATGTTCTTCGTAAAATTTAAGAAACTGAATGAAAATTTCGTTATTTTAATGAAGAATTCAGGAAGAATAGTTAATGAAGAATTCTTCGTAAAATTAACGAAGAGAATTCTTTCGGTGTAGTTAGGCATGGTTGTTAACGGTCATATACTAGCACAATGTACCAAATTTCAACTCGGATGAAATTTGCTCCTCCAAGAGGCTCCAAAACCAAATCTCGTGATCGGTTTATATGGGGGCTATATATGATTATGGACTGATATGGACCACTTATGGCATGGTTGATAAATATCATATACTACCACCACGTACCAAATTTCAGCCAGATCGGATGAATTTTGCTTCTCCAAAAGGCACATGAGGTCAAATCTGGGGATCGGTTTATATGGGGCTTATATATAATAATTGACCGATTTCGACCAATTTTTGCATGGGTGTTTGAGGCCAAATATTAACACCATGTACCAAATATCAACTGAATCAGATGAATTTTGGTCATCCAAGAGGCTCCGGAGGTCAAATTTGGTGATCGGTTAATATGGGGGCTATATATAATTATGGACCGATGTGGACCAATTTTTACGTGGTTGTTGGAGACCATATACTAACACCATGTACCCAATTTCAGCCGGATCGGATGAAATTTGCTTCTCTTAGAGGCCTCGCAAGCCAAATCGGGGGATCGGTTTATATGGGGGCTATATATAATTATGGACCGATGTGGACCAATTTTTGCACGGTTGTTAGAGACCATATACTAACACCATGTACCAAATTTCAGCCGGATCGGATGAAATTTGCTTCTCTTAGAGGCCTCGCAAGCCAAATTTGGGGGTCCGTTTATATGGGGGCTATACGTAAAAGTGGACCGATATGGCCCATTTGCAATACCATCCGACCTACATCAATAACAACTACTAGTGCAAGTTTCAAGTCGTTAGCTTGTTTCGTTCGGAAGTTAGCGTGATTTCAACAGACGGACGGACGGACGGACGGACGGACGGACATGCTCAGATCGACTAAGAATTTCACCACGACCCAGAATATATATACTTTATGGGGTCTTAGAGCAATATTTCGATGTGTTACAAACGGAATGACAAAGTTAATATACCACCCATCCTATGGTGGAGGGTATAAAAAAGCGAATTATAAAAACTTGAATTCAAAGAACTTCTTGTGAAATTAAAATAAAGAACAGTTTTGGAAGGACATTTGTGGAAGTACTTTTAAAGGTGTGCCTTATGCTGGGACAGTAGGTAATTTTTACTATTTTTGGGAATTGTACGAAAAATTTATACTGCTTTAGTTCATATTAAACTTATGTGTACGATCATTGAACATTATCCCCACATTTAGTTCATAAAATGATTGAGACATTTTATGAACTAAAGGGAAATTTCGTTGGTCTGCGGAAAATTTCGAAAAATATAATAAAATTTAACTACCAACAAATATTTTTTTTTTGCAATAAAAATATGTGAAATTTAGCGTTAGTTTAACTACGGACTTTTTTTGCAATAAAAATATGTGAAATTTAGCGTTAGTTTAACTACGGACTTTTTCAGTGTATGGCCCTAAAGAAATTTTTTCCTTCACGAAAAGTGAAGGCCGGATTTTATACAAATCCACGCCACAATTGTAGAAAACTTGCTCGGGCTCGCCGAAGTACAAGAAATGTTGGACGGAGAGAGTCCAGGAGTTGCTTCACTTGCACGGGTTTTCTTGCCAAAGATGTCAACTGATGCTATCCATATTGATCACCAGAACTTAAGCGCCGCAAATGGCAATGGTAGGTTAGGTTAGGTGGCAGCCCGATGTATCAGGCTCACTTAGACTATTCAGCCCATTGTGATACCACATTGGTGAACTTCTCTCTTATCACTGAGTGCTGCCCATGTTAAGCTCAAAGACAAGGGACCTCCTTTTTATAGCCGAGTCCGAACGGCGTTCCACATTGCAGTGAAACCACTTAGAGAAGCTTTGAAACCCTCAAAAATGTCCCCCCATTACTCAGGTGGGATAAAAAAACTTTTTGTTGTTCGGTCGAAACAGGAATCGAACCCACGACCTTGTGTATGCAAGGCGGGCATGCTAACCATTGCACCACGGTGCACTGAAAAAAGGCATGCCCGGTTCCAAAGATTTTGTCTTTACTTTAACAATTTTGATATTGATTCCGAGCCAAAGAAGCGGAGAATACAAGTAAGGATATTTTTAAGATACAATTCTCTTTTAAATTCGGGTTTTGTGTACTTGCTTCTAGGAAGAAAATTTTAATTTTAGGGTTTTTCAGCTTTTTTTTCTTCATATGCTATAAAAGTCCTTTAAAAACGAGTTAACGACAAATACAGACTCGACTTCCCGAAGAAATTGCGCTATGTTTCAAGTAAAAAACGTCTTTAAAATAAAGTGATGAAAAACATGTCCCATTTTTTTATGATTTTTGGCTTTGTAGTCAAGATGCAAAAACACAACAAATTTAAAGACAATTTGATTAATTTTAAAAAATTTTTCTGAACTGTTAAAGTCAAGTTGACCTTACCCCAAAAAATATTTCTTTCATGGTATGATACCCATTTTTAAGTCAAATCACTTAATTTTAAGGACAACACGACTTCATTGAAAAGCTAAATTTGCATTTGTATTTTAAGGACATGAAATCATTGGCCTCACGACAATATTTGTTTCAGTGTGGCTGATAATGTGGCAATGGTATGTACCCCAGTAACGGCTGATGGTAGCATCACTAGTGTTCTTCGACCGTTCAGTCAAAGTAAATGCCGAGTAGTACTGAAGCCCTGGACAAACAAATATTTCGGCCGCAGATCATGAAGTTTCCAGTAAGACTCAGCATCATCGCACTCAGAACGCGTCAACCAAGAATGACTTAAATAGTAGATTCCTCGCTTTACCACGCAATCGCCGCCAAAATCTCCTGATTTTAATCAGTTGGACTTTTGCGCCTCGGACTTTTTAGATTTTTAGATAGCAAAGTTGAGCCTAAAAACTACCAAAGTGTCGATCATCTCAAGAAAGCGCTTCATCGGGAATGAGCGCTTCATCGGGAATGAATGACTGTAACGCGTAATGGCTTATTCCACACAATTCGTGCAAAAGGTAGCCAATTCGAACAAATCTAAACGGACTAAAGGGTGATACGGTCAAAATTTGGTCAATATAAACTTAACGTATTTCTTTCAATTTTGCATTCAAAGGGTGATTTGTTAAGAGCTTGATAACTTTAAAAAAAAAAAAACGCATAAAATTTGCAAAATCTCATCGGTTCTTTATTTGAAACGTTAGATTGGTCCATGACATTTACTTTTTGAAGATAATTTCATTTAAATGTTGACCGCGGCTGCGTCTTAGGTGGTCCATTCGGAAAGTCCAATTTTGGGCAACTTTTTCGAGCATTTCGGCCGGAATAGCCCGAATTTCTTCGGAAATGTTGTCTTCCAAAGCTGGAATAGTTGCTGGCTTATTTCTGTAGACTTTAGACTTGACGTAGCCCCACAAAAAATAGTCTAAAGGCGTCAAATCGCATGATCTTGGTGGCCAACTTACCGGTCCATTTCTTGAGATGAATTGTTCTCCGAAGTTTTCCCTCAAAATGGCCATAGAATCGCGAGCTGTGTGGCATGTAGCGCCATCTTGTTGAAACCACATGTCAACCAAGTTCAGTTCTTCCATTTTTGGCAACAAAAAGTTTGTTAGCATCGAACGATAGCGATCGCCATTCACCGTAACGTTGCGTCCAACAGCATCTTTGAAAAAATACGGTCCAATGATTCCACCAGCGTACAAACCACACCAAACAGTGCATTTTTCGGGATGCATGGGCAGTTCTTGAACGGCTTCTGGTTGCTCTTCACTCCAAATGCGGCAATTTTGCTTATTTACGTAGCCATTCAACCAGAAATGAGCCTCATCGCTGAACAAAATTTGTCGATAAAAAAGCGGATTTTCTGCCAACTTTTCTAGGGCCCATTCACTGAAAATTCGACGTTGTGGCTCGTTAGTAAGTCTATTCATGATGAAATGTCAAAGCATACTGAGCATCTTTCTCTTTGACACCATGTCTGAAATCCCACGTGATCTGTCAAATACTAATGCATGAAAATCCTAACCTCAAAAGAATCACCCTTTATAAAACCTGAATACCCCTCATTTTGAAGGTGTGTGTGTGTAGAATGTTGCTTCTATTTTGATTTTGGAATTCACTCTTCAGTTGTCAAAATGCCGTACAAGCAAGAAGAGCAGCTAATCAAAATTTTGCTCGCGCATCGCGAAAATCCGAGCTACTCGCACGCAAAGCTGGCAAAATCGCTAAAAGTTGCCAAATCAACCGTTACAAATGTAATTAAAGTGTTTGGGGAACGTTTGTCGACAGCCAGGAAGTCTGGATCGGGGGGAAATCGAAAACCGGAAGCCGCTGAGACGACAAAGAGAGTTGCCGGTAGTTTCAAGCGAAACCCTAATCTCTCTCTCCGAGATGCCGCAAATAAGCTGGGTGTATCGTCTACAACCGTGCATCGAGGCAAAAAACGAGCGGACCATCGACTTACAAGAAGGTAGTGACTCCAAATCGCGATGATAAACAAAATACGACGGCCAAAGCGCGATCCCGGAGGCTGTACACGACGATGCTGACGAAGTTTGACTGCGTGGTAATGGACGACGAAACCTACGTCAAAGCCGACTACAAGCAGCTTCCGGGGCAGAAGTTTTATACGGCAAAAGGAAGAGGAAAGGTAGCAGATATTTTCAAGCACATAAAACTGTCAAAGTTCGCAAAGAAATATCTGGTTTGGCAAGCCATCTGTACCTGTAGCTTGAAAAGCAGCATTTTCATAGCTTCCGAGACTGTCAACCAAGAAATTTACGTGAAAGAGTGTTTGAATAAACGTCTGCTGTCTTTCCTGAAGAAACACGGTTGTTCCGTACACTGAAAAAAAAAGCATGCCCGGATCCAAAGCTTTTGTCTTTACTTTAAAAATTTTGGTATTGATTCCGAGCCAAAGAAGCGGAGAATACAAGTAAGGATACTTTTAAGACACAATTCTCTTTTAAATTTGGGTTTTGTGTACTTGCTTCTAGGAAGCAAATTTTAATTTTTCGTTTTTTCAGCTTTTTTTCTTCATATGCCATCAAAGTCCCTTAAAAACGAGTTAACGACAACTTTATTTTCCACATTCAGACTCGACTTTCGGTAGAATTTATGCTATGTTTCAAGTAAAAAACGTCTTTAAAATAAAGTGTTGAAAAACGTGTCCTATATTTGAACGATTTTTTGCTTTGTAGTCAAGATGCAAAAAGACAACAAATTTAAAGACAAGTTAATTAATTTTAAAGATTTTTTCTGAATTATTAAAGTCAAGTTGACCTTACCCCAAAAAAAATTTTTTTCATGTTATGATACCCATTTTTAAATGAAATCACTTAATTATAAGGACAATACGACTTCATTGAAAAGTTTATCGACTTTTGGACAAGGAAAAAAAACTTTATATTAGAGAAATGCGTCTTCTATACTAAGCAAACTTTGCATTCGTATTTTAAGGACATGAAATCTTTGGCCTCTAGACAATATTTTTTTCAGTGTACTGTTTTGGCCGGATTTGGCATCTTGCCATTACGGTAAAAAGGCCATGGAGTGGTACGCCGCCAACAACGTGAAGGTGGCTCCCAAGGACAAGAACCCTCCCAACACGCCAGAGCTCCGCCCAATTGAGAAATACTGGGCTATTGTCAAGCGGAACCTAAAGAAGGCAAAAAAAACTGCTAAGGACGAGCAGCAGTTCAAGGCAAACTGGCTTTCTGCGGCGAAGAAGGTGGACAAGTTGGCTGTACAAAATCTGATGGCAGGTGCCAAGCGTGAGGCCCGGCAATTCGGATTTGGAAAAGCGAAAGCCTAACTGAATATTTTTCCTGAATTTTATACTAATTGAACTTGAAAAAGAAATTTAATTTGATTTTTTTAATAAACGATTTCACCGATTTACACGCGTTTTCCCTTGACCAAATTTTGACCGTATCACCCTTTATAAGATTGTAAAGGGTGATTTGTTAAGAGCTTGATAACTTTTTTAAAAAAAAAAACGCATAAAATTTGCAAAATCTCATCGGTTCTTTATTTGAAACGTTAGATTGGTCCATGACATTTACTTTTTGAAGATAATTTCATTTAAATGTTGACCGCGGCTGCGTCTTAGGTGGTCCATTCGGAAAGTCCAATTTTGGGCAACTTTTTCGAGCATTTCGGCCGGAATAGCCCGAATTTCTTCGGAAATGTTGTCTTCCAAAGCTGGAATAGTTGCTGGCTTATTTCTGTAGACTTTAGACTTGACGTAGCCCCACAAAAAATAGTCTAAAGGCGTCAAATCGCATGATCTTGGTGGCCAACTTACCGGTCCATTTCTTGAGATGAATTGTTCTCCGAAGTTTTCCCTCAAAATGGCCATAGAATCGCGAGCTGTGTGGCATGTAGCGCCATCTTGTTGAAACCACATGTCAACCAAGTTCAGTTCTTCCATTTTTGGCAACAAAAAGTTTGTTAGCATCGAACGATAGCGATCGCCATTCACCGTAACGTTGCGTCCAACAGCATCTTTGAAAAAATACTGTCCAATGATTCCACCAGCGTACAAACCACACCAAACAGTGCATTTTTCGGGATGCATGGGCAGTTCTTGAACGGCTTCTGGTTGCTCTTCACTCCAAATGCGGCAATTTTGCTTATTTACGTAGCCATTCAACCAGAAATGAGCCTCATCGCTGAACAAAATTTGTCGATAAAAAAGCGGATTTTCTGCCAACTTTTCTAGGGCCCATTCACTGAAAATTCGACGTTGTGGCTCGTTAGTAAGTCTATTCATGATGAAATGTCAAAGCATACTGAGCATCTTTCTCTTTGACACCATGTCTGAAATCCCACGTGATCTGTCAAATACTAATGCATGAAAATCCTAACCTCAAAAGAATCACCCTTTATATTCTTGCTTTTGAACAATATAATTAAGAGCTTTCAAAAAAGTAGTATGGATTTTCAATTTGTGACCCGGATGTAGTTCAAACTTGGATCATATCCAATGAATTTTATATGGGCTTGTCATAGGACGGAAGTACTCAATTTTTGCATCCTTTGTATTGCTTCATAAGCTGTGCCTCGGAACTTCATTTTGATGAAGAAATCTAAAAAAGCAATTACCGGAAAATGAATCAATGGCGCGCCTAAATGAACCAGGTAAAAGTTGATATTTGCCATAATTGCCCATGATTAACATGTTATTCATAATATGAGGATGATCGATTTTATGACGAAGATTTTTATATCAAGTTCTTCTTCTTTGTCATAAAACGGTTTCACTATGCGTTGTTGCTAATCAGAGCTAATTATGCTTGACATTTCAATGGGAATATTTTATAGGCGTGGATAAATTATAACGAACGTTATATCAGAATCTCACTCAATATTATCTATTTTGATAAAAGAATCGAATAAATTACGAATTTCTAACTTACTATTGATGATTTTTGCAAGAGGTTTGATTGAAAAAGTCTCGCGATTTGCAGTGAAATTCATAAATTTATAACTTGATTTTTGTTTCTTTTTGTTTTGTTTGCAAATTTTATTTTTTATTTATTAATTCATAATGTCAACATCTTAATTATTTCCATAGTTTACACATTCATAAATTTCATTGAGGTGTGGTGGCCGTGGTGTGGTTGCCAGATGTGACGAATTGCGAATTTTAACAATTTGACGCTTACAAGTTTTCATCAATCAATGAGATTGTCAATAGGGCACACCAGAAAACTGATGGTTTTTTTCTTCAAAATTTTTTTTAGTTCCAATCTACTCTGAAGAAATATTGACCTAATAAGGTATTTGTAGATTACAAAAAGTAAACGAAAAATTTCCATAGTTAAGTTTTACAAAATGAAACACATTTTTCTTTATTATACCCACCACCATAGAATGGTGAGGGGGTATAATAAGTTTGTCATTCACATCGAAATATCGATTTCCGACTATATAAAGTATATATATTCTTGATCAGGGAGAAATTCTAAGACGATATAAGCATGTCCGTCTGTCTGTCCGTTGTAATCAAGCTACAGTCTTCAATAATGGAGCTATCGTCCTGAAATTTGGTACAGGCTCGTTTTTTGTTTGCAGGCAGGTCAAGTTCGAAGATGGGCTATATCGGTACAAGTTTTGATATAGTCCCCATATAAACCGGTTTCCCGATTTGAGGTCTTGGGCTTATAAAAACCGTAGTTTTTATCCAATTTGTCTGAAATAGAAAGTCTAGAGGTACCTGAGGACTATAAAAAGGTGTGCCGAAAATGGTGCCTGTGGGTCCATGTTTTGATATAGCCCCCATATGGACCGATCTCCCGACTTTACTTCTTGGGCTTCTAGAAACTGTATTTACTATCCCATTTGCCTGAAAATGGAAATCTAGAGTTATTTTGGGACCATAAAAAGGTGTGGAAAATGGTGCCTATCGGTCCATGTTTTGGTATAGCCCCCATATAGACCGATCTCCCGATTTTATATCTGGGGCGTCTAGGAACTACATTTTCTATCCAATTTGCCTGAAATTGAAAATCTGGAGGTATTTTAAGATCACAAATAGGTGTGCCGAAAATGGTGCTTATAGGTCCATGTTTTGGTACAGCCCCCATATAAACCGATCTGCGAATTTACTTCTTGGGCTTATAAAAACCGTAGTTTTTATCCAATTTGCCTGAAATAGAAAGTCTAGAGGTAATTGAGGACTATAAAAAGGTGTGCCGAAAATGGTGCCTATGGGTCCATGTTTTGATAAAGCCCCCATATGGACCGATCTCCCTACTTTACTTCTTGGGCTTCTAGAAACTGTATTTACTATACCATTTGCCTGAAAATGGAAATCTAGAGTTATTTTGGGACCATAAAAAGGTGTGTCGAAAATGGTGCCTATCGATCTATTTTTTGGTATAGCCCCCATATAGACCGATCTCCCGATTTTATATCTTGGGCGTCTAGGAACTACATTTTCTATCCAATTTGCCTGAAATTGAAAATCTGGAGGTATTTTAAGATCACAAATAGGTGTGCCGAAAATGGTGCTTATCGGTTCATGTTTTGGTATAGCCCCCATATAAACCGATCTCCCGACTTTACATCTTAGGCTTCTAGAATTCATAGTTTTTACCCAATTTGTCTGAAATTGGAATTCTAGATGTATTTGAGCACCATTAAGAAGTGTGTCGAAAATGGTGAGTATTGGTCCATGTTTTGGTATAGCCCCCATATAGACCTACCTCCCGAATTTATTTCTAGGACTTCTAGAATCCGGCTGACCACCAATAGCCGGATATGGTGTGTGTCGACCCATGTTTTCAGGTATAGCCCCCACATATGCCAATCACCAGGTATAAATCCTTGGGCTTCTAGACACCGTAGTTTTTTTCAGATTTGCTCGAAAATGATATTTTAGACCCTCAAAAATCTATTTTGCATTTATTTTTACCGGTCCATTTGGTAAAGCATCGATATAGACCGATTGAACTTCTTGAGGATACACCCAAAGAAAAAATATTTTCCTCCGGAAAGAAATTTTAGACAAACGAAATTCCCCTTTCGTATAAAATATTTTCGTTTAGAGCAAATTAATCCGAATTTTTGATAAGCGATTCAACGATTATCTCTAAAATTTGTGTCAAAAGAAAACTTTGCTTGTCTAAAATTTCGCTCCTCAAATGCCTCCAGAATTCCAATTTCATACAAATTGGGTAAAAACTACGAAATATAGTAATATAGTAGGGAGATCAGTCTATATGGGGGTTATACCCAAACATGGACCGATAAGCACCATTTTCGGCAAACCTTTTGATGGTCCTAAAATACCTCGAGTGTTCCAATTTCAGGCAAAAATGGATAAAAACTACGTATTTTAAAAGCCCAAGAAAAGTTGGGAGATCGGTCCATATGGGGACTACACCAAAACATCGACCGATAAACCCCGTTTGCAACACACCAATTTATGGTCCCAAAATACCTCTAGATCTAGACATGCTTATATCGTCTTAGAGTTTCTCCCTGATGAAGAATATATATATATATATATATATATATATATATATATATATATATATATATATATATATATATATATATATATATATATATATATATATATATATATATATATATATATATATATATATATATATATATATATATATATATATATATATATATATATATATATATATATATATATATATATATATATATATATATATATATATATATATATATATATATATATATATATATATATATATATATATATATATATATATATATATATATACTTTTTATAGTCGGAAATCGATAATTCGATGTGTTACACGGAATGACAAACTTATTATACCCCCATCACCATTCTATGGTGGTGGGTATAAAAACAATTGCAAAGATTTTATTCATTTGAAGCATCTTTTTTAATTTTATGAATTTATGACGTCCTATCCAAGCGCACAGTTTTAGAATTTTTAGCGTTTATTTTACTTTCATTCCATTCATTTTGATCAATAATGACTTTCAAATTTCAAAATATGTTTTGCAGAGGAGAAAAAAAAATTTCGACATTAAAATTGGAGATATTAATAATCTAGCATTTTAATATTTGGAGGGGGTCTTTTTCTTATTTCAATTATGAGTGATATTGTGAATTTAAATTTTTAATGGCAGCTTTATCAAGTTCAGAAATTCTGCACTCGTCGCTAGACTTTTCAAAAGAATACCCTAAATAACAATACTGTTCAAATTGGAAAAAGCACTAAGTGAAAAGTAAGAAATTAAGAAAGAAGCAAGATGGTGTTTTTTTAAACGGATATTTAGCGCTTTTTGGAAATCTAAATGCACTAAATTTGGTGCTAAAAGTATCAAATTGGCATCACTGATAATCAAGCATCACTAGACTATACCGGATCTCTATACAGAGATCCAGTATCATACCCAAATACGACATCTAATTTCATGTCCTTATGATCAGAAACCCAATCACATGAAAAATTTAAGTTTTAGTTAAGTGTTTTTTTTTTCAAATAAAATTTAATTTTTTTATTTGTGTCCAAAAATTAATTGAAATAAATTTGCATAACAATGAATTGTTGTTGTTTGCAATTAAAATACTAAAATACGATAAGTGATTGCCATTCGTTGTCTATGTTGATTTCTACTCATCTTATGTCACCAAACTTTATTAATTAATTTGATTCCATTAATTGCAAACAGATCTACATAAACTTGCTAATGAAGCTGTTAACAATAAACCCTGTTATTCATTATTTTTTAAGGATTTCATAGACTAGCAAATGTTTATATGTGAATTAAAAACCGTAAAAAATATATTTTTAGCACTGGATAATGATATTGCAATATTAAATGAAATTGTTATGGAAGACAAGTAACAAAGAGTTAAATTGTGATAAAGTGAAAATTCGAACTGAAAATTTGACACTCTAAGAATCGGACAAGACACAAAAATTGACAATTGTCGTGAGACGTTTGCTATATTAGCACATTAAAATTAACCTCTCATAATTGGACACCTTCCAAATGTGGACAAAGTGTAGACGACCGTGGCACTGTGCTTCGAAAGCGGAAAAAATATGTGCTCCGATTTTAATTATACCCTGCGCCACACTGTGGAACAGGGTATTATAAGTTAGTGCATATGTTTTCAACACCCACACGGATGAAAAAGACTGTTTTTCATATGTTTGGCTATAAACATTATATGTTTGGAAAACAAATTTTTAAACACAATATTTTTGAGTGCAAGCATATAATGTTCATAAACTAGCATAACATGTTTGGGACATATATGTTAATATGTTAGAACATATTATGTTTGGGACATAAAATGTTTTTAAATATAATATGCTTGGATGCAAACATATATTAATTTAGAAATAGCCTATAAACATATATGTGTTTAGTAGCTTGGAGCACTATTTAACAGGGAGCGATATTGAATTAAGTTGGTGGTTGTTGCTTGTTATTACAAAATTAACATTTTATTTTTCCTTGGGCAATTGATCAGCTACTTCTTTGATCCTTACAAACTGTGTGGTCCGCTGTTCGTATCCCCGTCCGGCAAAAGGTTAAATTAAAATAAAAAAATTATACAATTGAATAATTTCTTCTACAATGTTTGTATTACAGAAAAAGGTGCTAAGAACTAAAAAATCTCGTGGAAGTGAGAAAGATGTGGGGTAATATACAATTGGGCAGAAACAAAATTTTGAGCATTCAGGTCGAAAACCTATGTTGTTAGCACCTATATTACCTGTTTATTTTCATAATTCATTATGATTGTAAATATATAAATAAATAAATAAAATTTTGAGCACAATATTGTTTGGGAGAATTTTTTTGAGCATATAATATTTTTGGGTGCAAAATGCTTCCAAACATATTATATGTTCACATAATAACATATTGTTTTTTGGAAGACAACATTATTGAATTTGGATGCAAAAATACAAAATGTTTGGAAATTGACTACCCAAACATATATTTTTTAGACCAATATGCTTTCAAACATATTATATATTGGAAGAGATCAAACATATAAATGTTTGGGCAATAGCCAAAAATGTATATGCTTGAAGCAAAATATGTTTGGGAGTATATGTTACAGAAGCGATTTTTTGTGAGCGTGCAGAAGGAGCAGGGTTAGCCTGTCGCAAACTGTGACTTTTGTGACATACGTTTACGACGGTATAATACGTATGTCGCAAAAGTCGTAAACCTAATGTAAAAACCTAATTTTTAATTAAAGAAATTGTGAATATTTTTTAATTTAATTTAGTTAAGCTCCCCGATAAAAGGTATGCAAAAAATGTTTTGTATTGTATTTATTCAAAACTCTACTAGATTTACATCTCTCATTCACAACTTCAAACTATTCTTGGTTTTCGTGGTCCAAGCTTTAGCTACATCAACGAATGAATAGCTACAATTTTGAAAAAATTTAATTAGTATGGAAATTGGCTCTAATAAGCCAAAAAGTGATTTTATAAAATTTTCTCTAAACAGCAATTCACTTATATAAGACTTAAGTAGTTTTCCTTCCTTCCAGTTTCTGCAGTAATTTGTGAAAGGTTAACTATGAGCGAGTACCGACCGTCACGTTTACTGCACCACCGAGTAGTTTATAGTAATTTTGGCTTCGAGTTTCCAATTGAAATAGCTATATTCTCAATTTTTTTAAACTCGTTAATAATTTTATGAACATTCCTGAGCATTGAAACTTCTTCGCATATATCATCATCTTGGATATCATTCTCTGCTATCATTGGAGTTTGCGACGTTTGCTACTTTTTCTACATTTACGACGTGTATATGACGTTTACGACGTTTACAACTTTGCGACAGTCGCAAACCTTAAAATGTTTGATACAGACCATGTCTGAGAAGGAGACGATATAGATACATGGTGTCTTTGGCAAAAATGCTCAGGGTGGGCTCCTGAGTCGATATTTCCATGTCCGTCTGTCCGTGAACACATTTTTGTAATCAAAGTCTAGGTCGCAGTTTTAGTCCAATCGACTTCAAATTTGGCACAAATATGTGTCTTGGGTCAGAATAGAACCCTATTGATTTTAGAAGAAATCGGTTAAGAGTTAGATATAGCTCCCATATATAAGTATATTTCACCCGATATGGACTTATATGGCCCCTGAAGCCAGAGTTTTACCCTAATTTGCTTAAAATTTTGCACAAGAAGAACAATTAGTACTATAGTAAAGTGTGCCAAATTTTATTAAAATCGGTTCAGATTTATATATAGCTCCCATATATAACTTTCGCCCGACATGGACTAATACGGTTCCAGAAGCCAGAGTTTTACCCCAATTTGGTTGAAATTTTTCACTAGGAGTACAATTAGTAGTGTAGTCAAGTGTGCCAAATTTTTTGAAATCGGTTCAGATTTAGATTGAAATCGGTTCAGATTTAGATATATCTCTCATATATAGCTTTCGCCCGATTTACACTCATATGACCACAGAGGCCAATTGTTAACTCCGATTTACTTGAAATTTTGCACAGGGAGTAGAATTAGTATTGTAGCTATGCGTGCCAAATTTGGTGGACATAAGTTCAGATTTAGATATAGTTCCCATATATATGTTTTTCTGATTTCGACAAAAATGGTCAAAATACCAACATTTTCCTTGTAAAATCGCCACTGCTTAGTCGAAAAGTTGTAAAAATAACTCTAATTTTCCTAAACTTCTAATACATTTATATCGAGCGATAAATCATAAATAAACTTTTGTGAAGTTTCCTTAAAATTTCTTCAGAATTAAATGTTTCCCATATTTTTATACCCTGCGCCACACTGTGGAACAGGGTATTATAAATTAGTGCATATGTTTGTAACACCCAGAAGGAGACGAGATAGACACATGGTGTCTTTGGCAATAATGCTCAGGGTGGGTCCCTGAGTCGATATAACCATGTCCGTCTGTCCGTCCGTCCGTCTGTCTGTGAACACATTTTTGTGATCAAAGTCTAGGTCGCAATTTAAGTCCAATCGCCTTCAAATTTGGCACATGTTCCTAATTTGGGTCAGAATAGAACCCTATTGATTTTGGAAGAAATCGGTTCAGATTTAGATATAGCTCCCATATATATCTTTCGCCCGATATGGGTTTACATGGCCCCAGAAGCCAGATTTTTGGCCGAATTTCGTTGAAATTTTGCACTAGGAGTACAATTGGTAGTATAGTCAAGTGTGCCAAATTTGATTGAAATCGGTTCAGATTTAGATATAGCTCCCATATATATCGTTCGCCCGATTTACACTCATATGACCACAGTGGCCAATCTTTTACTCCGATTTAATTGAAATTTCGAACAGGGAGTAGAATTAACATTGTAGCTATGCGTGCCAAATTTGGTTGAAATCGGTTTAGTTTTAGATATAGCTCCCATATATATGTTTTTCTGATTTCGACAATAATGGTCAAAATACCAACATTTTCCTTGTAAAATCGCCACTGCTTAGTCGAAAAGTTGTAAAAATGACTCTAATTTTCCTAAACTTCTAATACACATATATCGAGCGATAAATCACAAATAAACTTTTGCGAAGTTTCCTTAAAATTGCTTCAGATTTTAATGTTTCCCATATTTTTTTACTAACATTGTGTTTCACCCTAGTGCATTAGCCGACTTAAATTTTGAGTCTATAGATTTTGTAGAAGTCTATCAAATTCTGTCCAGATCGAGTGATATTTAAATGTATGTATTTTGGACAAACCTTTATATATAGCACCCAATATATTTGACGGATGTGATATGGTATCGAAAATTTAGATCTACTTGATCCTTATCCTTACTTGTTATACCCTGCGCCACACTGTGGAACAGGGTATTATAAGTTAGTGCATATGTTTGTAACACCCAGAAGGAGACGAGGTAGGCCAAAGACACCATGGCAATAATGCTCAGGGTGGGTCCCTGAGTCGATATAACCATGTCCGTCTGTCCGCCCGTCCGTCCCTCCATCTGTCTGTGAGCACATTTTTGTGATCAAAGTCTAGGTCGCAATTTAAGTCCAATCGCCTTCAAATTTGGCACATGTTCCTAATTTGGGTCAGAATAGAACCCTATTGATTTTGGAAGAAATCGGTTCAGATTTAGATATAGCTCCCATATATATCTTTCGCCCGATATGCACTAATATGGACCCAGCAGCCTGAGTTTTATACCGATTTGCTTGAAATTTTGTACAAACATAACAATTAGTCGTATAGTCAAGTGCGGTTCACATTTAGATATAGCTCCCATATATATCTTTCGCCCGATATGGACTAATATGGTCCTAAAAGCCAGAGTTGTGGCCCAATTTGGTAGAAATTTTGCACAGAGAGTAGATTTAGCATTGTAGCTATGTGTGCCAAATGTGGATGAAATCGATTCAGATTTAGATATAGCTCCCATATATATCTTTCGCCCGATATGCACTTATATGGACCCAGAAGCCAGAGTTTTATCCCGATTAGCTTGAAATTTTGCACAAGGAGTACAATTGGGAGTATAGTCATGTGTGCCAAATTTTATTGAAATCGGTTCAGATTTAGATATAGCTTCAATATATATTTTTCGCCCGATATGGACTTATATAGCCCCAGAAACCAGAGTTTTGGCCCAATTTGGTTGAAATTTTGCACTAGGAGTACAATTAGTAATATAGTCATGTGTGCCAAATTTGATTGAAATCGATTCAGATTTAGATATAGCTCCCATATATATGTTTTTCTGATTTCGACAAAAATGGTAAAAATACCAACATTTTCCTTGTTTCTTAGTAGAAAATTTGTAAAAATGACTCTAATTTTCCTAAACTTCTAATACATATATATCGAGCGATAAATCATAAATAAACTTTTGCAAAGTTTCCTTAAAATTGCTTCAGATTTAAATGTTTCCCATATTTTTTTACTAAAATTGTGTTCCACCCTAGTGCATTAGCCAACTTAAATTTTGAGTCTATAGATTTTGTAAAAGACTATCAAATTCTTTCCAAATCGAGTGATATTTAAATGTATGTATTTGGGACAAACCCCAACACATTTGACGGATGTGATATGGTATCGAAAATTTAGATCTACAAAGTGGTGCAGGGTATAATATAGTCGGCCCCGTCCGACTTTAGACTTTCCTTACTTGTTTTAATTTATGTTTCTAATAGTCTATGATATCGAGCTTCGAATGCACCACCATAGAATGGTGATGGGGGTATAATAAGTTTGTCATTGTTCGTAACCCATTGAATTATCGATTTCCGACTATAAAAAGTATATATATTCTTGATCAGGGAGAAATTCTAAGACGATATAACCATGTCCATCTGTCTGTCTGTTGTAATCACGCTACAGCCTTCAACAATGGCGCTATCGTCCTAAAATTTGGCACAGATTCGTTTTTTGTTTGCAGGCAGGTCAATTTCGAAGTTGAGCTATATCGGTCGAAGTTTTCATATAGTCCCCATATAAACCGACTTCCCGCTTTGGGGTCTTGGGCTTATAAAAACCGTAGTTTTTATCCAATTTATTGGAAATGTAGAGGCCTATCGGTCCATATTTTGATATACCCCCCATATAAATAGATCGATCTCCCGATTTTACTTTTGGGCTTCTAGAATCTGTATTTACTATACGATCTGCCTGAAATTTGAAATATAGAGGTATTTTGGGACCACGAAGAGGTGTGGCGAAAATAGAGCGTATCGGTCTATATTTTGGTATAGCCCCCCATATAGACCGATCTCCCGATTTTACTTCTTGGGCTTCTAGAATCCATAGTTTTTATCCAATTGGCCTGAAATTGAAAATCTAGAGGTATTTTGGGACCATAAATTGGTGTGTCGCAAATGGGGTTTATCGGTCAATGTTTTGGTGTAGCCCCCATATAGACCGATCTCCCAACTTTTTTTGGGTTTCTGAAATCCGTAGTTTTTATCCATTTTGCCTGAAATTGGAACTCTAGAGGTAATTTTGTACCATCAAAAGGTGTGCCGAAAATGGTGCTTATCGGTCCATGTTTGGGTATAACCCCCATATAGACTGATCTCCCCACTATATTTCTTGGGCTTCTAGAATTCGTAGTTTTTACCCAATTTGTCTGAAATTGGAATTTTGGAGGTATTTGAGGACCATTAAGAGGTATGTCGAAAATGGTGAGTATTGGCCCATGTTTTGGTGTAGCCTCCATATAGACCTACCTCCCGAATTTATTTCTAGGACTTCTAGAATCCGGCTGACCACAAAAAGGTCAGCTGAATATGGTGTGTGTCGACCCATGTTTTGGTATAGCCCCCACATAGACCGATCTTCCGATTTAACTCCTTGGGCTTCTAGAAACCGTAGTTTTTATCCGATTTGCTCGAAAATGTAACTATATCAAAAAATCTATATCACATTTGTTTTTAGCTGCCCATTTGGTTAGGCATCGATATAGACCGATTTCTCCTCTTGAGGGTACACCCGAAAAAACTATTTTCCTCCGGAATGAAATTTTAGACAAAAAATTCCCCATTCGTATAAAGTATTTTCTTTTAGAGCAAATTAATCCGAATGTTTGATAAGCGATTCGACGATTGTCTCTAAAATTTGTATCAAAAGGAAACTTCGCTTGTCTAAAATTTCGTGCCGCAGAAAAGAAAACTCTTATTTGAGTGTATAGCAGGCGCACTTCTCATGAAAATTGCTTGAAAGTGAAAGTAAAATTTCCAGATTTTACTTCTCATAATCATTTATATAATGGCGATAAAAATCTACAGATTTAAGATTTCAAATCAAGGCATTATTTCATCATTTGCACGATATGTTTATGATTTCTCTACAACTCAAACAAAATTGGTTCTTATAAATCCAGAATCTGATTTGCTCTTCATATGTTAGGTATTTTAGAATCTTTAAATTTATCTTCGGGAAGCGTACTGGATGAACTGATTTGCTTGGGAGAATATTTGCTATCAAACCACTTGAAATTCTATATATTATCAACTAACCCTCCACGAGAAAGAGTTTTCAAAGTAAACTATTATATTTGATTCATGGTGGTGGGTACATAAGATTCGGCCCGGCCGAACTTACTGCTGTATAAACTTGTTTTTTTTTTTTTTTTTTTTTTTTTTTTTTTTTTTGTAGTAATAGTACATAAAATTTTAGCTGACTGGAGTAGTTTTTATGGTGCAAATGTTAGGTATGTTAGGGTTTATAATACATTTTTGGTGCTTTTAGCCCTTCAGGAGTTGGCATCACTGCTGATTATTTGACAGGATAGACATACTCCCAATAATAAGTGATGCTAAAACTGTTTTTCTGAAATGGAATGTTCAAATAATTTAATTTGAAAATTAATTTGAAAACATGGGCTACTACTCAAAAAAACAACATGTTTTTTTGAGTAGTAGCCCATGTTTTCATTGTTCACAAATGAACATTTTCTTTTACAAATTCATTTGTAATTGCCATTAGTAAATTATTCAAAGTAAAGAGAAAATCGACAATCGTGTCATTTAAAAAAAAATATATTGAAATTTGTTAACATGTCAATATCGTAATGGATTATGCATCCGACAAAACATCGTTCAAGAGTTCACCTCTTCTTAGGCTTGTCATCATGGCTGTCGACCATTAGTAAAATTGAGTTGTTGATTTTTTTTTCTTAGTTTCAGAAAGACTAGTTGTTGTTTGGTCAATGTTAGTTTGAAAAAATCATTTATGGAAATTTATTTACTTTGAAACTAATTTAGACAATATTCATTTTCACCATGACATTTTTGGTGTGATACTCGCACTTCACACCATGAGGTGGTGGTGTACACTTAACAAAATATTCAGTATGAAATGTGCCTCAATCTAATTAGGTCCTATTTCATCTCAATCGCAGATATGGGTGGTTGGTAACATTAGTGATTCCTCCAGTATTATCGGTAATCAAAATCACAATATTTCCATTACCATGATTTAAAAATAATACACCCAGAGAAGGAATATGATCATCTCAAACATGTTTAAGAGCATGTGTGTGTACGCTACCAGCATAGAAACATTTTTTATACCCACCACCATAGAATGGTGACGGGGGTATAATAAGTTTGTCATTCCGTTTGTAACACATCGAAATATCGATTTCCGACTGTATAAAGTATATATATTCGTGATCAGGGAAAAATTCTAAGACGATATAACGATGTCCGTCTGCCTGCCTGTCTGTCTGTTGTAATCACGCTACAGTCTTCAATAATGAAGCAATCGTGCGGAAATTTTCCACAAACTCGTCTTTTGTCTGCTGGCAGGTCAAGTTCGAAGATGGGCTATATCGGTCCAGGTTTTGATATAGTCCCCATATAAACCGACCTTCCGATTTGGGGTCTTGGGCTTATAGAAATCGTAGTTTTTATCCAATTTGCCTGAAATTTTAAATCTAGAGGTATTTTATGACCATAAAGATGTGTGCCAAAAATGGTGAGTATCGGTCCATATTTTGGTATAGCCCCCATATAGACCGATCTCCCGATTTTACTTCTTGGGCTTATAGAAACCGCAGTTTTTAGTCAATTTACGTGAAATTGGAAATCTGGAGGTATTGTAAGACCAAAAATACGTGTGCCAAAAATTGTGAGTATCGGTCCATGTTTTGGTATGGTCCCCATATAAAACGACCTCCCGATTTGGGTCTTGGTCTTATAGAAACCGTAGTTTTTATCCAATTTGTCTGAAATTGGAAATCTAGAGGTATTTTAGGACCATAAAGAGGTGTGCCGAAAATGGTGAGTATCGGTCCATATGTTGGTATAGCCCCCATATAGACCGATTTCCCGATTTTACTTCTTGGGCTTCTAGAATCCGAAGTTTTTATCCTATTTGCATGAAATTGGAAATCTAGAGGTATTTTCGGGTCATAAAGAGGTGTGCCGAAAACGGTGAGTATCGGTGCATATTTTAGTATAGCCCCAATAAGAACGATCTCCCGATTTAACTCCTTGAGTTTCTAGAAACCGTAGTTTTTATCTGATTTGCCTGAAATTGCAAATTTTCTGGTATTTTAGGCTCACAAAAACGTGTATGGGATTACGTTTTTATCGGTCCATTTGGTAATGCCTCCATATAGACCGACTTCACTTCTTGAGGGTGTAGAAGGCGCACAGATCATGAAAATTGTTTGAAACTCAATGTAAAATTTCCAGATTTTACTTCTACAGATTTAAGATTTCAAATCAAGACGTTATTTTATAATTTTCTTGCACACTTACAAGAGATGTTAATGATTCCTCTAAAACGCAAACAAAAATGGTTCTTATAAATCCAGAATCTGATATAGTCCTCATAGGTGAAATCTTTAAATTTATCTTCGGGAAGTGTCCTCAAGTCCTCAAGCCCTCCTGAAATTGCAAAGGAAATTATAATATTTGGTTCATGGTGGTGGGTATTTAAGATTCGGCCCGTCCGAACTGAGTGCTGAATATACTTGTTATACCCTCCACCATAGGAAATATTGCTCTAAGACCCCATAAAGTATATACATTCTGGGTCGTGGTGAAATTCTGAGTCGAGTCCGTCCGTCCGTCTGTTGAAATCACTTGAAACTTGGCACAAGTAGTTGTTATTGATGTAGGTCGGATGGTATTGCAAATGGGCCATATCGGTCCACTTTTACGTATAGCCCCCATATAAAGGGACCCTCAGATTTGGCTTGTGGAGCCTCTAACAGAAGCATATTTCATCCGATCCGGCTAAAATTTGGTACGTGGTGTAAGTATATGATCTCTAACAACTATGCAAAAATTTGTCCACATCGGTCCATAATTATATATAGCCCCCATATAAACCGATCCCCAGATTTGGCTTGCGAAGCCTCAAAGAGAAGCAAATTTCATCCGATCTTGCTGAAATTTGGTACATGGTGCTGGTTTATAGTCTCTAACATCCGTGCAAAAATTGGTCCACATCGGTTCATAATTATATATAGCCCCCATATAAACCGATCTCCAGATTTGGCTTGCGGAGCCTCTAAGAGAAGCAAATTTCATCCGATCCGGTTGAAATTTTGAACATGGTCTTACTATATGGTCTCTAACAACCGTGACAGAATTGGTCCACATCGGTCCATAATTATATATAGCCCCCATATAAACCGATCCCCAGATTTGGCTTGCGGAGCCTCAAAGACAAGCAAATTGCATCCGATCCGGCTGAAATTAGGTACATGGTGTCAGCATATGATCTTTCACAACTATGCAAAAATTGGTCCACATCGGTCCATAATTATATATAGCCCCCATATAAACCCTTCCCCAGATTTGGCTTGCGGAGCCTCAAAGACAAGCAAATTTCATCCGATCCGGCTGAAATTTGGTACATGATGTTGGTAGATGGTCTCTAATAACCATGCAAGAATTGGTCCACATCGGTCCATAATTATATATAGCCCCCATATAAACCGTTCTCCAGATTTGAACTCCGGTGCCTCTTGGAGGAGCAAAATTCATCCGATCCGGTTCAAATTTGGAACGTAGTGTTAGTATATGGCCGCTAACAACCATACCAAAATTGGTCCATATCGATCTATAGTTATAAAGGGTGATTTGTTAAGAGCTTGATAACTTTTTTTTAAAAAAAAACGCATAAAATTTGCAAAATCTCATCGGTTCTTTATTTGAAACGTTAGATTGGTCCATGACATTTACTTTTTGAAGATAATTTCATTTAAATGTTGACCGCGGCTGCGTCTTAGGTGGTCCATTCGGAAAGTCCAATTTTGGGCAACTTTTTCGAGCATTTCGGCCGGAATAGCCCGAATTTCTTCGGAAATGTTGTCTTCCAAAGCTGGAATAGTTGCTGGCTTATTTCTGTAGACTTTAGACTTGACGTAGCCCCACAAAAAATAGTCTAAAGGCGTCAAATCGCATGATCTTGGTGGCCAACTTACCGGTCCATTTCTTGAGATGAATTGTTCTCCGAAGTTTTCCCTCAAAATGGCCATAGAATCGCGAGCTGTGTGGCATGTAGCGCCATCTTGTTGAAACCACATGTCAACCAAGTTCAGTTCTTCCATTTTTGGCAACAAAAAGTTTGTTAGCATCGAACGATAGCGATCGCCATTCACCGTAACGTTGCGTCCAACAGCATCTTTGAAAAAATACGGTCCAATGATTCCACCAGCGTACAAACCACACCAAACAGTGCATTTTTCGGGATGCATGGGCAGTTCTTGAACGGCTTCTGGTTGCTCTTCACTCCAAATGCGGCAATTTTGCTTATTTACGTAGCCATTCAACCAGAAATGAGCCTCATCGCTGAACAAAATTTGTCGATAAAAAAGCGGATTTTCTGCCAACTTTTCTAGGGCCCATTCACTGAAAATTCGACGTTGTGGCAGATCGTTCGGCTTCAGTTCTTGCACGAGCTGTATTTTATACGGTTTTACAACAAGATCTTTGCGTAAAATCTTCCATGTGGTCGAATAACACAAACCCAATTGCTGCGAACGGCGACGAATCGACATTTCACGGTCTTCAGCAACACTCTCAGAAACAGACGCAATATTCTCTTCTGTACGCACTGTACGCATTCGTGTGGTTGGTTTAATGTCCAATAAAGTAAACTGAGTGCGAAACTTGGTCACAATCGCATTAATTGTTTGCTCACTTGGTCGATTATGTAGACCATAAATCGGACGTAAAGCGCGAAACACATTTCGAACCGAACACTGATTTTGGTAATAAAATTCAATGATTTGCAAGCGTTGCTCGTTAGTAAGTCTATTCATGATGAAATGCCAAAGCATACTGAGCATCTTTCTCTTTGACACCATGTCTGAAATCCCACGTGATCTGTCAAATACTAATGCATGAAAATCCTAACCTCAAAAGAATCACCCTTTATAATTCTTTCCTCCCAAACGTACGTAAATAAGCAAAATTGCCGCATTTGGAGTGAAGAGCAACCAGAAGCCGTTCAAGAACTGCCCATGCATCCCGAAAAATGCACTGTTTGGTGTGGTTTGTACGCTGGTGGAATCATTGGACCGTATTTTTTCAAAGATGCTGTTGGACGCAACGTTACGGTGAATGGCGATCGCTATCGTTCGATGCTAACAAACTTTTTGTTGCCAAAAATGGAAGAACTGAACTTGGTTGACATGTGGTTTCAACAAGATGGCGCTACATGCCACACAGCTCGCGATTCTATGGCCATTTTGAGGGAAAACTTCGGAGAACAATTCATCTCAAGAAATGGACCGGTAAGTTGGCCACCAAGATCATGCGATTTGACGCCTTTAGACTATTTTTTTTGGGGCTACGTCAAGTCTAAAGTCTACAGAAATAAGCCAGCAACTATTCCAGCTTTGGAAGACAACATTTCCGAAGAAATTCGGGCTATTCCGGCCGAAATGCTCGAAAAAGTTGCCCAAAATTGGACTTTCCGAATGGACCACCTAAGACGCAGCCTCGGTCAACATTTAAATGAAATTATCTTCAAAAAGTAAATGTCATGGACCAATCTAACGTTTCAAATAAAGAACCGATGAGATTTTGCAAATTTTATGCGTTTTTTTTTTTAAAAAAGTTATCAAGCTCTTAACAAATCACCCTTTATTTTTGCGTGTATATGAAATGAAAACCTTTGTTTTGTTTTTCACCAAAACATATGTTTTATTTTAATATTATTTACATCCCGATTTTTGGACGATTTTTAAAATGCAAGTGCCGATTATGACGATTTTTTCGGGAAAATGTGACGATGTTTCCTAAAATTTTATTGGCAGCCCTGACTACTAGCCAAGAAGTATCTCTTAGCCTCTCACACTTTTATACTCTCCCTCCCTCATTAACATTCTTCTCGTCATAGAGTTTTGCCAAGTGATTTTTGAACCCCTCCCGCAGAATAAAAAAATCCTAAATTGTTCCCTATTATTTTTCTGAATTTTTTACTATTCCTAAAAATATGATTTAAACCATAATATTTTTCGTAGTGTAAGATAATTATGTTATTACTTATCCACAGAGCAACGAAATAACCAACTAGCCTTTCATACCCATCCAGTAAATGATACTGACCGACATCATAGAAGACGGCATAATGTCTATGTCATAAATAAACTTTACACAAGTGGTTGGTATAAGTCGTGGTTATTTTCTTTGTTTTTGTTTGTTTTTATTTCGTTTTGTTGTTTATTTTTAAAGTCTTACTTCGAGTATGAGTATTCTTAAATAAATTTACAAATTATTTAACTAATGTCTGACATTAATCAGCAGTATCAGTAGTTATGATGAGCTCCATCATTTCTGCTGCTGTTGCAGCGTCTGTGACTTGATGTCGGTGGTGGCAGCTGTAAAAGAGAAGGGGGGAAACATTTCTGCTTTTTAGTATAAATGCCATATGAATGGATGGTTGGATGGATGAATGAATGGATAATGTTTGGTTAGGATTACATAAATTTTGAAATGGTCGAGAGCTATGACCCCTGAAAACTTTTAAAATTTATAAAGTTGGGAAATTATGAAATTGAAAACTCATCAGTCATTAAAACACTAAGTTTATGAAAAGTTTATGATGGATACTTATTAGATATGAGAGAAGTTTGGAGAGTTTTCTAAAAGAAGGTAACAAGAGGTTACAATTAAATTAACAAAATTAGTTGGTAAGAAAGCAAAACAAATTGGTTTCTCTAAATCCATTTTTTTCGAACTATTTGCTGCATGTTACATGTAGTATAGAACACATTTTACAACTACATTTAGAAATTATGTTTTAATGGCATTTAGAAAATAATTATATACATATAAAATTTTGACAAAAGCTTGTATACAAATAAAATTTTGACAAAATTTTCTATAGAAATAAAATGTTGACAAAATTTTCTATAGAAAAAAAATTTTGACAAAATGTTCTATAGAAATAATTTTTTTCCAAAATTTTCTATAGAAATAAAATTTTGATAAAATTTTCAATAGAAATAAAATTTTGACAAAATTTTCAATAGAAATAAAATTTTGACAAAATTTTCTATAGATATAAAATTTTGTACAGAAATCAAATTATGATAGTTTTGCTGCAAGTAGAGGATGCTGATGAGGAATGTGGTAATTCCGAAGCAGCTATACATCCAACCATCATGCAGTCTATAGGGCTTTGCTCAAATAAATTTGACAAGCATACTTTTCCTCTGTTGGTTAAGCTACACTTGTAGTTTAGTCAATGAATGATTTCAAGCTGAGATCAAAGACAACAATAATGATTGAAGAGAAACCAACAATAACAAACAAAACGAATGAAATAAAATTTTGACAAAATGTTCCATAGAAATAAATTTTTTCCAAAATTTTCTATAGAAATAAAATTTTCTATAGAAATAAAATTTTGATAAAATTTTCAACAGAAATAAAATTTTGAGCAAATTTTCAATAGAAATAAAATTTTAGACAATTTATTTCTGTAGAATTAAATTCTGTCATAATTTTCTATAGAAATACAATTTTGACAAAATTTTCTGTAGAAATAAAATTTTGACAACAATTTCTATAGAAATAATATTGTCACAAAATTTTCTACAGAAATAAAATTTAACCTAAATTTTCTGTAGAAATAAAATTTTCCTTTAAAATAAAATTTTGACAATATTTCTATAGAAATAAAATTTTGACAAAATCTTTTATAGAAATAAAATTTTGACAAAACTTTCTATAGAAATAAAATTTTGACAAAATTTTCTATAGAAATACAATTTTGACAAAATTTTCTATAGAAATAAAATTTTGACAAAATTTTCTATAGAAATAAAATTTTGACAAAATTATCTATAGAAATAAAATTTTGACAAAACTTTCTATTGAAATAAAGTTTTGACAAAATCTTGTATAGAAATAAAATTTTGACAAAATTTTCTATAGAAATAAAATTTTGACAAAATTTTCTATAGAAATAAAATTTTGACAAAATTTTCTATAGAAATACAATTTTGACAAAACTTTCTATAGAAATAAAATTTTGACAAAATTTTCTATAGAAATACAATTTTGACAAAATTTTCTATAGAAATAAAATTTTGACAAAATGTTCAATAAAAATAAAATTTGGCAAAATTTTCTATAGAAATAAATTTTTGTCAAAATTTTCTATATAAATAAAATGTTGACAAAATTTTCTACAGAAATAAAATTATGACAAAATTTTCTATAGAAATAAAATTTTGACAGAACTTCCTATAAAAATAAAATTTTGACAAAATCTTGTATAGAAATAAAATTTTGACAACATTTTCTATAGGAAAAATATATTTTGACAAACAATTTCTATAGAAATAATATTGTCACAAAATTTTCTACAGAAATAAAATTTTATCTAAGTTTTCTATAGAAATAAAATTTTCCATTGAAATAAGGGTTTGAGAAAATTTTCTATAGAAATAAAATTTTGACAAAATCTTGTATAGAAATAAAATTTTGACAAAATTATCTATAGAAATAAAATTTTGACAAAACTTTCTATAGAAATAAAATTTTGACAAAATCTTGTATAGAAATAAAATTTTGACAAAATTTTCTATAGAAATAAAATTTTGACAACATTTTATATAGAAATAAAATTTTGACAAAATTTTCTATAGAAATAAAATGTTGACAAAATTTTCTAAAGAAGTAAAATTTTCTATAGAAATAAAATTTTGATAAAATATTAAATAGAAATAAAATTTTGACAGAATTTTCAATAAAAATAAATTTTGGCAAAATTTTCTATAGAAATAAATTTTTGTCAAAATTTTCTATATAAATAAAATTTTCTACAGAAATAAAATTATGACAAAATTTTCTACAGAAATAAAATTATGACAAAATTTTCTATAGAAAGAAAATTTTGAAAAAAATTTTTATAGAAATAAAATTTTGTCAAAAATTTCTATAGAAATAAAATTTTGACAAATTTTTCTATAGAAATATAATTTGGTCAAAAATTTCTATAGAAATAGAATTTTGTCAAAAATTTCTATAGAAATAAAATTTTGACAAAATTTTCTATAGAAATAAAATTTTGACAAACAATTTCTATAGAAATAATATTTTGTATATAAATAAATGTTTGACTAAATTTTCAATAAATAACTTTAAAATGTTTAATTTTTTAGGCAATACTATAAAAGTCTCAAGGGATATTTATGTACTAAAAAAATTTTCAATATTAGGAGTGATCAAATAATAATAAATAACCTTTTAAAATAAAATAATAGAACATTTCATGATTTAAAAAAAAATTGTTTTTAATATTGTGTAAATGTTGTGTCCTAAAATTTAAAGTGCATACTTTTTTATATTAATTTAATTTTTTGTGTTTAAATAAATATTTTATTTCACAAATTAATTAACTACAAAAATTAATTGATTTTTTACTTATTATTTTTATACCCTCCACCATAGGATGGGGGTATATTATCTTTGTCATTCCGTTTGTAACACATCGAAATATTGCTCTAAGACCCCATAATGTATATATATTCTGGGTCGTGGTGAAATTCTGAGTCGATCTGAGCATGTCCGTCCGTACGTCCGTCTGTTGAAATCACTCTAACTTCCGAACGAGACAAGCTATCGACTTGAAACTTGGCACAAGTAGTTGCTAATGATATAGGTCGGATGGTATTGCAACTGGGCCCTATCAGTCCACTTTTACGTATAGCTCCCATATAAACGGACCTCCAAATTTGGCTTGCGATTGCTCTAAGAGAAGCAAATTTCATCCGATCCGGTTGAAATTTGGTACGTAGTGTTAGTATATGGTCTCTAACAACCATGCAAGAATTGGTCCATATCGGTCCATAATTATATATAGCCCCCATATAAATCGATCCCCAGATTTGTCCTCCGGAGTCTCTTGCAGGAGCTAAATTCATCCGATCCGGCTGAAATTTGGATCATGGTGTTAGAATTTGGTCTCTAACAAACACGCAAGAATTGGTCCATATCGGTCCATAATTATATATAGCTCCCATATAAACCGTTCCCCAGATCTGATCTCCGGAGCCTCTTGGAGGAGCAAAATTCATCCGATCCGGTTGAAATTTGCAACGTGGTGTTAGTATAAGGCCGCTTATAACCATGCCATAATTGGTCCATATCGGTCTACAGTTATATATAGCCGATCCCCAATCACACTAAAATTGGTCTATATCGGTTCATAATCATGGTTGCTAATCGAGCCAAAAATAATCTACCAAAATTTTATTTCTATAGAAAACATTGTCAAAATGTTATTTCTATAGAAAATTTTGTAAAAATGTTATTTCTATAGAAAATTTTGTCAAAATTTTATTTCTTGTGTAGATCGTCAAATTTTATTTCTATAGAAAATTTTGTCAATATTTTATTTCTATAGAAAATTTTGTCAAAATTTTATTTATATTGAAAATTTTGTCAAATTTTTATTTCTATAGAAAATTTTTTTCAAATTTTATTTCTATAGAAAATGTGTTCCAAATTTTATTTCTATAGAAATTTTTTTCCAAATTTTACTTCCATAGAAAATGTTGTCAAAATTTTATTTCTATGGAAACTTTAAACTTAATTATATACATACGTATTTAATCGGCCTTTTTTTAGTTTAATATATACCACGTATGGACTATGTGGTATATATTACGGTGTTAGGAAGTTTTAAGATACCTTTGCCATCGGCAAGTGTTACCGCAACCCAAGTAATTCGATTGTGGATGACAGTCTTCATTAGAAGTTTCTACGCAATCCATGGAGGAGGGTTCATAAGCTTCGGCCTGGCCGAACTTACGGCCGTATATACTTGTTATTTATTGAGTTTGGTTCCTACACAACAAGACTCAAGGACCTATAATTTACAGTACTGGCATTTGATTGCATGCGAACAGATGTATATGAAAACATTATTAGGTTTTTAATCAAAACAAAAATTAATCAATCTTCAAATTAATTCATATTTTAGTGGGATCAATTATTTTTTATTAAAGTAAGTAATTCCCATTAAATTTTAGTGGATCAAGTAATTTTTGTTAATGAAGCCAAAAATGGGTTTTTGTGTTTCAATGAAAAAATTTCATGTCATTGATATTATATGATATAATATGCAATGAAATAAAATGACAAAATGAGATGTGATATCAATTAAAAATTAATGCAATAAAATTAATTAATAAATATTTTATATGATGATACGTTTTTCACCAATTTTATTGCATTTTATGCCAGTACTTTTTTTCATTTTATGACCGTACTTACTTATTTGTGAACCTCCAATAACTGGACATATATGGTATTTTGATCGGTAATCTTGTGAACCAAATTCATTCAAAGTTGACCAATAAAGCAAAGATCCTTGGGGTAAATTAATATTCATCTGCAATTGAGGGAATATCACAGAACCACCCAATAAAGGTAATTGAAGCTGGAAACAAAATGCAATTAAATAAAAAACGATTAAACAATGCATTCAATTCATATCAAAACAAAAAATTAAATTCCTTATTCCACTTACATTAAATAAAACTCCCGCCTGTCTATAAGCACTGGCCAACGTTTTCGCATCGACTTCCATGAAATTTTCGAAATTGTAACGATTCATATCCCAATGCTGGCCAGCGAAGGACTCACGTCCATGACCGGTCATGAAATGCAATTTTTCATTAATTTGATGCATTTTCTTCTGTCCAAGTTTTGTCAATTGGACAGAGCCAACTTCATTGGAATCTCCATCCCGTTCGACAATGAATTCTTTTAATGCATCCAATTTTTTGCCTTCCAAGGTCTGATGGTAGATGACAATGAAAGGGTCAACACTAAGAATTTCCACTTTCAGAGGTTGTAGCATCAACCATTTCACATTGTAGGTCATCAGAGAACAGGGAGGGGCAGTGGGCGTTGACAATTGGGCATTGTGGATCTGTTGCATTTGTTGGCTGTGGGTGGCCTCACGGCATATTTCCTCAATCATAAGTTCTTCGTCGGTTTTTTTAATGGTAGCCTAGAAGAGAGTGTTGGTTGGATTAATCACGCTGAAGTAATAAAGTGACCCAAAGAGCAAAAAAAAAAAATGGAGGTTACACTGAAAGAAGAGATTTCTTTTGTCAGAAATGAAATTTAAGACAAAGAAAAGTTTTTTTCTTCGCTTTAAAAAATTTTTCTTAAATTCATATGAAAAAGAATACAGTCAATTGCTAATTCACGTATAATAAAGTTGGACAAATTAGCACGTCCTTTTTCAGTAATGATAGTGACATTTCAGAGTATTTCAGCTGCTCGAATATTAATTTTTGTAATTTTTAAATTCGATTAATCGACATTTGAAATATTAGAAAATCGACTAAACAAATTTTGATATTTTTGAAAATCATCTAATCGATGTTGCCCATTTAATCGTTTTATAAGGAAACAGTAGAACATTCGGCTTTTGATCGAAAAGAGAATTTGATGCTTTATATCAATGCTAAGGATGTATGTTCATTATTTAGACCTTATTTACAAGTGATATGTATATTCAACCAGTTATATAGCTTTAAATCTAGGCTTTAAAATTAAAATTAAAAATCATTTTCCAAATTTTTATTCTCTTTTTACGATTTATACATCAAAATAAAAAATATTTTCTTAATTTTCAAACACATGTAAACCAAATAGTTATTGGCCTATATTTTTTATCTATAATCCAAGGATTCGTCATCTCTTCAATTCAAAATTAGTTTTCTTTGCTTCAATGAAAGTTTTCTCTACAACAAAGACATGTGACTTTAACGGAGTAACGCAAATTTCAAATATTCGTGTCCTAAATTCAATGGAAAAATTCTTAAACCAAAGGTTGGTTATGATTGATTGAAATTTCTTTATTTTAAAGATATTTGTCCTTAATATTGTGGAAACTGTGTGTATTATTATTTTTGATGCATAATGTTTCATATTGGGTCAATATATTCTTCAGTGTTGGCATACACAAAATGCGGATAGGAATGGGAAAATTGTGCGAATTTAATGTAATTCCAAATGGGAGAAAAATCGGAAAGACAACATTTCCAAATTATAAAAATAACAGGTACACTGAAAAAAATATTGTCGTGAGGTCAAAGATTTCGTGTCTTTGAAATACGAATACAAATTGTCTTTGAAATACGAATACACATTTCTCTAATATAAAGATTTTTTCCTTCTCCAAAAGTCGATAAACTTTTCAATGAAGTCGTATTGTCCTTATAATTAAGAGATTTCAATTAAAAATGGGTATCATAACATGAAAGAAAAAATGTTTGAGCTAAGGTCAACTTGACTTTAATTATTCAGAAAAATTCTTTAAATTTAATCAAATTGTCTTTAAATTTGTTGTCTTTTTGCATCTTGACTACAAAGCAAAAAATCGTTCAAATATAGGACATGTTTTTCAAAACTTTATTTTAAAGAAGTTTTTTACTTCAAACATAGCATAATTTCTACTGGAAGTCGAGTCCTAATTTGGAAAATAAAGTTGCCGTTAACTCGTTTTTAAAGGACTTTGATAGCATATGAAGAAAAAAGGCTGAGAAAACGAAAAATTTAAATTTGCTTCCTAGAAGCAAGTACACAAAACTTAAATTTAAAAGAGAATTGTGTCTTAAAAGTATCCTTACTTGTATTCTCCGCTTCTTTGGCTCGGAATCAATACCAAATTTTTTGAAGTAAAGACAAAATCTTTGGAACCGAGTATGCTTTTTTTTCAGTGTATATACGGCCGTAAGTTCGGCCCGGCCGAATCTTATGTACCCTCCACCATGAATTGCGTAGAAACTTCTACTATATAAAGACTGTCATCCACAATCGAATTACTTAGGTTGCGGTAACACTTGCCGATGGCAAGGTATCTTAAAAAATCCTTAACACCGTCTTCTAAATTGTAAGTTAGACCATACGGGTGATATATTAAACAAAACAAATTTTCTATAGAAATAAAATGTTGACTAAATTTTCTATAGAAATAAAATTTTAACAACATTTTCTATAGAAATAAAATTTTGACAAAATTTTCTATAGAAATAAAATTTTGACAACATTTTCTATAAAAATAAAATTTTGACAAAATTTTCAATAGAAATAAAATGTTGACAAAGTTATCAATAGAAATGAAATTTTGATAAAATTTTCTATAGAAATAAAATTTTGACAAAATTTTCTATAGAAATAAAATTTTGTCAAAATTTTCTACAGAAACAAAATTTTAACAAAATTTTCTACAGAAATAAAATTATGATAAATCTTTCTATAGTAATAAAATTTTGACAAAATTTTCTATTGAAATAAAATTTTGGTAGATTAGTTTTGGCGATATGGACCAATATTTGTGTGATTGGCCATTGGCTATATATAACTATAGACCGATATGGACAAATTTTTGCATGGCTGTTAGCGGCCATATACTAGCGCAATATACCAAATTTCAACCGAATCGGATGAATTTTGCTCCTCCAAGAGGTTCCGGGGGTCAAATCTGGTGATCGATTTATATGGGCCCTATATATAATTATGGACCGATATGGACCAATTTTTGCATGGTTGTTAGATACCATATACTTACACCACGTACCAAATTTCAACCGAATCGGATGAAGTTTGCTCCTCTAAGAGGCTCCGGAGGTCAAATCTGGGAATCGGTTTATATGGGAGCTATATATAATTATGGACCTATATGGTTGTTGGAGACCATATACGTACACCACGTACCAAATTTCAACCGAATCGGATGAAGTTTGCTCCTCTAAGAGGCTCGGGAGGTCAAATCTGGGGATCGGTTTATATGTGGTCTATATATAATTATGGACCGATATGGACCAATTTTTGCATGGTCCATATCGGTCCAACCGGATCGGGTGAATTTTGCTCTTCCTAAGGGGCTCCGGAGGTCAAATTTGGGGATCGGTTTATATGGGGGCTATATATAATTATGGACCGACATGGACCAATTCCTGCTTGGATGTTAGTGACCATATATTAACACCACGTACCAAATTTCAATTAGATCGGATGAATTTTTCTCTTTCAAGAGACTCCGGAGGTCAAATCTGGGGATCGGTTTATATGGGGGCTGGGAGCCACCGTGGTGTAATGGTTAGCATGCCCGCCTTCCATAAACAAGGTCGTGGGTTCGATTCCTGCTTCGGCCGAACACCAAAAAGTTTTTCAGCGGTGGATTATCCCACCTCAGTAATGCTGGTGACATTTCTGAAGGTTTCAAAGCTTCTCTAAGTGATCTCACTGCAATGTGGAACGCCGTACTGTAAGTCAATTAGTTTTTGAGATAGAGCGTCTTTTGTGAAGCAACTTTTGTTATTGTGAAAAAAAATGGAAAAAAAGGAATTTCGTGTTTTGATAAAATACTGTTTTCTGAAGGGAAAAAATACGGTGGAAGCAAAAACTTGGCTTGATAATTAGTTTCCGGACTCTGCCCCAGGGAAATCAACAATAGTTGATTGGTATGCAAATTTCAAGCGTGGTGAAATGAGCACGGAGGACGGTGAACGCAGTGGACGCCCGAAAGAGGTGGTTACCGACGAAAACATCAAAAAAATCCACAAAATGATTTTGAATGACCGTAAAATGAGGTTGATCGAAATAGCAGAAGCCTTAAAGATATCAAAGGAATGTGTTGGTCATATAATTCATCAATATTTGGATATGCGGAAGCTCTGTGCAAAATGGGTGCCGCGCGAGCTCACATTTGACCAAAAACAACAACGTGTTGATGATTCCGAGCGGTGTTTGCAGCTGTTAACTCGTAATACACCCGAGTTTTTCCGTCGATATGTGACCACGGATGAAACATGGCCCCATCACTACACTCCTGAGTCCAATCGATAGTCGGCTGTGTGGACAGCGACCGGTGAACTGTCTCCGAAGCGTGGAAAGACTTAAAAGTCCGCTGGCAAAGTAATGACCTCCGTTTTTTGGGATGCGCATGGAATAATTTTTATCGATTATCTTGAGAAGGGAAAGTCCATCAACAGTGACTATTATATGGCGTTATTGGAGCGTTTGAAGGTCGAAATCGCGGAAAAACGGCCCCATATGAAGAAGAAAATAGTGTTGTTCCACCAAGACAACGCACCGTGCCACAAGTCATTGAGAACGATGGCAAAAATTCATGAATTTGGCTTCGAATTGCTTCACCACCCACCGTATTCTCCATATCTGGCCCCCAGCGACTTTTTCTTGTTCTCAGACCTCAAAAGGATGCTCGCAGGGAAAAAATTTGGCTGCAATGAAGAGGTGATCCCCGAAACTGAGGCCTATTTTGAGGCATAACCGAAGGAGTACTACCAAAATGGTATCAAAAAATTGGAAGGTCGTTATAATCATTGTATCGCCCTTGAAGGGGACTATGTTGAATAATAACAAGTAAGGAAAGTCTAAAGTCGGGCGGGGCCGACTATATTATACCCTGCGCCACTTTGTAGATCTAAATTTTCGATACCATATCACATCCGTCAAATGTGTTGGGGGCGATATATAAAGGTTTGTCCCAAATACATACATTTAAATATCACTCGATCTGGACAGAATTGGATAGACTTCTACAAAATATATAGACTCAAAATTTAAGTCGGATAATGGGGAGACACCGTGGTACAATGGTTCCTGCTTCGATTCCTGCTTCGACCGAACACCAACAAGTTTTTCAGCGGTGAATTATCCCACTTCAGTAATGCTGGTGACATTTCTGAGGGTTTCAAAGCTTCTCTAAGTGGTTTCACTGCAATGTGGAACGCCGTTCGGACTCGGCTATAAAAAGGAGTTCCCTTGTAATTGAGCTTAACATCGAATCGGGCATCACTCAGTGATAACAGAGAAGTTCACCAATGTGGTATCACAATGGACTGAATGGTCTAAGTGAGCCTGATACTTCGGGCTGCCACCTAACCTAACCTGGGAAACATTTAAATCTGAAGCAATTTTAAGGAAACTTCGCAAAAGTTTATTTATGGTTTATAGCTCGATATATATGTATTAGAAGTTTAGGAAAATTAGAGTCTTTATACAACTTTTCGACTAAGCAGTGGCGATTTTAAAGGGGAAATGTTGGTATTTTGACCATTTTTGTCGAAATCAGAAAAACATATATATGGGAGCTATATCTAAATCTGAACCGATTTCAACCAAATTTGGCACACATAGTTACAAAGCTAATTCTACTCCCTGTGCAAACTTTCAATTAAATCGGAGTAAAATATTGGCCACTGTGGTCATATGAGTGTAAATCGGGCGAACGATATATATGGGAGCTATATCTAAATCTGAACCGATTTCAATAAAATTTTGCACACTTGACTACACTACTAATTGTACTACTAGTGCAAAATTTCAATCAAATTGGGGTAAAACTATGGCTTCTGGGACCGTATTAGTCCATATCGGGCGAAAGATATATATGGGAGCTATATCTAAATCTGAACCGATTTCAATCGAATTTGGCACACATGACTGTACTACTAATTTTACTCCTAGTGCAAAATTTCAACCAAATTCGGCCAAAAATCTGGCTTCTGGGGCCGTATAAGTCCATATCGGGCGAAAGATATATATGGGAGCTATATCTAAATCTGAACCGATTTCAACCAAATTTTGCGCACTTGACTATACGACTAAATGTTATGTTTGTAAAAAATTTCAAGCAAATCGGTATAAAGCTCTGGCTGCTTGGTCCATATTAGTGCATATCGTGCGAAAGATATATATGGGAGCTATATCTAAATCTGAACCGATTTCTTCCAAAATCAATAGGGTTCTTTTCTGACCCAAATTAGGAACATATGCCAAATTTGAAGGCGATTGGACTTAAATTGCGACCTAGACTTTGATCACAAAAATGTGTTCACAGACAGACGGACGGACAGACGGACAGACGGACAGACGGACATGCCTATATCGACTCAGGGACCCACCCTGAGCATTATTGCCAAAGACACCATGTGTCTATCTCGTCTCCTTCTGGGTGTTACAAACATATGCACTAACTAATAATACCCTGTTCCACAGTGTGGCGCAGGGTATAAAAACGAATTTTGACAAAAAAAAAATGTTTTTCTTTGTTACCTGTTAACCTATATGGGGGCTCTATATAATTATGGACCGATATGGATCAATTTTTGCACAGTTGGTAAATACTATATACTACCACCATGTACCAAATTTCAACCGGATCGGATGAATTTTACTCCTCCAAGAGGCTCCGCAAGCCAAATGTGAGCGTCGACCTACATCAATAACAACTACTTGTGCCAAGTTTCAAGTCGATAGCTTATTTCGTTCGGATGTTACCGTGATTTCAACAGACGGAAGGACGGACATGCTTAGATCGACTCAGAATTTCACCACGTCCCAGAATATATATACTTTATGGCGTCTTAGAGCAATATTTCGATGTGTTACAAACGGAATGACAAAGATAATATACCCCCATCTTATGGTTGAGGGTATAAAAACAAATTCCCAAATGTTTGTCCTTATTGGACCACCCTTGTCGTATTAAAACTACGATATCTAAAATATCCATAGATTATATAAAATTTGTTATATAGAAAAGTTCCGAGATATTTTTCATTGAATTGAATTCAATATTTCCACCAGATGACTCATTTTGCATAGTAGAATGCAAATTGTCGAAGTCGCTTACCTTTTCGTTTTTCTCCTTGGACTTGGCTTTGTTCTTTAGACTTGAAGTGGATTTAATGATATCCTCTTTAATTTGTTTAATGGCTTTGATAACGTTTTTCTGATTGGGGTTGATATCGAGCATTTCATTGGCAATCGAAAGAGCTTTCTGTAAATTACCTAAAATGAATGAATAATCAAAGAAAATTACAACGAAGAGAAAACAAAACAGAAATTTTTAAATTCAATATACATAAATCGTTATAGCAATAATGATTGAAATAATAAATTCTCGAAATTATTTTTACATAAAATGGGTATAAATCTTAATCATATTTTCCAAGGCAAAGGAATGCTAATGCGAAAATTTTTTTTATACCATTCCTTACCTCCTTTGTATTCCACATTTAGTAAAGCTCTAAGAACTTCCATGCGAGCCTTGATGGTATATTCACTCATGTTGTTTTTGGAAACATCAGGCTGCTCCTCCTCCCCGTCCGCCTCTATGGTTTGGCTGGCATTTTTCCCACTTGGCTGTTGGCCAACATTGGGGATTTTTTCCAAAGCTGTTTCCATCCAGTATTTGGCATAAGCATGGTAGCCATTTTTACTTGACTTCAAACCAATTTCCAAACAATCGCTCCAAGACATTTCAGAGCTAACCAAACAAAAAATGTTCAATGAATGCATTGATAATGAAGATGAGTCCATGTGTTATTTTAAATTGTTTTTCCTTTGAATTGCAAATTGCTGAGAATTTGCCTTAATATTCATTAGCTCTTACCCAATTTTAATGCCATTCACTTCACCCACAGACAGACGTTGTGGTTCCAACTTGAACATATCCTGTATACGCAATAAACTAACCAAGGATGATTCATAATCTTCATCAGTGGGGAAGACAAGTTCTTGGGTTTTGGTAATGTTTTTGGTTAGTTCTATAGAGATATTCAGAGAACAATTTATTAAAATAATAAATTTGTTTTAATTTACTGATTTAAGTGCTAGGAAGATTTCATTATTTGTTGGTAATACTAACCTTCGGTATCTAAAAATTCTTCAGCTGAATCAGTCATTCCTTTCCAGTCTGAGGTAATCCTTTTCAGCAATGTCACTGTATTGATGGGATTATTCATATATCCCTCACGATTTTCACCAATTTGGTCATAGAGATTTTGAATCTCTTGCGTCTTCCTGGGAGGATTTAAAAAGAAATATTGATTGCTTAATACATTATGGCTATGATTTAACTCTGAAGATTTTGTTAATTGTTTTACGCTCCCCTATGAAATGGGCTGTTTCCACGAAGTGGCTGGTATGTGTTTCAAACAACTTCATCATTAATAAACCGCTCGTCTGATAGTTGACAGGTTTATTCCAGTGACAGTTAATTTTATTGCTTACAAGCTTACAAAAACATTTTGAGTTTTTGCGTTCAGAAATAAAAGTTATTCGTGATGGAATTCAAGCGTTACTGTTTGATTGCTCTTTATTTGGCTGGGAAACCTAGAAACCTGGCTATCTTTACACACAGAAAAAATATTTTTCTGATAATTGATTCAATTAAATTTTTAATTGAAATGTCTTTAATCACGAAAATAATAGTATATATCACAGTTCTAATGGGGCAACAAAAAATACTTGATTAAAAAAATAATTGATTTCATTAGCAAATTTAAATTAATTTTCCAATTTATACAATTAAATTTTTAATTGATGCTGATTGAAAAATTCAATTAATTTTATACTTAAAAACGTAACTATTTTTAATCACTACTCAACTTTCTATATATTTTTAATCAATTTTTCATTTAATTAAACAAGCAAGGAAAGTCTAAAGTCGGATGGGGCCAACTATATTATACCCTGCACCACTTTGTAGATCTAAATTTTCGATACCATATCACATCCGTCAAATATGTTGGGTGCTATATATAAAGGTTTGTCCCAAATACATACATTTAAATATCACTCGATCTGGACAGAATTTGATAGACTTCTACAAAATCTATAGACTCAAAATTTTAGTCGGCTAATGCACTAGGGTGGAACACAATGTTAGCAAAAACAAATTAGGGAAACATTTAAATCTGAAGCAATTTTAAGGAAACTTCGCAAAAGTTTATTTATGATTTATCGCTCGATATAAATGCATTAGAAATTAGAGTAATTTTTACAACTTTTCGACTAAGCAGTGGCGATTTTACAAGGAAAGTGTTGGTATTTTGACCATTATTGGCGAAATTAGAAAAACATATAAAGGGTGATTTGTTAAGAGCTTGATAACTTTTTTTTAAAAAAAAAACGCATAAAATTTGCAAAATCTCATCGGTTCTTTATTTGAAACGTTAGATTGGTCCATGACATTTACTTTTTGAAGATAATTTCATTTAAATGTTGACCGCGGCTGCGTCTTAGGTGGTCCATTCGGAAAGTCCAATTTTGGACAACTTTTTCGAGCATTTCGGCCGGAATAGCCCGAATTTCTTCGGAAATGTTGTCTTCCAAAGCTGGAATAGTTGCTGGCTTATTTCTGTAGACTTTAGACTTGACGTAGCCCCACAAAAAATAGTCTAAAGGCGTCAAATCGCATGATCTTGGTGGCCAACTTACCGGTCCATTTCTTGAGATGAATTGTTCTCCGAAGTTTTCCCTCAAAATGGCCATAGAATCGCGAGCTGTGTTGCATGTAGCGCCATCTTGTTGAAACCACATGTCAACCAAGTTCAGTTCTTCCATTTTTGGCAACAAAAAGTTTGTTAGCATCGAACGATAGCGATCGCCATTCACCGTAACGTTGCGTCCAACAGCATCTTTGAAAAAATACGGTCCAATGATTCCACCAGCGTACAAACCACACCAAACAGTGCATTTTTCGGGATGCATGGGCAGTTCTTGAACGGCTTCTGGTTGCTCTTCACTCCAAATGCGGCAATTTTGCTTATTTACGTAGCCATTCAACCAGAAATGAGCCTCATCGCTGAACAAAATTTGTCGATAAAAAAGCGGATTTTCTGCCACTCATTTTGGTAATAAAATTCAATGATTTGCAAGCGTTGCTCGTTAGTAAGTCTATTCATGATGAAATGTCAAAGCATACTGAGCATCTTTCTCTTTGACACCATGTCTGAAATCCCAAGTGATCTGTCAAATACTAATGCATGAAAATCCTAACCTCAAAAGAATCACCCTTTATATGGGAGATATATCTAAATCTGAACCGATTTCAACCAAATTTGGCACGCATAGCTACAAAGCTAATTCTACTCCCTGAGCAAAATTTCAATTAAATCGGAGCAAAAAAATTGGCCTTTGTGGTCATATGAGTGTAAATCGGGCGAAAGCTATATATGGGAGCTATATCTAAATCTGAAGCGATTTCAATAAAATTTGGCACACTTAGCTACACTACTAATTTTACTCCTAGTGCAAAATTGCAACCAAATTGGGGTAAAACTCTGGCTTCTGGGACCATATTAGTCCATATCGGGCGAAAGATATATATGGGAGCTATATCTAAATCTGCACCGATTTATTTAAATTTAGCACACTTGACTGTAGTACTAATTGTTCTTCTTGTGCAAAATTTTAAGCAAATTAGGCTAAAACTCTGGCTTCTGGGGTCATATAAGTCCATATCGGGCGAAATATATATATGAGAGCTATATCTAAATCTGAACCGATTTCCTCCAAAATCAATAGGGTTCTATTCTGAGCCAAAACACGTATTTGTGCCAAATTTGAAGCCGATTGGACTAAAACTACTACCTAGACTTTGATTACAAAAATGTGTTCACGGACAGACGGACATGGCTATATCGACTCAGAAGCCCACCCTGACCATTTTTGCCAAAGACACCATGTGTCTATCACGTGTCCTTCTGGGTGTTTGCAAACATATGCACTAACTTATAATACTCTGTTCCACAGTGTGGCGCAGGGTATAAAAATTGATTATTTCAAACAAATTTTTAATTAAAAATTTAAAAAAAATCCATAATGTTCTAACTGACGTAGTCTTCCGAGTTTGACTGAACAAGTTAATTGTAACAATTAATTTTTTAAGTGAAAATTTCAATCATTGATTTAATTGACTTAATGTTTTCAGTTTGATAAAAAAAGTTAATAGTATCAATTAATTTTTTATACCCACCACCATAGAATGGTGACGGGGGTATAATAAGTTTGTCATTCCGTTTGTAACACATCGAAATATCGATTTCCGACTATATAAAGTATATATATATATATATATATATATATATATATATATATATATATATATATATATATATATATATATATATATATATATATATATATATATATATATATATATATATATATATATATATATATATATATATATATATATATATATATATATATATATATATATATATATATATATATATATATATATATATATATATATATATATATATATATATATATATATATATATATATATATATATATATATATATATATATATATATATATATATATATATATATATAAGCTGTCCGTCAGTCTGTCTGTTGTAATCACGCTACAGCCTTCATCGTCGCTATCGTCCTGAAATTTGGCATAGAATCGTCAAGTTCGAAGATGGGCTTTATCGGTCCATGTTTTGATATTGTCCCCATATAAACCGACCTCCCGATTTGGGTCTTGGACTTATAAAAACTGTAGTTTTTATCCAATTTGCCTGAAATTGAAAATTTAGAGGTACTATAGGACTATGAAAAAGTGTACCGAAAATGGTGCTTATCGGTCCATGGTTTGGAAATATTTTGGTGATATTTTTTTTGTGTGGAATCCTCCTGCATTTAAATGTGAATAAATTTTAAGTTTCTCGTCCCATTGCTCGTTACCGTGATATCGGCAGGGTTGCATCGCATCCAAAAAATGGACAAAAAACGTTAACAAAGTGAAGGCCAGATTTGACCGACATCCACACCGCAGCAGGGATGGAAAATGCAGTACTATAGTACTTTTTTCAATACTTTTTCACCCCGGTCAGTACCGTAGTACCCCCGCGAATGATTTAGTACCTTTTGTGTAGACATTTTTGAGTCGATATCAGATTTATGGTACAATAGTTTTGACAAAATATTTTAATATTTTGAGAAAGTCTTTATCAACCTTATTTGCTAATGGTCTTTTACAAATATGGCAAAACAGACATGTTCATGTGGGAAGAAAATCTCGATTTTGTAAAAGACATAGTCAAAAACAGGATTTTATTGAACTTCAAGAATGTTTTAGTCGAAAAAAGAATGCGATTCTATATAATCGATTTTTTATTTCGGTAGAAAATGTTGTCAAAATTTTATTTCTATATAGAATTTTTGCAAAATTTTATTTTTTATAGAAAATTTTGTCAAAATTTTATTTCAATTGAAAATTTGTACAAATTTTATTTCAATTGAAAATTTTGTACAAATTTTATTTCTATAGTAAATTTTTGCAAAATTTTATTTCTATAGAAACAAATTTGCAAAATTTTTTTTCTACAGATTTTTTTTTGCAAAATTTTACTTTTATTGAAAATTTTTGGAAAATTTTACTTATATAGAAACTTTTGTCAAAATTTTATTTTCTTTAAAATTTAGTCTCTTGACAATAATTTTCCAGTGAAATTTTTGTTGAAATTTAGTAAAAAGTACCTTTCCGCTCAAAAAATACCTTTTTTGTACTTTCTTAAAAATTGTACTTTCCATCCCTGCACCGCAGTGGTAGAAAACTTGCTCGTTAGTAGAACACATCCGGAGAACGGATGTAACACTTACTGAAAAATTAACTTCGACTGAATCCATTGAAGTTCTAAAACGAACAAGTATATAAGGCCGTAAATTCGGCCAGGCCGAAGCTTATGTACCCTCCACCATGGGTTGCGTAGAAACTTCTACTGAAGACTGTCATCCACAATCGAATTACTTGGGTTGCGGTAACACTTGCCGATGGCAAGGTATCTTAAAACTTCCTAACACCGTCTTCTAAATTACAAGGTAGTCCATACGTAGTATATATTAAACTAAAAAAAGCCGATTAAATACGTATATAATTAAGTTTAAAGTTTCTAAAGAAATAAAATTTTGACAAAATAAAATTTTGACAACATTTTCTAAGAAGTAAAATTTGGAAAAAATTTTCCATAGAAATAAAATTTGGAAAAAATTTTCTATAGAAATAAAATTTTCTATAGAAATAAAATTTTAACAAAATTTTCTATAGAAATAAAATTTTTACAAAATTTTCTATAGAAATAAAATTTTTACAAAATTTTCTATAGAAATAAAATTTTGACAAAATTTTCTATAGAAATAACATTTTGACAATGTTTTCCATAAAAATAAAATTTTGGTAGATTATTTTTGGCTCGAGTGGCAACCATGAATATGAACCGATATGGACCAATTTTTGTGTGATTGGGGATCGGCTATATAACTATAGACCAATATGGACCAATTTTGGCATGGATATTAGCGGCCTTATACTAACACCACGTTGCAAATTTCAACCGGATCGGATGAATTTTGCTCCTCTAAGAGGCTCCGGAGATCAAATCTGGGGAACGGTTTATATGGGGGCTATATATAATTATGGACCGATATGGACCAATTCTTGCGCGTTTGTTAGAGACGACATTCTAACACCATGTTCCAAATTTCAACCGGATCGGATGAATTTTGCTCCTCCAAGAGGCTCCGGAGGACAAATCGATGGATCGGTTTATATGGGGGCTACATATAATTATAGACCGATGTGGACCAATTTTTGCATGGTTGTTAGAGACCATATACTAACACCATGAACCAAATTTCAGCCGGATCGGATGAAATTTGCTTCTCTTAGAGCGATCACAAGCCAAATTTAGGGGTCCGTTTATATGGGGGCTATACGTAAAAGTGGACCGATATGGCCCATTTGCAATACCATCCGACCTACATCAATAACAACTACTTGTGCCAAGTTTCAAGTCGATAGCTTGTTTCGTTCGGAAGTTAGCGTGATTTCAACAGACGGACGGACGTGTTCAGATCGACTCAGAATTTCACCACGACCCAGAATATATATTTCGAGGTGTTATAAACGGAAGGACAAAGTTAATATACCCCCATCCTATGGTGGAGGGTATAAAAAAAGCTCACTGATGCACAGCGTTGAGTTGAGTTGCTTGCACGATTGTGCCAAAGAGGTCAAATGAAAATTTAAACATAAACCTTCGAACTGAAACGCCGGCTGGTAATGGTGTGGACCGCTGTAACTGGCTATGGTCGCTTCCAGCTCATACTCATAATATTATCCGAATATTATAGGGAATGTGGTCTAAAGACATTATTTTAGCCCTGGACGAGCAAACATTCCGGCTACAGACTATGGACATTCCAACAGGTCTCAACACCATCGCTCACAGCACGCGTCAACCAATAATAGCTTCCTAGATCCACTTTTACAGCAGAATAGCCACTGAAATCTCCGGATCAATAATAAGAAAAATTACGTTCCAAAGTCGTGAACGGACGGTAACAAAATGAAACGGAAACGTTCAGGAAAAATCAAAACGGAATTGTCACGTGTTCGTCAATGAGATGTAACGATGCCATGAACGGCTTTAATTTTTGTTGGCACGAAAAACCTAAACATATTCGTTAAACGTTCTTATGGCAACTCCATCGGTGGTTTAATGTGCAAACATGGTTCGAGTGACGGTAGTGACCCTACATGTGTGGATTCACTTTCATGAACGGATCGTTTTGAAACGTGTACGCCGTTCCTGATTTTTCTATGGATGTATCGCTTTTGCATTTGGGGCGTTTTGGTGTCTAAGCATGAGGAAGGCTGATGAAGGAGCCAAGAAGCTCAGGGAATTCAAATCTGGGCATCGGTTTGTTTCACAAACATTTCTTTTTAAGAGCATTCCAAGATCCTCCATCAATTTTTTTCCATAAAAGCTACATTGCGCATAATAGGGGTAAGAGTTAATATTCACAACACCCTAAGTTTTCTTGGGTTGATTTTCTTGTTTTAGTTACTTTTTGTTGGGACTCATATTCATTATGAAGAGTCCACCAATTTTCTGGGACCTGTTTCATTTTCCTGAGGCCCATAATTGTACAGTTATCTATATCTATATATAGAGACACCCTTGGCTCCATGTATTAATGTATACACCTCAAACATGTTTCAAGAGCATGATATTACTTTTTAACGGCGAATATGGAACAGTTTTGTAGCAATGATATAGTTTTCTCTACAAACATATAAATATTTGACAAAATCTGATATACAATTTCCGAATAACAACCATGGTTGCGACATGAACGAGACAAGGTGGGGTCAAAGAATTTTTTTTTTTGCGTGTAGCTTCTTACCTCGTTAAGATATCCAATTTTTCTTCTTGAACTTTAATGTAATTTCGAAGACCATCAATCAGAACTTTTTCAGTATGGAGCATATCAAGAAGATCATCATTGCTATTGGATGTTGCTATCAAGTCTCCTTTCACATTGCCAATGGGATGGCAAAATAGAAAAACCAATAGAGGAGAAATTACCATAAGAGCTCTCATCTTGGATTATGGTTCTTCTGGATATTTCTTAGGTTCACCGTTATCGTAGGGTTCACTGGCCTCTTTTTGAATTATGCGTATTGAGTTTCGTTGTTGCTTTGCTGCTGTCCCCTAAGATCGGTTGGATGCTGAGCATACGTGTGTGTTGCCGCCGGCTAAAACCAACCAGAGTTGTTTAGTCCAGTTCGTTGATCTGCCTGCCGGCAATAATGGTCAAGTTCAAGGTATTGTCTATTTGTTATTGTTTTATACTCTTTTTAAAGAAATTAATATTTCTCTTTTTAGGAATTATGAATATTTTGCTAAGATTTTTTTGTTTTTTTTTTTTTAATTTTAGTATGGTACACGATTATTTAAAATGAGGTTGTTAACGTTATGAGTTCCTTAGATTAACTAAAACAGATGCTACAGAAGAATCTATGTTTTACCCAAGTAAGTTTGGCGCTAAAGTCTCACAGAAAGCTTTTCATTCTTCTCTTTAAGCGATAAGGTTCACAAAGGTCAGGTCAAAACGTGTTCTGAAAAGCTTTCTTCTCACTTAAGGTTGATCACAGAGAGAAAGAGGTGAAGTTTAGAACTTCTATTTAAAAAAAAATCTATTAAATTGTTATGAGGTATTGTTTAATCAATAAAGATTATAAATTCTTCCATAGTTTATAGAAAAAATGTAATATCTACTGAGGCATATTGGCATACTTTTGTAAAACTTGATTATGGTGATACCATAATTGATAGAGGGAATTTAATTACCAGAGATGTAACAAGGGAGAAATTTTGAGCTACTGTTTTCGTCAACATGAGATAAATACAATGTACAACCTGAAAAAAAATCTGCACAATTCTGGAATTATTATGCTTTGATGAAGTTTCTTTGACTTTAATAATTGTTGGCGTACGCCAGTTAAATGAACTAAACAAGGGGAATTTTTATACTCTGCGCCACACTGTGGAACAGGGTATAATAAGTTAGTGCATATGTTTGCAACAGCCAGAAGAAGACGGGATAGACACATGGTGTCTTTGGCAATAATGCTCAGGGGATGGTCCCTGAGTCGATCTAGCCATGCCCGTCCGTCCGTATGTCTGTGAACACATTTTTGTGATCAAAGTCTAGGTCGCAGTCTAAGTCCAATCGCCTTCAAATTTTGCACAAGTTCCTGTTTTGGGTCAGAATAGAACCCTATTGATTTTGGAAGAAATCGGTTCAGATTTAGATATAGCTCCCATATATATCTTTCGCCCGATATGCACTTATATGGACCCAAAAGCCAGAGTTTTATCCTGATTTGCTTGAAATTTTGCACAAACATAACACTTGGTAGTAGAGTCAAGTGTGCAAAATTTGATTGAAATCGGTTCAGATTGGGATATACACAGTCCCACACAAGTTTACATACGATTAAAGAATTTGCATTTTCTGTAAATAATAAAATATTATAAACTATGCATATACAAGCTTTAATTTTAATAAAATAATTTGAAAAACAAAGTATTTGTTAATTTTTAAGAAAATATTTTAAGTGTGGTTTATAAACAACAACAAGAAACATGTTTAGTTAGAAGGTTAAAAAGTCAGGGGTATGTAAACATGTGTAAGACCCCAGCAAAAAAAATTGGAAGTTGTTCCACAAACATTTCTTTTAAAGTCCATCCCAGAATCCCCCATCGAGTTTTTTCAACTTCCGATGCAGTCCTTTTGGACAAGTCCACAAACATTTCTTCTAAAGCACATCGTGGGATCCCCCAATAATTTTTTTCCACTTCCGATGCAGTCCTTTTGGACAAGTGCACAAATATTTCTTCTAAAGCGCATCTTGGAATCCCCCAATGATTTTTTTCTACTTCCGATGCAGTCCTTGTGGACAAGTATTAGAAAGAACGCAATCAGGCTATTTTAAGTGCAAATTTTATATAATTAAATTAAAAAAAAAAAAATAGAAAACTAATAAAAAAAAACTAAAACAAAAATAGAAATTAATAAAAACAAGTAAGTAAAGTAGAAAGTCGGGCGGGGCCGACCATTACAGAATTAGTAATCATAAGCATTTGTGGGGTAACATATAGGTCTGGGAGATAAACCGCAGTTGCATATTTAAGAAAATTAAGGGGTACATGCCTATGGGTGCTTTGTGTCAATCTGACTATAGCTCATAGTCAATGTTGCCAAGGAAAATGTTCGGTTTACCCTACAAGGACAAAAAAAGTTCCCTACTTTCCCATACATTCCCAAACAATTTTCCCTACTATATGTTTCGTTAAATTTAAAAAATTTTACAAAACAAAAATGATTCTAAGTACTTTATTATCTTAAAACATGAATATGCAACGTATGTTATATAACCTAGAATATAAATTTGTATTACCACCACGGTTGCCACAGTTGGTAGAATTCTACCCAAATTTTTGTTAAATCTCTATAAAAATAAAATTTTGGAAAAGTTTCTATAAACAAATTTTTGTGAGAAATTTTTCTATAGAAATAAAATTTTGACAATAAATTCTATAGAAATAAAATTTTGAGAAAAACTTCCACAGAAATAAAATTTTGAGAAAATTTTTTATAGAAATAATATTTAAAAAAAATGTCTATAGAAATAAAATTTTGACAAAATGTTTTATAGAAATAAAATGTTGACAAAATTTTCTACAGTAATAAAGTTTACCACACATTGCTAAAGATCAAGCCTTGCCGGCTTCTAATATCCTCCTCTAGAGCCACCAAAATGTAAAAATTATTACAAATTGTGTTGAGTGAAAATGTCCTACATTGTGGCCCTACGTCCCTACAAGACGCTAAATATTAGAAAAACCCTACATATAGGGAATTTCCCCTACTTCTAGCAACACTGGCTGTGTTGATATTGCACCTACGGAGTTAGTATGCCACTAATATTGAGCCCATTATTAAAAAAGAGAAAATCGTTAAATTCGTGTGGGTAATAAATCAATATTTGTAAAAATCGAGCAATATTCTTATGTAAGAGCTACAAGTACGTATAAGTACGATCGGCTAGTACATCAAAATTTGAATTTGGATAATATTTTGCGGGTTTGATTAGTACCACAAAAGGTTACCTTGTGCAAAATTTGAGTAAGATCACTTAAGAAATGAGGCCTGTATGGTCAAACATAAGGTTATTAGGGGCGAATTTTTCAAAATCGGGCGATACATATATGGGAGCTATATCTACATCTGAACCGATTTCGATGAAATTTTGCACATATAGTTAGTACTATAGAGGACTGGATCTAGCCAACTTTTAGTAAGATCGGTTAATAAATAAGGGTTTTATGGCCAAATTTGGGAAAATCGGGCTATACATATATATGGGAGCTATATCTAAATCTGAACCGATTTCGACGATTTTTTGCACATATAATTAGTACTATAGAAGACTACATTTAGCCAAATTTGGGTAAGATCGGTTGATAAGAAAGGGTTTTATGGCCGAATTTAGAAAAATCGGGCGGTACATATATATGGGAGCTATAGCTAAATCTGAACCGATTTCGATGATTTTTGCACATATAGTTAGTGCTATAGAAGATTACATTTCGCCAACTTTGAGTAAGATCGGTTGATAAATAAGGGTTTTATGACCTAATTTGACAAAATCGGGCGATACATATATACGGGACCTATATCTAAATCTGAACCGATTTAGATGAAATTTTGCAGACTTAAAGGGCGATAGAAAAGATTACCTTTTGCCAAATTTGGTGACGATCCGTTTGAAAAAACGCGCAACGTGACCCCATTTGTCGAAATCGGGCCATACATATATATGGGAGCTATATCTAAATTTGATTCGATTTCTTCCAAATTCAATAGCATTCGTCCTTGTGCCCAAACTACTCCCTGTACCAAATTTCATCAAAATCGGTTAATAATTGCGACCGGAATCCTGTGAACAACAAATACATGGACAGACGGACCGACGGACGGACACCAAGCACTAGATCGACTCAGGAAGTGATTCTGAGTCGATCGGTATATATTTTATGGGGTCTAAAATCAATATTTCTGGTAGGCACATTTTTTGGCCGATCAAACTTATTATACCCTGACCACTATGTGGTTAGGGTATAAAAAGTAAAAAAAAAAAAAATTAAAAAAAAAATAAATTTCATCCCCGCTGGGATTTGAACCTGTGCCGTTTGACTTTTTCGCTTCCATGGAAGTTCTTTTGTGAAGGTTTTGCAAATTACGAGAATTTTAAATTTTTTTGTTGACTTTTAATGGAAAAAATATATTTATACGAAAATATATGCCGAAAATAAAAAATAAAAACGATGCATGACATAAAAAAATAATTTTTTAGAAAAATATTTGATAAAAAAATTGCCGCTGGTGTGATTTGAACCTGCGTTTCTTATTTTTTCGTTCATACTAATAAAGAACATCTCGAGACGCAATTAGAATGTTATTCCTTGGTGTCGTATTACGATCATAAATATAAACCTTAGTTTTTATCCAATTTGATGAAATTGGAAATCTAGAAGTATTTTAGGACCATAAAGAGGTGTGCCAAAAATGGTGAGTATCGGTTCATGTTTTGGTATAGACACCATATAGACCGATCTCCAGATTTTACTTCTTGGGCTTCTAGAATCCGTAGTTTTTATCCGATTTGCCAGAAATTGTAAACATTCTGGTATTTTAGGCTCACAAAAACGTGTATCGAATTAAGTTTTTATCGGTCCATTTGGTAAGGGCTCCGTATAGGGCGATTTCATTTCTTGAGGGTATAGAAGGCGCACTGATCATTAAAATTGCTTGAAACCCAATGTAAAATTTCCAGATTTTACTTCTCGGGTGACAATCCACAGATTTAAGAATTCAAATCAAGCCGTTGTTGTATAAGATTCTTGCACACTTACAAGAGATGTTATTGATTCCTCTAAAACTCAAACAAAAATGGTTCTTATAAATTCAGAATCTGGTATATTCTTCATAGGTAAAATTTTTAAATTTATCTTCGGGTTGAACTGCTCTGCTTGATCTGTTATCAAATCCCCTGAAATTCAAGTGAAACCATAATATTTGATTCATGGTGGTAGGTATTTAAAATTCGGCCCGGCCGAACTTACTGCTGTATATACTTGTTGGGTGTTTACCTATTTCCAATGTGAGCACATTTTTTGGAAAGTCTTTTTTTCACTTATTTTTCATTAAAATGTTGGTAATGCCTTTCCATTAGCCTAAGTATGTTATTATCTCTCCTGTTCATTACTGTGTGTGTGTTACTATATGTTTAGTCATCATTTTGATATTGAAAAATATTCACACATTATTGGTCTACATTGTCTAGCTATTGTATATTGTATGTCAATTATTTGTTATCGATTTTTTTCTTCCATTTCAATATTGTTATAATATTTACACAATTGCCTGTTACAATGAATAATGTTTTTGTCCATTTACTGGAATGATACAGAATGACAAACTGCTATGTCGAATATGAAGCAAAATGACATGGTGATGTCCCAAATCATATAAACAATGACCATGAACTAGAAATTCAATGTACATGAAAATGATGGATATGCCATAAATTGTACCTGAAAAAAAAAAGAATGTACTGAAGAGTAATTATACACATCGTAAATTATATATTTAACATACTAACCCCTATTTTCATGAAGCTCCTTTAGAGGTACGATAGCTAACGAAATGTTAAACCGTACTATGGACATATCTATCAACTTGCTTATATATTTCATATGACAGTTAGGAACTTAACCGCTGAAATTTTTTCACTAAAAGTTAAACGGAGCTCCGTTAGGCTTTAGTTAAAAAGTTAAAGAGCTACATGAAAATGGCCGTAAATGTTAGATATATATTTACTAGATGTTAGAGACAGAAGTACTAGGACTTATGTTTCAGAGGCCACACTCAAAAAACAGTAAACTAATGTTTGATTAATTTTAGAAAAATTGCAACCGAACTCTCTTACAAACGTAGATATCACACCGATTTCACAAAAATAAGTAAATATTTTTCGGCTGATTCAAGAAAAATTATAAGACACAATTTTTTTCACTTGTAAAGAAAATTTCGTAGTTTTGTAGGAAAAACTTTGAGTTCAAAATTGCAAAAATTTCTTTAGTACAATACGAGGTACAAGATGGACGAAATATTGGTAAACTTTACAAAATTTAAGACATTTTGTAGGAGACGCGTATTTAGTTAATTTTTATGCTTCATATGTGATTAGTTTCCCCTCCTTCAAGATGGGTGCATTTCTGAAAAAAGTTACAAATTTAAAGAAATTCTAACTATTTTGTGAGAAATGCGAATTTAGAAAATTTTAATGTTTCATTACACAGAAAAACTTTCACGAAAATTTTTCCAATTAAAATTTTAACTGAGTTTTGAAAAATATTAAATTAAATTAAAAATTTAATTGATTCAAAAAAAAAAAAATTTTAATTGAAAAAAAAAAAAATCAATTACAACAAGTATATAAAGCAGTAAGTTCGGCCGGGCCGAATCTTAAATACCCACCACCATGAATCAAATATTCTAGTTTCCTGTGAAAATTTCAGCGGGATTTGGTGACAAGCAGATCAGTTCAACCAGTACACTTCCCGAAGTGAAATTCAAAGATTTTACCTATGAAGACTAGATCAGATTCTGGATTTATAAGAACCATATTTGTTTGAGTTTTAGAGGAATCATAAACATCGTGTGCAAGTGTTCAAGAAAATGAAATAACGCCTTGATTTAAAATCTAACATCTGTATATTGTTACCCCCATTATTTAAATTATTACCAGAAGTAAAATCTGGAAACTATAATTCAGTTCTAAGAAATTTTCATTATCAGTGCACATGGACCGATATTCATCATTTTCGGCACACCTTTTTATGTTCCTAAAATACTTCTAGATTTAAAACTTCATGCAAATTTGATAAAAATTATGGTTTCTAAAAGCCCAAGAAGTAAAATCGGGAGATCGGTCTATTTGGGAGATAAACCAAAACATGGACCAATGCACGCCATTTTCGGCTCTCATATTTAAGGTCCTAAAATACCTGTAGATTTCTCATTTCAGGCAAATTGGGTAAAAACTACTGATTCTAGAAGCCTAAAAATAAAATCATTTCTTGCACAGCTATTTATATTCCTAAAAACCTCCAGATTTTCGATTTCAGGCAAAGTGGACAACAATTACGGTTTCTAGAAGCCCAAAAAGTAATATCGGGAGATCGGTCTATCTGATGGCTATATGAAAACATGGACCTGTACTCACTTTTTCGGCATACCTTTTTATGGTTCCAAAATATCTCTAGATTTGAGGCAAGTTGGATAAAAACTACGGTTTCTATAAGCCCAAGAATAAAATCTGGAGATCGGTCTATATGAGGGCTATATAAAAACATGGCCCGATACTCATCATTTGCAGCACACCCCTTTAGGATTTTAAAATACCTCTAGATTTCTAATTTCAGGCAAATTGGATAAAAACTACAGATTTTAGACGCCCAAGAAGTAAAAACTGGGGATCGGTCTATATGGGGGCTATACCAAAACATGGACCGATACTCACCACACCTCTTTATTGTTCTAAATTACTTCTAGATCTCCAATTTCAGGCAAATTGGATAAAAACTACGGATTCTATAAGCCCAAGACCCCAAATCGGGAGATCGGTCTATATGGGGGATATACCAAAACCTGGACCGATGCTCACCGTTTTTAGCACACCTCTTTATGGTCCTAAAATACCTCTAGATTTCAAATTTCAACCAAATTGGATAATAACGACAGATTCTAGAAGCCCAAGAAGTAAAATCGGGAAATCGGTCTATATGGGACTATACCTAAACATCAACCGATAGTTAAAATTTTTGGCACACCTCTTTATGGTGCTAAAATATCTCTAGATTTCCAATTTTAGGCGAATTGGATAGAAACTATCGATTCTAGAAGCCCTAGAAATATAATCGGGAGATCGGTCTATATGGGGGCTATATCAAAACACGGATCGATACTCACCATTTTTTGGCACACCTCTTTTTGGTCATAAAGTACCACAAGATTTCCAATTTCAGGCAAATTGGATAAAAACTACGGTTTCTATAAGCCCAAGACCCCAAATTGGGATGTCGTTTTATATGGGGACCATACCAAAACATGGACCGATACTCACAATTTTTGGCACACGTATTTGTGGTCTTACAGTACCTCTAGATTTCCAATTTCTGGTAAATTGAATAAAAACTGCGGTTTCTATAAGCCCAAGAAGTAAAATCGGGAGATCGGCCTATATGGGGGCTATACCAAAACATGGACCGATACTCACCATTTTTGGCACACCTCTTTATGGTCATAAAATACCTCCAGATTTCAAATTTCAGGCAAATTGGATAAAAACTTCGATTTCTATAAGCCCAAGACCCGAAAGCGGGAGGTCGGTTGATATGGGGGCTATATGAAAACTTGGACCGATAAAGCCCATCTTCGAACTTGACCTGCCCGCAGATAAAAGACGAGTTTGTGCGAAATTTCAGCACGATTGCTTTATTATTGAAGACTGTAATGAGATTACAACAGGCAGGCAGACAGACGGACATGACTATATCGTCTTAGAATTTCTCCCTGATCAAGAATATATATACTTTATATATTCGGAAATCGATATTTCGATGTGTTACAAACGGAATGACAAACTTATTATACCCCCGTTATCATTCTATGATGGTGGGTATAAAAATTATAGAGGTGAGCTGGAAACGGTGAGTAGCGGTCCATATTTTAGTATAGCTCCCATAAGACCAATCTCTCGATTTAACTGCTTGGGTTTCTAGTAACCGTAGTTTTATCCGATTTGCCTGAAATTATAAATATACTGGTATTTTAGACTCACAAAAACGTGTATCGGATAAGGCCTCCAAACACACATAGAAGGGAATGGTTGGAATTCGGTTGTTCTTAGGAACATGCTACACAGTAGAATTCGGTTATAGCGACCTCCAAGGGACCGAAATTATACGTCGTTATAACCGAACGTCGTTGTATCCAAATAAGTGTACACAATATTTTTAAGTTTTTTTTTTTTTTTTGTATCATGTATATTCATATTTATTGAGATTGGAAATAGTTTAGAATTGTGGTTTGTTTTCTATTTACAAGAATTTCTTTTAATAATGTACTTTCAATAATTTCAACGGAACTATATAAACTCTCTGATATATCAGAACCCCCAAATCGTAAATACTGTTTTAAAGTGTGCACCGCACTCAAGGTTTCTGTCCTAGTTTGAATTTTGATTTACTCATCTTCGTCATCTGGTTCATTATCGCTGTGAGTTTCATCATTTTCTTTTGTGTTCTCCACTATTTCTCTCAATGAAGGATGTCACGACGTTGTCATCGACATTTACGAACTCATCCCAGTCCTAGTTTGAACTCGAACTCATCCCAAACTGGTTTCAATATTTCTTCTTTGTCATTTGCACCTCTGTTTGGGATAGTCGAAAACAAATTCTGTGATTCCCCGCAGTATATGTTTCTTTATTTAGTATTGTCTGACGACAAAAAATGGAATGAAAAAATAAAAATTAGTACACAGAACTTACATCGTCGTTATAACCGAATGTCCATTCCAAAGCAGACGTGCAAATTGGTCGCTAAAACCGGAGTCGTTCTAAGCGAATGCTTGCGCATGTACAAACTATTAAGAACCAAACTTGCTTTGAAAATCCGTCGTTATAAACGGATGGTCGTTATAACCGAGGTCGCTATAAATGAATTCTACTGTATTTAGAAATAATGTATTTACATATATTTATTCATAACTGTAACTCTTGATGAGATTTTCAACAGATTTTCTGTTGTGCCACAACATAAATGGTTGTAGTAACCAAATTTACATCCTTTGAATAATTTTGATTCGTATTGGTTGATATGACCGACCATCAGTAAGGAAAATTTTTAACTATCATTTTGTAACCACCATTGTCATATATTAATTATAGCCGAATATTATTTAAAATATTTATAAAATGTAATTTGTTGTTTTTTTTTTTTTTGGAAGAAGAATAAATAATTTTATTTCAAAATTTTAAATAGAGGCAACGATAACAAAAACAAAATTTTATCATCTCTTCGCCATGAATGGGATCACGGTACGGCATGAATGGTATAAGAAATGTTTTCTCGGGACAAAAAAATTTAAAACAATGGTTTGTATTGCAAATAAATTTTTTAGAGGACTCAAAATAACTCAACAATTTTACTATCTAGCATGTATCGTGGAGGTTGAGGAGGTTCCCGAAAACATTTATGATTTATAATTAGATGTGTAGGTAATTGGAGACATTTTTACAATTTTAAAACTGGGCTGGACCTCTCCAAGACATTTGGCGAATTGTGAATTTATGTTCACAAATAAGGTGGTTTGTAATTATTTGCAATCTGCTAGTAACCGATTTTCATCATTAAGATAAGGCCCGGCTGATTTTCTATCGTATTTAATTGATTTCAACACGAACATATACCATTCCATTTGTTAATCAATTTTTATTTTATTTTTAGTAAAGATTTCTTGCCATATAGGATGATTTCGCCAATTCATGGCAGAGGGTACATGAGTCGATTTAGTGCAATTTTCATCTTTCGATGTCACCTATTTTGTATTTAAATTTATTATATACATATATTTTAATAATATAATTTTTAACTGGGACGAAATTGGTTTTTAATTCGGTCATTAGTATTATCAAAGTTGACCAACACCACCGAATGATGAAGGTAGCAACAACCAATGTCGTCGGCAGACCCTACCAACACCATATGAGATATTGGTTGTGTCGACCGAATCAGTCTGGTGGCACAACTGCCAACGGGAAGTTGCTACAACTGCCAAAAGGAGGTTGGTAATAGATTCGATTGTCACAACCAATCTGTATTCTCTGTGTATAGACCGATTTCACTTCTTGAGGGTATAGAAGGTGCTCCGATCATGAAAATTGCTGGAAACGAAATGTAAAATTTTCGGATTTTACTACTCGTAATCATTCAAATAATTTGGGTGAAAATCTACAGATTTTAGATTTTAAATTGAGGCTTTATTTCATCATTTTCTTGCACACTTACAAGAGATTTTAATGATTCCTCTAAAACTCAAACAAAAACAAGTAAGGAAAGTCTAAAGTCGGGTGGGGCCGACTATATTATACCCTGCACCACTTTGTAGATCTAAATTTTCGATACCATATCACATCCGTCAAATATGTTGGGTGCTATATATAAAGGTTTGTCCCAAATACATACATTTAAATATCACTCGATTTGGACAGAATTTGATAGACTTCTACAAAATCTATAGACTCAAAATTTAAGTTGGCTAATGCACTAGGGTGGAACACAATTTTAGTAAAAAATATGGGAAACATTTAAATCTGAAGCAATTTTATGGAAACTTCGCATAAGTTTATTTATGATTTATCGCTCGATAATATGTATTAGAATTTTAGGAAAATTAGAGTCATTTTTACAACTTTTCGACTACGCAGTGGCGATTTAACAAGGAAAATGTTGGTATTTTGACCATTTTTGTCGAAATCAGAAAAACATATATATGGGAGCTATATCTAAATTTGAACCGATTTCAATAAAATTTAGCACACATGACTATACTACCAATTGTACTCGTTGTGCAAAATTTCAAGCTAATCGGGATAAAATGGACGGACAGACGGACATGGTTATATCGACTCAGGGACCCACCCTGAGCATTATTGCCAAAGACACCATGTGTCTATCTCGTCTCGTTCTGGGTGTTACAAACATATGCACTAACTTATAATACTCTGTTCAACAGTTTGGCGCAGGGTATAATGATTCTTATAAATCCAGAATCTGATATAGTCTTCATAGGTAAAATCTTCAAATTTATCTTCGCGATACCTATCGGGAGTAGGTATATTAATTTTGTCATTTCGTTTGTAACACATAGAAATATTGATCTCAGGCCACATAAGGTATGTAATCTGGATCGTGGTGAGATTTTTAGTCGATCTAGCGGTGTCCGTCCATCTGTCTGTTGAAATCACTCTAACTTCCGAACGAAGGTTAGGTTAAGTATAGTTGCAGCCGGTTATTTCATGCCCTCTTAGACTACAGTGAAACCTCTGATAGGTGGACATCCACTGTCGCTTAAATTTACTTCACATTTGGGAGGTGTCCACACGGATGAAAAAGACTGTTTTTCATATGTTTGGCTATAAACATTATATGTTTGGAACACAAATTTTTAAACACAATATTTTTGAGTGCAAGCATATACTGTTCATAAACTAGCATAACATGTTTGGGACATATATGTTAATATGTTAGAACATATTATGTTTGGGACATAAAATGTTTGTAAATATAATATGCTTGGATGCAAACATATATTAATTTAGAAATAGCCTATAAACATATATGTGTTTAGTAGCTTGGAGCGCTATTTAACAGGGAGCGATATTGAATTAAGTTGGTGGTTGTTGCTTGTTATTACAAAATTAACATTTTATTTTTCCTTGGGCAATTGATCAGCTACTTCTTTGATCCTTACAAACTGTGTGGTCCGCTGTTCGAATCCCCGTCCGGCAAAAGGTAAAATTAAAATAAAAAAAATCATAAAATTGAATAATTTCTTCTACAATGTTTGTATTACAGAAAAAGGTGCTAAGAACTAAAAAATCTCGTGGAAGTGAGAAAGATGTCGGGGAATATACAATTGGGCAGAAACAAAATTTTGAGCATTCAGGTCGAAAACCTATGTTGTTAGCACCTATATTACCTGTTTATTTTCATAATTCATTATGATTGTAAATATATAAATAAATAAATAAAATTTTGAGCACAATATTGTTTGGGAGAATTTTTTTAAGCATATAATATTTTTGGGTGCAAAATGCTTCCAAACATATTATATGGTCACATAATAACATATTGTTTTTTGGAAGACAACATTATTGAATTTGGATGCAAAAATACAAAATGTTTGGAACTTAGACTACCCAAACATATATTGTTTAGACCAATATGCTTTCAAACATATTATATATTGGTAGAGATCAAACATATAAATGTTTGGGCAATACCCAAAAATGTATATGCTTGAAGCAAAATATGTTTGGGAGTATATGTTACAGAAGCGATTTTTTGTAAGGGTGCAGTTACGAGAGGTTAATTTTAATATAGTAAACGTCCCACATTTGAGACTTGTCCGGTTTTCAAAGTGTCCAATTTTGAGAGGTTTCATTGTATTCAGTTCATTGTGATACCACAGTGGGGAATTTTCTCTTATCGCTGAGTGCTGCCCGATTCTATATTTAGCTCACTTACAAGGGATCTCCTTTTTGTAGCCGAGTCCGAACGGGGTTGCGGTGAAATCACTTAAGAGAAGTTTTGAAACATTCAGAAATGCCTCCAGGATTACTGAGGGGGATAATCAACCATGCATAAAAAACTTTTTTTGGTGTTTGGCTGAACTTGGGATTAACCCTTTTTATGCAAAGCGAGCATGCTAACCGTTTCACCATGGTGGCTCTCGACTTCCGATCGAAACAAGCTATCGATATGAAACGTGACACAAGGTTTTGTTATTGATGCAGGTCGGACGTATTGCAAACAGTTGGACCGTATTGCAAATGGTCGGACCGTATTTCAAATGAGCCAAGTCGGACCACTTTTAGGCATAGCCCCCATATAAACCGACCTCAGATTTAGCTTGCAGAGACTCTTGGAGGAGCAAATTTCATTTCATCTGGTTGAAATTAGGTAAATGAGTAAATGCCCTTCAACAACCTTGCAAAAATTGGTCGATATCAGTTCATAATTATATATAAACCGATCCCAAGATTTAGCTTGTGAGATATTTGGGGGGTCAGATTTAATCCGATCTTGTTATAATTGGATTCGTTGTGTTAGTATATGCTCTCTAACAACCATAAAAAAATTGGTCTATAATGTTCAATAATTTTATATATCCCCATATAAACCGATTACCAGATTTGATTTCCGAAACTCCCTGGAGGTGCAAATTCCATTCGGTCCGGTTGAAATTTGGTACGTTTTTTCAATGTAACCATGCAAAACTCGGTCAATTTCGGTCCATAATTATATTAAAACATTAAACTTAAGCTCTCACAACTGGAGAAATTTTGGGCAACCGTGTGTGACCGCTTCTGAGAGGTTTCACTGTTTTACATAGAAAATAGACTTGTTATGACACTCAAAATTATTGATAACCTCACTTTGGCAATTGCAGCTACATGTCTGTTGGCAGTTGTGTTTCCCGAATAATTAAAATTACGGCAAGTGTAACCTATACGACGTTTTCAGGATAATATCTTGTATGTGGTCCATGGTATAGGATGAACAAAATTCATCCTAATTATGTATGTTTTCTTAGTTTAATTAAAAAAAAATTACTTACTATTTCTAAAATTTATTATTTATCTAATGGCAACTATCTAAGCATATACTACAATTAAATATATAATATAATTAATTGTTGTTTAATCTACATTAATTATATAAAATATTTGCTTATATTCTCCTAGTCGGATTACCAATGTTCATAGGGTTTGGATATCTCATGGTCTGGTTGTAAACCACATGGACGATTGAATTCTTGGCCATATGTACTAAACCATTCATTGCATACTGAAAAAGAGCAAAACCACATAGATATATAAAATAAAATGTCATACCCGTAGGTTCTTGTTCACTTACCCCATTTGGATCCTTGTAGAACCGGACAACCAGCATGCCAAGTACGAAAATCTTTTTCCAAAGATTTGTGATAATTATACCACATCACTAAACTACCACGTATAGGTTGCACGGCCAGTTTAAGGGCAGGGAAAGCAGTAGCACCACCCAATTCAACATCATTGATCTGTTTGGAATGAAACAAACGGAATTTTTTCAAAACATTTTTTCAACACATTTTCTATAGAAATAAAATTTTAACAGAATTTCATATAGAAATAAAATTTTATCAAAATTTCGTATAGAAATAAAATTTTGTCAAAATTTGTATATAGAATATTTTGTAAAAATTTTTTATAAAAATAAAATTTTTTATAGAAATAAAATTTGGACAATAGGTTCTAACATATAGAATTAATATGTTAACAAATTTTCTATAGAAATAAAATTTTGACAAAATTTTCTATAGAAATAAAATGTTAACAAAATTTTCTATAGAAATAAAATTTTGACAAAATTTCTATAGAAATAAAATTTTGACAAAATTTTCTATAGAAATAAAATTTTAACAAAATTTTCCATAGAAATAAAGTTCTGAGAAAAATTTTTATAGAAATACAATTTTCTATACAAATAAAATTTTGGCAAAATTTGCTACAGAAATAAAATTTTGACAACATTTTTATAGAAATAAAATTTTGACAAAATTTCTATAGAAATAAAATTTTAACAAAATTTTCTATAGAAATAAAATTTTGACAAAATTTGACAAATATAGAAAAAACAAGTAAGTAAAGTCTAAAGTCGGGCGGGGCCGACTATATTATACCCTTCACCCCTATGTAGGCCAAAATTTGTGTTACCATCTCAACTACTTCACATTTGCTGGAAGCTATATAAAGGAGACAATTTTTTTACTTCTACGGCTAACGCTATCCAGTTAATTGGAGGAAACTTCCATTGAAAATGGGTCTAAAATGTGTAACAGTCTACCATATTTCCCCAACTCTGGTGTATATATGCTATGTATGCGAAATTTCACGTAAATGGGAGTATAACTTTGGCCCCCTGGTGATATGAGTGCAAATCTGAACCGATTTCAACCAAATTTGGTACAATTACCGATACGGCAATGACGGCAAAACCCTGGATTTTGAGGCCATATAAGTTCAAATCGGACGAAACATATATATGGGAGCTATATCTAAATCTGAATCGATTTTGACCATATTTGGCACATACAATAGTATCGTTAAAAGTACCGCTTGTGCAAAATTTGAAGCAAATCACGGCAAAACTCTGGTTTTTATGGCCATATAAGTTCAAATCGGACGAAAGATATATATTGGAGCTATATCTAAATTTGAACCGATTTCAAACAAATTTACCAAGCATTGGTAGAATGTAAATTTTACCCTCTGTGCAAATATCACGAAGATCGATAGTAAACTTTGGCCTCTGTGATCATATCAGTCTAAATCGGACGAAAGATATATATGGGAGCTATATCTAAATCTGAACCGATTTGGCTGATATTTTGCAAGATTTTCGAGATTCATAAAATATTTAAATGTACGATATTTCAAGAAAATCGGTTGATAAACACGCTAACTATCACCAAATCGGGGATAAATATATATGGCAGCTATATCTAAATCTGAACCGATTTTTTCCAAAACCAATAGCGATTGTCTCTGTCCCAAGAAACGACCCTATGCCAAATTTGAGGAAGATCGGACTTAAATTGCGAGCTGTACTTTGTGCACAAAATTACATATACAGACAGACAGACAGACAGACAGACGGACATCGCTAAATCGACTCAGAATTTAATTCTAAGCCGATCGGTATACTAAAGGATGGGTCTATGACCACTATTTCTTGGCGTTACATACAAATGCACAAATTTATTATACCCTGTACCACAGTAGTGGTGATGGGTATAAAAATTTGACAAAATTATCGATAGAAATAAAATTTTGACAAAAATCTCTATAAAAAATTGACAAAATTTTCTATAAAAATAAAATTTTGACAAAATTTCTATAGAAATATACTTTTGTCAAAATTTTCCATAGAAATAAAATTGTGTCAAAATTTTCTATAGAAATCAAATTCTGACAAAATTTTCCATAAAAATAAAATTTTGGTAAAATTTTCCATAGAAATTAAATGTTGTCAAAATTTTCTACAGAAATAAAATTTTGACAAAATTTTCTATAGAAATAACATTTTTACAAAATTTCTATAGAAATACAATTTTGACAAAATTTTCTATAGAAATAAAATTTTGACAACATTTTCTATAGAAATAAAATTTTGACAAAATTTTCCATAGAAATAAAATGTTGTCACAATTTTCTAAACAAATACAATTTTTACAAAATTTTCTATAGAAATAAAATTTTGTCAAAATTTTCCATAGAAATAAAATGTTGTCACAATTTTCTAAAGAAATACAATTTTTACAAAATTTTCTATAGAAATAAAATTTTGACAAAAATCTCTATAAAAAATTTGACAAAATTTTCTATAAAAATAAAATTTTGACAAAATTTCTATAGAAATAAACTTTTGTCAAAATTTTCCATAGAAATAAAATTTTGTCAAAATATTCTATTGAAATAAAATTCTGACAAAATTTTCTATAGAAAAAAAGTATCACAAAATGTTCTATAGAAATAAAATTTTGACAATTTTTTTTTTACAAATAAAATTTTGACAAAATTTCTATAGAAATAAAATTTTAACAAAATTTTCTATAGAAATAAAATTTTGACAAAATTTGACAAATATAGGAAAAAAAATTGACAAAATTATCGATAGAAATAAAATTTTGACAAAAATCTCTATAAAAAATTGACAAAATTTTCTATAAAAATAAAATTTTGACAAAATTTCTATAGAAATATACTTTTGCCAAAATTTTCCATAGAAATAAAATTGTGTCAAAATTTTCTATAGCAATCAAATTCGGACAAAAATTTTTTTTAATAAAATTTTGACAAAATTCTCTAAAGAAATAAAATTTTCTATAAAAATAAAATTTTGACAAAATTTTCTATAGAAATAAACTTTTTCCATTCTTTTTGTTTTGTTATTGTTGGTTTTGTTCTTTAAGCATTGTTGTTGTTTTTTATTGCAGCTTAAAACCATACATTGACTAAACTACAAGTGTAGCTTAACCAACAGAGGAAAATAATGTTTGTCAAATTTATTTGGGCAAAGCCCTATAGATTGCAAGATGGTTGGATGGACGCACGTTTCGGAATTACCACATTCCTAATCAACATCCTCTTCTCGCAGCAAAACTATCAACCAATTATCAGAATAAATTCAGACAGTTCATTAAACAATGAACCACTCTTGAACCCTCCGAAAAAAGGTTTTGTATGATAGCCGGCTTATGCCGAAATAAATTCAAAACAAACATATCTCTTTTCCTATGCCACTGTCAAATCATCGATTTGTTAAAATTTTCCATAGAAATAAAATTTTGTCAACATTTTCTATAGAAATAAAATATTGACAAAATTTTCTATAGAAATAAAAATTTGACAAAATTTTCTATAGAAATAAAAATTTGACAAAATTTTATATAGAAGAAAAAAAAATTGGCAAAATTTTCTATAAAAATAAAATTTTGACAAAATTTTCTATAGAAATAAAATTTGGACAAAATTTTCTATAGAAATACAATTTTAACAAAATTTTTTATAGAAATAAAACTTTGACAAAATTTTCCATAGAGATACAATTTTGACAAAATTTTCTATAAAAATAAAATTTTGACAAAATTTTCTATAGAAATAATATTTTGACAAAATTTTCTATGGAAATAAAATTTTGACAATATTTTCTATAGAAATAAAATTTTGACAAAATTTTCTACACAAATAAAATTTTCTATAGAAATGAAATTTTGACAAAATGTTCTATAGAAATAACATTTTTACAATATTTTCTATAGAAATAAAATTTTGACAAAATTTTCTGTAGAAATAAAATTTTGACAAAATTTTCCATAGAAATTAAATGTTGTCAAAAATTTTGTACAGAAATAAAATTTTGACAAAATTTTCTATAGAAATAAAATTTTTACAAAATTTTCTATAGAAATAAAATTTTGGCAAAATTTTCTATAGAAATAAAATTTTGACAACATTTTCTATAGCAATAAAATTTTGACAAAATTTTCTATAGAAATAAAATTTTGACAAAATTTTCTATAGAAATAACATGTTTACAAAATTTTCTATAGAAATAACATTTTTACAAAATTTTCTATAGAAATAAAATTTTGACAAAATTTTCTATAGAAATAAAATTTTGACAAAATTTTCCATAGAAATAAAATGTTGTCAAAATTTTCTAAAAAAAAAAATTTTGACAAAAATTTCTGTAGAAATAAAATTTTTACAAAATTTTCTATAGAAATAACATTTTTACAAAATTTTCTATAGAATTAATATTTTGACAAAATTTTCTATAGAAATTAAATGTTGACAAAATGTACTACAGAAATAAAATTTTGACAAAATTTTCGATAGAAATAAAATTTTGGCAAAATTTTCTATAGAAATAAAAATTTGACAAAATTTTCTATAAAAAATAAAATTTTGATAAAATTTTCCATAGAAATAAAGTTTCACAAAATTTTCTATAGATATAAAATTCTGACAAAATGTTGTATTGATATAAAATTTTGACAAATTTTTGTGTTAGGTTACAGTATCAACGTCCATTTTTGTTGAAGTAGTGACTTTCCTTTTTGAATGCAAGTTATAATCGTTAAAACATTTAAATATTCGACAAATTTACAATTCAAAATTTTTTTTTGTTTGTTGGAAATTTTGCATTGAACAAAACCTTGTCTACTTACATAAAATAGAGCCGTTAATATGCGATTTCCTTTCATGTCTTTTTCTTGTTTCTGCAAATTGAATGAAAATAGAATATTATGAATATAAAATATTCACCAAAACAAAAAAAAAACTCCATCAACTCACAGGAAAGAAATCATGATGTGGTCCATAATGACCACCAATACCATAATTAACCACTTGCAAATATTCTCCATCACGTATAGATAAGCCAGTAATGTCTTGCAAACGTTGTGAAATTTTATCCAAAAATCGGTTTTCTTCGTATCTCAGCCAAGAGTTTTTACTTACACGAACTTCATCGTAGCGTGAAACAGACGATTGTCCAACCTTAGACCTTTCTAGGGTCTCCGAGACGGCCTCAATGATGTCCTCCATTTCATCATCGCAGATGGCTTGATGATAATAGGCCACAAATGGATCTAAACTTAATTCTTCCATTTTCATGGGACCCACATAATAATATGGAACATTATTGGTGACATAGCGGCAACGTAAATGTCGTTTCTCGGCGGGAGATTGATGAACTTCACCACTACAAACTTGATGATAAAGACGTTCCCTATCACTAACTTTGGGTGGCGTTGAGATTATTCTCTTGCGCCGTTGTTCCTTAACACCGTTCATGTAGAGTGATTGATTTGCTAAACCATAAACGTTTTCCGGATCTAATTCTAGGAGTTTAGCATTCATGGCCAAAGCCAATTGAGTTCTTCCACTGTTGTGTAAGGCAGCTGGTAAATATTCCAGAATAGCGATAACAGAAATGTCGGGGAATACTTCTTCTTCAATAATTTCATATTTGGACGATTCATCTTCATCGATATTATCTTCCATTTCTTCGATATCTTCATCGTTTTCTATAACACCATCTTCAATATCTTCTGCTTTATGTAGAGCCTCTGTCAGCCATTCACTGGCCAATTGAAAATCTTCAGATTCGTAGAGAATACGACCCAGAATGAAACAATCATAGGCAGACAATGATGAACTATATTTGAAGTCCCTTAAATAGCCTTCGGCCATATCACCAGAATCTAGTTTGTAGGTTTTTTGAAGGCGTGAAAATCCGAGCACAGCTCCCTTTAAATCCTCCTCAGTTGGTGGGGAAAATTGGTTACCTATTGCCGACTTCGCCGATTCATTGAAAACTGTAAGGGGACATTTTTTGAGATGCATTATAAATTTAGTTTCTTTTGTATTTTCAATCTTGTTATACGCCCCTCACCATAGAATGGTGATCCGTAATCAGTTTGATTTAAAAATGTTGTAATATTTTTCGAAATAAACTATGTTTATAATTTTTTGTGATTTTTAATGCATTCTAACGTTTGTCTGAAAATTTTGTCTTTAAATATTGGCTAAAATTCGCAATTTTTCTCGAATGGTGACCTTGTACTAAATTTGACTAAGATCAGTTAAGAAATAAAGCATCTTTGGTCAAACATAAGGTTATTAGGGGCAAATTTTTCAAAATCGGGCGATACATATATGTGGGAGCTATATCTACATCTGAACCGATTTCGATGAAATTTTGCACATACAGTTAGTACTATAGAGGACTGGATCTAGCCAACTTTAAGTAAGGTCAGTTAATAAATAATGGTTCTATAGCCAAATTTGGAAAATCGGGCGGTACATATATATGGGAGCTATAGCTAAATTTGAACCGATTTCGATGAAATTTTGCACATATAGTTAGTGCTATAGAAGATTACATTTAGCCAAATAAATGATAAATAAGGGTTTTATGGCCAAATTTGGGAAAATCGGGCGATACATATATATGAGAGCTATATCTAAATCTGCACCGATTTGAATGAAATTTTGCAGACTTGAAGTGTGATGAAGAAGATTACCATTTGCCAAATTTGACGACGATCGGTTATTAAAAAGTGCAACGTGACCCCATTTGTCGAAATCGGGCGATACATATATATGGGATTTGATCCGATTTCTTCCAAATTCAATAGCGTTCGTCCTGGCCCAAAAAACAACCTGTACCAAATTTCATCAAAGTCGGGGAATAATTGCGACAACAAATACATGGACAGACGGACGGACACCAAGCGCTGGATCGACTCAGGAGGTGATTCTGAGTCGATGGGTGTATATTTTATTGGGTCTAAAATCAATATTCTGCTAGGCACATTTTTTGGCTGATCACTATGTGGTCACCCTACAGCCTACCCTATTGCCTGTAGGGTATTGTAATCACCCTACATCTTTCAGTAATTGTGCTAATAACCTGAAATTAAGCACAGATTAGTTTTTTGCTTGCATGCAGGTCAAAACTTGGCAATCCAAGTTTTAATATAAACCCCATACAAACCGACACCCCCGAAATGAGGTCTTGGGTTCTAGAAACCGTAGGGTTTTTTTCCAATTTGCCTGATATCGGAAATCTACAGGTAGTTTACGCCCACAGATATCTGTGCGATTTGCGTGAAATTTGAAATCTAGAGATATTTAGGTCCACAAATGGATGTACCGAATATAGTGTGGTCTAGGTCTAGGTTATAATATAGCCCCCGGAGATCGATCTCCCGTTTTCATGGACTTATAGAAATTGGAAATCTATCAAACTGAAATTCTCTTTGAAATTTATACATTTTCAAGAAATACTCGACCCGGTTGCACTCAATGCCGTTTTTATTTATTTTTTTTTTTCTTCATATAACACACACAAAAAAATAATTTTTGGATTCAATCACGAAATTAATTGATCCAATTAATTTTTAATTGAAATGAAGTCAATAAAAAATTAATTGATCCAATTCAAAAATTAATTGATACTATTATTTTTTGTGATTGATTTTTATCCTAATTAAAAAATTAAGGAATTAATTCAATTTTTAATTGAATATTTTTGAAAGTTCAATTAAAATTTTAATTGGAAATATTTTGGTGAATTTTTTTTCTGTGCAGCAAAAAAAAGAGCTTCCAAAAAGTAGTTTGGATCCCCAATTTGTGATACGAAAGTAGTGCAAAATTGGATCATTTCCAATGAATTTTACATGGGCATGTCATAGGACGGAAGTACCCCATTTTTTGATAATTTCTGTGCAGCAAAAAAAAAAAGAGCTTCCAAAGAAGTAGTTTGGATCCCCAATTTGTGATACGAAAGTAGTGCAAAATTGGATCATTTCCAATGAATTTTACATGGGCTTGTCATAGGACGGAAATACCCCATTTTTTAATAATTTGCATTCACTCAGAAGTTGTGCCTTGGAAATTCATTTGGATGAGGAAATTTAAAAAAAAATTAAAAAGAGAATTTTCTCTCTGATTTCACTTTTTATTTTTATAATAAGTATTTTTTGTTACCCTATTATTTTCTTATTATTTACTTTTTACAAATTGAAATACTTCTTCGCTTTCACCGGGGGTGGAACCTGGCACCTGTTGGCACCATAATAGAACGCTTTAGTATACTCAGCCAACGTCTATTCAAATGTCTGTGATATGAATCTAATATGACACTACGGTATGACATTCTAACTACTTCCTGAGATGTTCTTTAGTATTATGAATGAAAAAATTAAGAACGCTGGTTCAAATCTCACCAGAGGCAAATATTTTTATTAAATATTTCTCTAATTTGTTTTTTGTTAAACATCGTTTTTATTTTGTTATTTTCGGCTTATATTTTTGTATAAATATATTTTTTTCCTTTAAAAAACAACAAAAAAATTAAAAATTATCGTAATTTGCAAAACCTTTTCAAAAGGGCTTCCATGGAAGTGAAAAAGCCAAAAGGCACAGGTTCAAATTCCAGCGGGGATGAAATTTAATTTTGTTATTATTTTTTTATACTTTTTATTGGTTTTCTATTTTTTGAGAAATTTAATTGTCCAAAACTTGAGTTTTCACTTAAAATTGCGTACTTGTCCAAAAACTGCAACGGAAGTGGAAAAAATTGATAGAGAACCTTAAGAGAAATGTTTGTGGAACAACTTCCTTTTATTTTTGCTGGGTATATATAGCCCCCATATATGTTAAGCCGATCCCCAGATGTGGTTTGCCGAGCCTTTGGGAGGTGGAAATTTTATGCAGTGCGGTTGAAATTTTGCACGTGATGTCAATAATGGCCTCTAACCACCACGAAAACATTAGTTCATATCGGCCCATAATTATATATAGCACCGATCCTCTGATTTCGATTGCGGAGCCTCTTGAAGGTGCAAATATCATCCGATACGTTTGAAATTTGGTACATAACGTCAATATATGGTATCTAACCACTATGCAAGAATTGGTCTATATCGACCCATAATTATTGTTTTAAGTTTATTTGTTATAATGTTAAGTAAATCCGATTGGCTATTCCGAATATCGGAACAGTATATATAAATACATTTTTATTCATATTTTGAAATACATTTAATTTTCTTACCATTAACATCGTGAATATTTGCTACTAAAAATCCCATTTGTTGGACATCCACTACCATCCTTCGAATTATTTTGAAAGCATTCACAGGATCATCGAAAAATTGGCTATTATTGGTATGTATTTTTGTGTGTTCCAATTCTAATTCCTTCAAGAAACTTGGTAGGTTTGATTCAAATTGGTGGGAATAAAAACAAGGATTTTTTTTTAAATTAGATAAAACAAGTATATACAGCACTAAGTTCGGCCGGGCCGAATCTTAAATACCCACCACCATGAACCAAATATTAGGGTTCCCTTTGAAATTTCAGGAGGGCTTGAGGACACTTCCCGAAGATAAATTTAAAGATTTCACCTATGAGGACTATATCAGATTCTGGATTTATAAGAACAATTTTTGTTTGAGTTTTAGAGGAATCATTAACATCTCTTGTAAGTGTGCAAGAAAATTATAAAATAACGTCTTGATTTGAAATCTTAAATCTATAGAAGTAAAATCTGGAAATTTTACATTGAGTTTCAAGCAATTTTCATAATCAGTGCGCATTCTACACCCTCAAGAAGTGAAGTCGGTCTATATGGAGGCATTACCAAATGGGCGGATAAAAACTTAATCCGATACACGTTTTTGTGAGCCTAAAATACCAGAATATATACAAATTCAGGCAAATCAGATAAAAACTACGGTTTCTAGAAACCCAAGGAGTTAAATCGGGAGATCGTACTTATGGGGGCTATACTAAAATATGGACCGATACTCACCGTTTTCGGCACACCTCTTTATGACCCGAAAATACCTCTAGATTTCCAATTTCAGGCAAATAGGATAAAAACTTCGGATTCTAGAAGCCCAAGAAGTAAAATCGGGAAATCGGTCTCTATGGGGGCTATACCAAAATATGGACCGATACTCACCATTTTCGGCACACCTCTTTATGGTCCTAAAATACCTCTAGATTTCCAATTTCAGACATATTGGATAAAAACTACGGTTTCTATAAGCACAAGACCCAAATCGAGGGCTATACCAAAATATGGACCGATACTCATAATTTTTGGCAAACGTATTTGTGGTCCTACAATACCTCTAGATTTCCAATTTCAAGTAAATTGAATAAAAACTGCGGTTTCTATAAGACCAAGAAGTAAAATCGGGAGATCGGTCTATATGGGGGCTATACCAAAATATGGACCGATACTCACCATTTTCGGCACACCTCTTAATGGTCATAAAATACCTCTAGATTTCAAATTTCAGGCAAATTAGATAAAAACTACGATTTCTATAAGCCCAAGACCCCAAATCGGGGGGTCGGTTTATATGGGGACTATATCAAAACCTGGACCGATTAGCCCATCTTCGAACTTGACCTGCCTGCAGACAAAAGACGAGTTTGTGCAAAATTTCAGCACGATTGCTCCATTATTGAAGACTGTAGCGTGATTACAACAGACAGACAGACGGACATCGTTATATCATCTTAGAATTTCTCCCTGATCAAGAAAATATATACTTTATATAGTCGGAAATCGATATTACGATGTGTTACAAACGGAATGACAAACTTATTATACCCCCGTCACCATTCTATGGTGGTGGATATAAAAACTATATGGTAGAAAATAAATAAATAATGAAGAAACCAAATGATAGTGCTGAATTTTGAAACCGAATACTGAATTCAAGTAATGAACCTAACCCTGAAGACATCGAATGGTATTAAATCACTAGTAAATCGATTGCTGATAGAAAGTGCAAATGTCTCTATTAAATTTCTTAGTTTTTTCATATGTTGGATTCTTTAAAGCTCGTTCTCGACAAATATAAGAACACGTTTGCAAGAGTATAATAATTGACAACGAATGACGATACATGGACCCTTCGGGGCGATTGAAATTTTCCTCAGTCTTTAAAATAGATCTTGCTGAGGTGTATATATAGGAATTATCCCTTTGTAAATCGAATATTTGTACGACTTTAGTTCAATTCTATTTTTTGGATTTTAAATTTGATTGAAATTCGAAATTATTGCTTCCATGTTTTTTGTTTTTTTTTTTTTTTTTCATTAATATATTTAAATTGTTTTTTTTTATTATGTATAGTAGTTCTCTTTGTACCTCTCAAAATCACTGTGAGCTCTTTGGACTTCTTGCAAATGTTTCTCCAAAGACGACATGTAGTATTTTTCAGCGGATAGTAGGGTGTCCAAACTCGAAACTGAGGTATAATAATCACATTTTATTAGAACTGTCCACGACAAAAATAACACTAAAAACGAAAAATTACAAAGTAATCTCATTTTGTAACAGTCTTAGTTGCACGACTCTTAGTCTTACACTGAATTTGGAATTTTTAGAATATTTTCAATTTTGGATGAAATGAAGAAAAAAATGTTCAAACGATGTTTGACCAGGTGTTTTTATGAAAATTTGTAACAATGAGATCTGTGCAATAGGCGATTGATTAATTTTGTCTTTTCTTGAGTTTGTTTAGGTCAGATATGGGTAAATCAAATATAGATTCAGGTTCAATAACCTATCTTGTCGAATGATGAAAATTGAAAGGGGAGATCTCATAGTGCATTTGAAACTTTTTCTTGCTCAGTTAGGTGGCTAGATTGCTTTCCATTTGGATTGTCAATCTAATGGGGAATAGATTTCCATGACGATTTGTTCGTAGTGATACTTCTGCAGGAATATTGACTTTTTATACCCTTCACCACTACTGTGGTACAGGGTATAATAAGTTTGTGCATTTGTATGTAACGCCAAGAAATAATTGTCATAGACCCATCTTTTAGTATACCTATCGGCTTAGAATTAAATTCTGAGTCGATTTAGCGATGTCCATCTGTCTGTCTGTCTGACCGTCCGTCTGTATATGTAATTTTGTGCACAAAGTACAGGTCGCAGTTTAAGTCCGATCGTCTTCAAATTTGACATAGCGTCTTTCTTCGGGTAGAAGACAATCGCTATTGATTTTGGAAATAATCGGTTCAGATTTAGATATAACTGCCATATATAGTTATCACCGATTTGATTATAATTCACGTATTTATGAACCGACGTTCTTTAAGTTTTGTACATCTGAATGTTTTGTCCGTTTCGTAAAAACTGCCAAATATCAGCTAAATCGGTTCAGATTTAGATATAGCTCCCATATATATCTTTCGTCCGATTTGGACTTATATGGCCCCAAAAGCGAGAGTTTTGCCCTGATTTGCTTCAAATTTTGCACAACGAGTACGTTTAATAGTATCGTTAATTGTGACAAATTTAGTTGAAATCGGTTCAGATTTAGATATAGCTCCCCTATATATTTTCGTCCGATTTTGACTTATATGGCTTCAAAAGCCAGAGTTTTGCCCTGATTTGATTAAAATTTTGTACAAGGAGTACGTTTAATAGTATCGTTAATTGTGCCAACTTTAGTTGCAATCGGTTCAGATTTAGATATAGCTCCCATATATATCTTTCGACCGAGTTGGACTTATATGGCCCCAAAAGCCAGAGTTTTTCCCTGATTTGCTTCAAATTTTGCACAAGGAGAACGTTTTATAGTATCGTTAATTGTGCAAAATTTAGTTGAAGTCGGTTCAGATTTAGATATAACTCCCGTATATATCATTCGCCCGATTTGGACTAATATGCCCACAGAGGGAAAAGTGCTACTCTGATTTACGTGAAATTTTGCAGAGGGAGTAGAATTGAACTTGAAACTTTGCACAGGCAGTAGAATTAAGGTTCTGCATATGCGTGTTTATTTTGGTTGAAATCGGTTCAGATTTTCATATAGCACCCATATCCCTTTCCGACCGTGTACGCACAATTGTGCGGGTAAGTTTAAGTCTCTATAATTTCTTTAATATATGACGTACTGCGATAAGAGCGGCAAAAAAATAATTGTGTATGTTCTCTCTTTGTCTAAGAATGTGAAGAACTGTTATAAATATTTGTTTTTTATATTAATTTTGTAGTTTCAGCAGTGTACTTTGCGCATTTGTAAAAATTAGTGGAAGATGTAAGTTTGCAAATAAATTAAAATTATTTAAGTTGTGGAATATTTCATCAAACAAGTGTTTTCAATAAGAAAACATATTAAATATTGTATGCAAACAGTAACTTTGTGATTATTTTGTGGTTTTTGATATTTTTACGTCCGGACTTTTACCGGAATTTACCGGACGGCAACAATTGTGCGTATCCTGAAAAAACAGGATACAGGATCAAACTGAACAAACTTATTAATCTAAAATGTTCTATGTGCACATAAATAACAGAATTCAAAAATTTAGGAAAATCTATCACGTGGATCGGCTATAGGTCGGAAAGGGATATATATCTTTCGCCCGATTTTCCGTCATATGACTACAGAGGTCAAAGTTGTTATCCGATTTACGTGAAATTTTGCACAGGGAGTAGATTCAACATAGTAACTTTGCATGTGAAATTTGATTGCAATCGGTTCAGATTTCGATATAGATTCCATATATATGTTTTTCCTATTTAGGCAAAACTGGCCGAAATACCTACATTTTCCTTATCAAATCGCCACATCTATCGATCTATCTATCTATCATAAATACACTTTTGCGAAGTTGCCTCAAAATTGGTTCATATTTAAATGTTTCCTATATTTATACCCTGCTCCACACTGTGGAACAGGGTATTATAAGTTAGTGCATATGTTTGCAACACCCAGAAGGAGACGAGATAGACACAGGGTGTCTTTGGCAAAAATGCTCAGGGTGGGTTTCTGAGTCGATATAGCGATGTCCGTCTGTCCGTGAACAAATTTTTGTAATCAAAGTCTAGGTCGCAGTTTTAGTCCAATCGACTTCAAATTTGGCACAAGTATGTGTTTTGGCTCAGAATAGATCCCTATTGATTTTGGGAGGGAGTAGAATTGAACTTGAAACTTTGCACAGGCAGTAGAATTAAGGTTCTGCATATGCGTGTTTATTTTGGTTGAAATCGGTTCAGATTTAGATATAGCTCCCATATATATCTTTCGCCCGATATGGACTAATACGGTCCCAGAAGCCAGAGTTTTACCCCAATTTGGTTGAATTTTTTGCACAGGGAGTAGAATTAGCATTGTAGCTATGCGTGCCAAATTTGGTTGAAATCGGTTCAGATTTAGATATAGCTCCCATATATAGCTTTCGCCCGATTTACACTCATATGACCACAGATGCCAATTTTTTGCTCCGATTTAGTTTAAATTTTGCACAGGGAGTAGAATTAGCATTGTAACTATGCGTGCCAAATTTGGTTGAAATCGGTTCAGATTTAGATATAGCTCCCATATATATGTTTTTCTGATTTCGACAAAAATGGTAAAAATTTCCAACATTTTCCTTGTTAACCCTGGAAAGTCATCCTTATTTTTTGTACACTAACGTCATCCTTCGTCATTTTGACTACGGCTTATTTCAAGACGTTATAACATGAATCGTGAGCAAAGATGAGAACCAAAATTGTGTTTATTTCCTTATTCAATTTGTTTTTATTTAGTATCAAGCAAAAATTTGTAAAATTGTTGAAGTAGCCTAACTTAAATTTATCATTTCCCAATTGACTAAAATGCATTTTAGATCGAAAATGAAATTACGCGTCGTCATTTTGACGAAGGATGACTGTCCAGGGTTAAATCGTCACTGCTTAGTCGAAAAGTTGTAAAAATGGCTCTAATTTTCCTAAACTTCTAATACATATATATCGTGCGATAAATCATAAAGAAACTTTTGCGAAGTTTCCTTAAAATTGCTTCAGATTTAAAGGTTTCCCATGCTTTTTTACTAAAATTGTGTTCGACCCTAGTGCATTAGCCAACTTAAACTTTGAGTCTATAGATTTTGTAAAAGTCTATCAAATTCTGTCCAAATCGAGTGATATTTAAATGTATGTATTTAGGACAAACATTTATATATAGCACCGAACACATTTTACGGATGTGATATGGTATCGAAAATTTAGATCTACAAAGTGGTGCAGGGTATAATATAGTCGGCTCCGCCCGACTTTAGACTTTCCTTACTTGTTTTTTTATGGGAACCTCGTCCTCGAATAATTTCTTAGTTTGGTCCTCATGAGCTGGTCAGTTGTGACTTTATAATTTAATACGTTTTTCAATCCTAAATAGTGATTCATACGCCATCAATATTCTCCAAAGAACGGACCATATTATTTCTGATTTTTTCTATTTCATTGATACGAGAAGGAGACTCCTTCTTGTAAAATAGCATGAATGACTTATATGACAGATTTTGAGGCATTGTATTCTAACCAATTTTATGAAAATCGATTGAATGAATTCTTAAATATCCGGGAGCGAGTTTATCAACTGGATGAACAGGTCATTAATTTCGAGGATAGTTTAAGTTTTTAAGGACTAGTAGCACATTTCCCACTTACTCCAAGGGAAAGTCGCATGGAACTTCGTGACATGAAGATTGCTTAATTAAAAAACCTTTCAAGTCTTCAAAAAGTAATAACGCCAGACATGAATTTTCTAAGGCCTATCTCAACTTGAGTGTCCAATATTGGAGGATTGTGATGTATTCTGATCCAGTTCTGAGTCCAGTTTAAAGGATTTGGACAATTTAAAGGATTTTGACGCATACCAAAAGGATTTTTTAAAGGATTTTGACGCATACCAAATAGGCAACAGTCGAATCCTATATACTGCAAAGGCATTGTAAAGAATCATAAAGAGTAGCTGATATTTAATGCAACAAAAGCACTATATTTTTTTCATTGGTCAAAAGCAAAAATGTCGGAAATAACATCAAATCTTAGAATGAGTTTGAATTGGCTATCTTTGGCACAAGAATTTTGGCCTTCAAACAGCCCAAAAAACCACCACATGCTGCGTGAATGTAGCTCTGTTATATTTGGCGCAATCTTCCGAAATAATCGACAATTTGGGATTTTTTAGTGCCAACCTTAATGTCCTAGGAGCAAAAGTCCAACGGATTAAGATGCGGAGATTTTGGTGGCCATTGTGAGGTAGAAATGAAGCGAGAAACCTCCTTTTTAAGCCACTTTGGGTTAACGCACGCTGAATGCGATGGTGCTGAGTCCTATTGGAATGTCCATGGCTTGCAGTAAAAATGTTTGTCTGTTCAGGGCTTCAATATTGTCGTTAGAGGAATTCGGTTCGTTGATGATCCGTATTTGGCGAGAAATTCGTTTCGTTGATGATCAGTAGTGATTAGGGATGCCAGACGTGCTCTTTTTTACAAAATGTGCTCTTAAAACAAGACAGGCCAAAAGAGCACGCAAAATTGCTCTATTTTTAGTTAAGTGCTATTTTTATGCATCACAACAAATATTAATCCAAATCGATTCAATAAATGGTAAAAGTAAACTGAAAATACGTAAATGTTACACTAAGAGATTTTCCTAGCCGTTATTTTCTAATTAAATAGTGTTTTCAAAGATTATCTGATTTAACAACATGTCTATATGCTTCCTCTTTTTCCAATAGGCTCATGAGTTTAGCTCCATACATGTATGAGAGAGTTGGGAAAAATAGGTATGATCAAGAACAAGAGGCAATTTGGACATCTTGTTATAATTACAGTCTTTGAGTGTTTTACTTTATATATGAGAGTCGTAAAAGAGCACGCCGATGTTGCTTCTTCACTTTGTACTCTGTTCTAAATGTAAACAAACTTCTTCTATAACGTTTTTCACGAAAACACCAAAAAATGACTTGCAAAGTATTGTAAAAAAATAAGCTTGAGTTGATAGTGGGTTATTTATGTTTATGGTATGAACCTTTTTGTTATGTTTAAATGAATTATATTTCAATAAATTGGAATTAAATGTTTTTCTTTTATTTTAAAAAGTGTGCTCTATTTTTTCGTATGCGCTCTTTTTATAAGCTGAATGTGCTCTTTTTGCCTCTTCAAAATCTGGCATCCCTAGTAGTGATGATAACGTCGGTTTATCGATGTGCGGTGGTTGTCGCGATATGCGGTTATAATCGGTAGTGGAGAAGATCATCGTTTCGTCGGTAGTTGATGATTCGTTAATAATTGGTATGCGTTGAAATTTGGACGATTGGTTCTGTATTCGTCGATTTGAAGTCGATCGGGTAATTGTTTATTCGATCAGCTTCGGGTCGGTAATCGGTCAATTTAGTTGATTTCTATTACCGACGAATGTCATGCTACTAGTTAATCTACAACGAATAGTAGATCCGAAGGTGTCTCTGGTGGAACAATAGACCCGAAGGTCTCTGTAAGGGTACAGTAAGCTCGAAGGTCTCTGCGGGGGAACAGTGGACTCGAAGGTCTCTGTTGGGGGACAGTAAGTCCGAAAGTCTCTGTGGTGGAACAGTAGGCCCGAAGGTCTCTGTTGTGGAACAGAAGGCCCAAAGGTCTTTGAGGGGGAACAGTAAGCCCGAAGGTCTTTGCGGGGAAACAGTAAAACCGAAAGTCTCTGTGGTAGAACAGTAGACACGAATGTTGGTGGAACAGTTGACACGAAGGTCTACGTAGGCCCACAGATATCTGTTGTGGAACAGTGGGTCCGAAAGTCTCTGTGATGGAATAGTAGACCCAAAGGTCTCTGCGGGGGACCAGTAGGCTCAAAGGTATCTGTGGGGGGACAGTAGGCATGAAGATCTCTGTGGCGGAACAGTAGTCGCGAAGATCTCTGTGGCGGAACAGCAGGTCTGAAAGTCTCTGTGGGAAACAGTAAGTCCGAAAGTCTTTGTGGTGAACATTGGTTCCGAAAGTATCTGTGGTGGAACAATAGGCCCGCAATCTCTAGTTACTTTGCTTCTGCGAATAAATTCCGGAGGCCACGCACATAAAATACAACTGAACTTAGAGCGGAACAATGTGCAGTGAGCCACTCGTAGCACGATACACACCTAGTTGTATACAATAAGTGCAGGTATTTGTCCAAAGCGTCAAGCAATGAACTACATTGTTTAACAAAATTTTCTTGACAGAAAAATTTCCTATTCTCCAAGCGAATTTAAATCCTTATTACTTTCTCATGTATAATTTTTATTATTATTATTATTACTATTATCGGTAATGAATAAATAAATAAAGTGAATTTAACTAAACTGGCTTCATAGCAATCAGAATTATTTTGCTTTAAATAGTTTTTAGACAAAAGAATACCTTGCAATGTTTAAGTTTCAAAGGGATTCCAAATTTCAGGTTTATTTATATTGATTGCATTGAAATTTCTTTCTACATTGGAGACGGCTGGGAGCAAGCTACATATAAATTGTCATATTATTGAGATCCAAAATAACTTGTTTACATTACAACTTATGAAAATCGACAACTTATAACTACACGGATGAAAAAGACTGTTTTTCATATGTTTGGCTATAAACATTATATGTTTGGAACACAAATTTTTAAACACAATATTTTTGAGTGCAAGCATATAATGTTCATAAACTAGCATAACATGTTTGGGACATATATGTTAATATGTTAGAATATATTATGTTTGGGACATAAAATGTTTGTAAATATAATATGCTTGGATGCAAACATATATTAATTTAGAAATAGCCTATAAATATATATATATGTGTTTAGTAGCTTGGAGCGCTATTTAACAGGGAGCGATATTGAATTAAGTTGGTGGTTGTTGCTTGTTATTACAAAATTAACATTTTATTTTTCCTTGGGCAATTGATCAGCTACTTCTTTGATCCTTACAAACTGTGTGGTCCGCTGTTCGAATCCCCGTCCGGCAAAAGGTAAAATTAAAATAAAAAACAAGTATATACGGCCGTAAGTTCGGCCAGGCCGAAGCTTATGTACCCTCCATCTTGGATTGCGTAGAAACTTATTCTAAAAACTGCCATCCAGAATCGAATTACTTAAGTTGCGGTAACGCTTGCCGATGGCAAGGTATCTTAAAACCTCCTAACACCATCTTCTAAATTGTGTGTAAGTCCATACGTGGTATATATTAAATCAAAAAAGATCATTCCAATACGTATATAATTCAGTTTGACAAAGTAGACATACAATTTTGACAAAATTTTCTACAGAAATAAAATTTTAACAAAATTTTCTATAGAAATAAAATTTTGACAAAATTTTCTATAGAAATAAAATTTTTACAAAATTTTCTATAGAAATAAAAATTTTGACAAAATTTTCTATATAAATACCATTTTGACAAAAATTTCTACAGATATAAAATTTTAACAAAATTTTTTATAGAAATAAACTTTTGACAAAATTTCCTATAGAAATAAAATCTTGGTAGATTTTTTTTGGCTCGAGTGGCAACCATGATTATGAACCGAATAAAATTTGAACAAAATTTTCTATAGAAATAAAATTTTGACAAAATTTTCTATAGAAATAAAATTTTGACAATGATGAAAATTTTATTATGAACCGAATAAAATTTTAACAAAATTTTCTCTAGAAATAAAATTTTTACAAAATGGACCAATCCTGGCACGGTTGTTAAAGATCATATAGTAACACCATGTTCCAAATTACAACCGGATTGGATGAAATTTGCTTCTCTTGGAGACTTCGCAAGCCAAATCTGGGGATCGGTTTATATGAGGGCTATATATAATTATGAGCCGATGTGGACCAATTTTTGCATGGTTGTTGGAGACCATATACCAATATCATGTACCAAATTTCAGGCGGATCGGATGAAATTTGCTTCTCTTTGAGGCTCCGCAAGCCAAATCTGGGGATCGGTTTATATGGGGGCTATATATAATTATGGACCGATGTGGACCAATTTTTGCATGATTGTTAGAGACCATATACCAACACCATGTACCAAATTTCAGCCGGATCGGATGAAATATGCTTCTCTTAGAGGCTCCACAAGCCAAATCTGGGGATCGGTTTATATGGGGCTATATATAATTAAGGACCGATATGGACGAATTTTTTCATGGTTCTTAGAGACCATATACCAACATCATGTACCAAATTTCAGCCGGATCGGATGAAATTATCTTCGCTTTGAGGCTCCGCAAACCAAATCTGGGGATCGGTTTATATGGGGGCTATATATAATTATGGACCGATGTGAACCAATTTTTGCATGAGTGTTAGAGACCATATACCAACACCATGTACCAAATTTCAGCCGGATCGGATGAAATTTGCTTCTCTTTTAGGCTTCGCAAGCCAAATCAGGGGATCGGTTTATATGGGGGCTATATATAATTATGGACCGATGTGGACCAATTTTTGCATGGTTGTTAGAGACCATATACCAACACCATATACCAAATTTCAGCCGGATCGGATGAAATATGCTTCTGTTAGAGGCTCCACAAGCCAAATCTGAGGGTCCCTTTATATGGGGGCTATACGTAAAAGTGGACCGATATGGCCCATTTTCAATACCATCCGACCTACATCGATAACAACTACTTGTGCCAAGTTTCAAGTCGATAGCTTGTTTCGTTCGGAAGTTAGCGTGATTTCAACAGACGGACGGACGGACGGACATGCTTAGATCGACTCAGAATTTCACCACGACCCAGAATATATATACTTTATGGGGTCTTAGAGCAATATTTCGATGTGTTACAAACGGAATGACAAAGTTAATATACCCCCATCCTATGATGGAGGGTATAAAAATCATACAATTGAATAATTTCTTCTACAATGTTTGTATTACAGAAAAAGGTGCTAAGAACTAAAAAATCTCGTGGAAGTGAGAAAGATGTGGGGGAATATACAATTGGGCAGAAACAAAATTTTAAGCATTCAGGTCGAAAACCTATGTTGTTAGCACCTATATTACCTGTTTATTTTCATAATTCATTATGATTGTAAGTATATAAATAAATAAATAAAATTTTGAGCACAATATTGTTTGGGAGAATTTTTTTAAGCATATAATATTTTTGGGTGCAAAATGCTTCCAAACATATTATATGTTCACATAATAACATATTGTTTTTTGGAAGACAACATTATTGAATTTGGATGCAAAAATACAAAATGTTTGGAACTTAGACTACCCAAACATATATTGTTTAGACCAATATGCTTTCAAACATATTATATATTGGAAGAGATCAAACATATAAATGTTTGGGCAATACCCAAAAATATATATGCTTGAAGCAAAATATGTTTGGGAGTATATGTTACAGAAGCGATTTTTTGTGAGCGTGTACATCACTTTGAAAAATCGTTAAATCGACATAAAAACCCTTAAAAGGAAACACTTGAGTCGAGCATTTTAAAAAATCGTCATCTCATAATTAAGTTGTTTAAAATCGTCGTCAAATCGTCAGAGGCCAAATTTATAAAAACCCTTAAAAGGAAACACTTGAGTCGAGCCTTTTAAAAAATCGTCATCTCATAACTAAGTTGTTTAAAATCGTCGTCAAATCGTCAGAGGCCAAATTTACCATCAAAAATCGTCAAAATGACGAAAAATCGTCAGAGTTGGAACCCCTGGTCACCTATCCGAGTCTCCCTTTGGTTGGCAAAGGTCCACAATATAAGTAATCCATGCAATGAACTGAGTGAGCATTGTTTCCCCTGGCATGAATTGATTTCTGTCACCGGAAATCACCCCTATGTCACTAAGGAGCTTAGCATAATGCCTGGTGGTGGTTCGTGTCTGTTTGTTGATTAAATATTGTGTGATGTAGGTAGGATTGATAATGTACATCAAAATAAATAACTAAATTCATTTTGTCACGTTACATTATATTTACCAATAAATTTACCACTAAAAATTAAAAAAAAAAAATAACATATATATAATTTCAAAAAAAATATACTGAGGGAGTGCTCAAGTTTTGACCAATACTGTAGCTGATGAAAAAAAAAAATTAAAAGGAATGAGGAGAATAATCTGGATGAAATCAGGAAGTGATTTTGAAACGAGCAGTATCTAAAACGTTATGTGGATACAGTACAAACCTTCTCATGCACATCTAATATTCCTCAACTCTTCATCTCTATTTTCAGAGTGTGTAATATTGAATTTAAAAAAAATCATATTTTTTCAAAAAAAAACTATTTTGTATAAAAAGTTATTACAGTTATAAATTTCCAATCGTATTCTGTTTATTCATTACTACCAATCTTTGTATGGCAAGGATATTTCGTGATCCGGTTTTAATCCACAGGGACGATTGAATTCCTGACCATAAGTGCTGAACCATTGATTACAAACTGCCGGAAAAAAATATGAGGATAAATAGAAATTAGAATAGAAAACAAAGCCATGTTGCTTACTCCATTTAGACCCCTGTAGTACTGGACAGCCAGCATGCCAAGTGCGATAATCTTTTTCCATGGATTTATGATAATTATACCACATTACCAGGCTACCCTTAATGGGAGGGACAGAAAGGCGCAGGGCAGGGAAGGCAGTCGCTCCGCCCAATTTAACATCATTGATCTAAAATAAAACAATAAGAAATAAATAGAAATACATGGAATATTGATTTGAAAGGAATGAAAACATTAACAAATTCAATCATTTTTATACCCCCCCGTTTGTAACACATCGAAATATTGCTCTAAGACCCCATAAAGTGTATATATAATATATACCCAGCAAAAACTCTCATTACCCGTTAATTTTGTAGGTAAGCCTGTTTAAAAATGAATAACCACTTATTAATTGGCATCGCTCCGGATTACATTTACATACGCATGTCCTAGGAGGCAAGTACTTCTCGCCAGGCATACCTTTGGCCATGAAATAATTAGTGCTTTTAAAGCCTATAATCACCTAATATGTAATCACTTATTCGTAGATATACCAACGTTTGCAAAATATCCACTTATTGCCTCAGGCAACCAAATCTCGCAAATATTGACTTCTCTAGCCGATAACAATGGATCAAAATATGGCGAGTAATGCTGTAATATGAACATTACTTGAATAGAAACGAATATTGTAGAAATAAACTAAAATGTAACAAATCATCTAAATAAGATTACAGACAAATTAATTTCACAGTTAAAATAGAAATAAATGTTGCCGTTTGTTCGAAAACTACTAAAAGTGGATTTTATATATATATCCCTTTTTAACAGGTTGGCTTATAAGTCCCCGGTCTGATACATAGATGGTGTCGCTAGTATTAAATGCATATTATTTTTATATAGTACCAATCTTCAAATGATTCGTGTCAAAATTTGACGTCTGTAAGTCAATTAGTTTGTGAGATAGAGCCTCTTGTGTGAAGCAACTTTTGTTATTGTGAAAAAAAAAACAAGTATATACGGCCGTAAGTTCGGCCAGGCCGAAGCTTATGTACCCTCCATCATGGATTGCGTAGAAACTTATTCTAAACACTGCCATCCACAATCGAATTACTTAAGTTGCGGTAACGCTTGCCGATGGCAAGGTATCTTAAAACCTCCTAACACCATCTTCTAAATCGTATGTAAGTCCATACGTGGTATATATTAAATCAAAAAAGATCGATCCAATACGTATATAATTCAGTTTGACAAAGTAGACATAAAATTTTGACAAAATTTTCTACAGAAATAAAATTTTAACAAAATTTTCTATAGAAATAAAATTTTCACAAAATTTTCTATAGAAATAAAAATTTTGACAAAATTTTCTATAGAAAGAAAATTTTGACAAAAATTTATACAGAAATAAAATTTTAACAAAATTTTCTATAGAAATAAACTTTTGACAAAATTTTCTATAGAAATAAAATCTTGGTAGATTATTTTTGGCTCGAGTGGCAACCATGATTATGAACCGAATAAAATTTGATCAAAAATTTCTATAGAAATAAAATTTTTACAAAATTTTCTATAGAAATAAAATTTTGACTATGATGAAAATTTTATTATGAACCGAATAAAATTTTAACAAAATTTTCTCTAGAAATAAAATTTTGACAAAATTTTCTATAGAAATAAAATTTGGTAGATTATTTTTGGCTCTAGTGGCAACCATGATTATGATATGGACCAATTTTTGTGTGATTGGATCAATTTTGGTATGGTTGTTAGCGACCATATACTAACACCACGTTCCTAATTTGAACCGGATCGGATGAATTTTGCTCCTCCAAGAGGCTCCGGAGGTCAAATCTGGAGAACGTTTTATATGGGGGCTATATATAATTATGGACCGATATGGACCCATTCTGGCACGGTTGTTAAAGATCATATACTAACACCATGTTCCAAATTACAACCGGATTGGATGAAATTTGCTTCTCTTGGAGACTTCGCAAGCCAAATCTGGGGATCTGTTTATATGGGGGCTATATATAATTATGGACCGATGTGGACAAATTTTTGGACGGTTGTTAGAGACCATATATCAATACCATGTACCAAATTTCAGCCGGATCGGATGAAATATGCTTCTCTTAGAGGCTCCACAAGCCAAATCTGGGGATCGGTTTATATGGGGGCTATATATAATTAATGACCGATATGGACCAATTTTTGCATGGTTGTTAGAGACCATATATCAACACCATGTACCAAATTTCAGGCGGATCGGATGAAATTTGCTTCTCTTTTAGGCTCCGCAAGCCAAATCTGGGGATCGGTTTATATGGGGGCTATATATAATTATGGACCGATGTGGACCAATTTTTGCATGGTTGTTAGAGACCATATACAAACACCATATACCAAATTTCAGCCGGATCGGATGAAATATGCTTCCGTTAGAGGCTCCACAAGCCAAATCTGAGGGTCCCTTTATATGGGGGCTATACGTAAAAGTGGACCGATATGGCCCATTTTCAATACCATTCGACCTACATCGATAACAACTACTTGTGCCAAGTTTCAAGTCGATAGCTTGTTTCGTTCGGAAGTTAGCGTGATTTCAACAGACGGACGGACGGACGGACGGACGGACATGCTTAGATCGACTCAGAATTTCACCACGACCCACAATATATATACTTTATGGGGTCTTAGAGCAATATTTCGATGTGTTACAAACGGAATGACAAAGTTAATATACCCCCATCCTATGATGGAGGGTATAAAAAGTGTTGTTCCACCAAGACAACGCACCGTGCCACAAGTTATTGAGAACGATGGCAAAAATTCATGAATTGGGCATCGAATTGCTTCCCCACCCACCGTATTCTCCAGATCTGGCCCCAGCGATTGCTTTCTTGTTCTCAGACCTCAAAAGGATGCTGCAATGAAGAGGTGATCGCCGAAACTGAGGCCTATTTTGAGGCAAAACCGAAGGAGTACTACCAAAATGGTATCAAAAAATTGGAAGGTCGTTATAATCGTTGTATCGCTCTTGAGGGGAACTATGTTGAATAATAAAAATGAATTTTGACAAAAAAAGATGTGTTTTTCTTTGTTAGACCGGAGACTTATCAGCCAACCTGTTATAAGGCAAATGACAGTTGAAATCTAGTGAAGTCGATTTTGAAAGTCTAATGTGAATGAGGTACGTATAATAAAGCATTTATTTAAAACATAGTATGGTAATGTCATTAATTTAAAACACAATTATTATAAAATATTCGTGAAGAATATTCCTTAACGGAAAAATCTTCAGAATTACCGTTACATAAGATATTCTTTTTGATTTTTTTTTTAAATGCTCAATTATGTAAATAATTTACTTAATGGTACCGTCATTTACTCTATTTTATTAAGTCATTAACAGCCAAATGCAATACATTTTGAGAATATCAATTCGAAAATTACCGATTATTGTCATTACAAGTTAGTCATTATAACTCATCACAATGTAATGCAATGTGTAATGACAGCTTTACTCCTGGTAATGTAAATTGTAATGAGATGTGGTTACCTAGTTTTTGCTGGGTATAATTATATATAGCCCCCATATAAACCGATCCCCCGATTTGGTTTGCGGAGACTCTAAGAGAAGCAGCTGAAATTTGGTACGTGGTGTTAATATATGGCCTCAAACACCCATGTAAAAATTGGTCGAAGTCGGTCAAAAATTATATATAGGCCCCATATAAACCGATCCCCAGATTTGATCTCCGGAGCCCCTTCGAAGAGCAAAATTCATCCGATTCGGTTGAAATTTGGTACGTGATGTTAGTATATGGTATCCAACAACCATGCAGGAATTAGTTCATATCAGTCCATAATTATATATAGCCCCCATATAAACCGATCCCCAGATTTAACCTCTGGTGCCTTTTGGAGAAGCAAAATTCATCCGATCTGGTTGAAATTAGGTACGTGGTGGAAGTATATGATATTTAACAACCATGCCAAAAGTGGTCCATATCAGTCCATAATCATATATAGCCCCCATATAAACCGATCCCGAGATTTGGTTTTGGAGCCTCTTGGAAGAGCAAGTTTCATCCGAGTCAACTGAAATTTGGTACATTGTGCTAGTATATGGCCATTAACAACAATTCCTAACTAGGTCCATATCGGTCTATAGTTATATATAGCCCTCAGATAAATCGATCCCCAATCACACAAAAATTGGTCCATATCAAGTTCATAATTCTATATAGCCCCCATATAAGCGACCCCCATATTTCAATTCTGGCTCTCTACGTACCGTGCAAAAGTCCATGTCGATCCGTAATTATTTGTAGACTTACCTATACATAAAGGGTGATACGGTCAAAATTTGGTCAAGGGAAAACGCGTGTAAATCGGTGAAATCGTTTATTTAAAAAATCAAATTAAATTTCTTTTCAAGTTCAATTAGTATAAAATTCAGGAAAAATATTCAGTTAGGCTTTCGCTTTTCTAAATCCGAATTGCCGGGGCTCACGCTTGACACCTGCCATCAGATTTTGTACAGCCACCTTGTCCACCTTCTTCGCCGCAGAAAGCCAGTTTGCCTTGAACTGCTGCTCGTCCTTAGCAGTTTTTTGGTCTTCTTTAGGTTCCGCTTGACAATAGCCCAGTATTTCTCAATTGGGCGGAGCTCTGGCGTGTTGGGAGGGTTCTTGTCCTTGGGAACCACCTGCACGTTGTTGGCGGCGTACCACTCCATGGCCTTTTTACCGTAATGGCAAGATGCCAAATCCGGCCAAAACAGTACGGAACAACCGTGTTTCTTCAGGAAAGGCAGCAAGCGTTTATTCAAACACTCTTTCACATAAATTTCTTGGTTGACAGTCCCGGAAGCTATGAAAATGCTGCTTTTCAAGCCACAGGTACAGATGGCCTGCCAAACCAGATATTTCTTTGCGAACTTTGACAGTTGTGTGCTTGAAAATATCTGCTACCTTTCCCCTTCCGTTTGCCGTATAAAACTCCTGTCCCGGAAGCTGCTTGTAGTCGGCTTTGACGTAGATTTCGTCGTCCATTACCACGCAGTCAAACTTCGTCAGCATCGTCGTGTACAGCCTCCGGGATCGCGCTTTGGCCGTCGTATTTTGTTTATCATCGCGATTTGGAGTCACTACCTTCTTGTAAGTCGATAATCCGGCTCGTTTTTTGGCTCGATGCACGGTTGTAGACGATACACCCAGCTTATTTGCGGCATCTCGGAGAGAGAGGTTAGGGTTTCGCCTGAAACTACCGGCAACTCTCTTTGTCGTTTCAGCGGCTTCCGGTTTTCGATTTCCCCCCGATCCAGACTTCCTGGCTGTCGACAAACGTTCCCCAAACACTTTAATTACATTTGTAACGGTTGATTTGGCTACTTTTAGCGATTTTGCCAGCTTTGCGTGCGAGTATCTCGGATTTTCGCGATGCGCGAACAAAATTTTGATACGCTGCTCTTCTTGCTTGGACGGCATTTTGACAACTGAAGAGTGAATTCCAAAATCAAAATAGGAGAAACATTCTACACACACACACCTTCAAAATGAGGGGTGTTCAGGTTTTTTAAATGCAAAATTGAAAGAAATACGTCAAGTTTATATTGACCAAATTTTGACCGTTTCACCCTTTAACTTTTTTGTCTAATATATACCACGTATGGACTAACTCACAATTTAGAAAACGATGTTAAAAAGATTTAAGATACCACAACCCAAGTAATTCGATTGTGAATGACAGTCTTTCGTAGAAGTTTCTACGCAATCCATGGTGGAGGGGACATAAGATTAGGCCTGGCCGAACTTACGGCCGTATATGCTTGTTATTCTTTACTTACATAAAAGAGGGCAGTGAGAATGCGATTTCCTTTCAAAAAATCTTCTTGTACCTGAAATACAAAATATATAGAATTATTTCATATTCTAAAAAAAAAAGAATTTTTGTTTTCGATCTACTCATACTGGTATAAAATCTTGATGTACTCCATAATGACCACCAATGCCATAGTTTGCAACTTGTAAAAATTCTCCGTACTTAAGAGATAACCCTGTGATAGCCTCTAGACGTGGTGCTACATTCTTCAAAAATCGATGACCATCAAAGCTCAGCCAAGAATTTTTGCTTACACGTACTTCATCATAAGTTGAATTGGCAAAATTGCCAATTTTCGATCTTTCTATATAATTTAAAACGGCATTAATAGTTTGATTTATTTCCTTCTCATAAATAACCTCAAAGTATTGGGCAACATAAGGATCTTCACTTAGCTCTTCCATTTTCAGGGGCCCCACAAAATAATAGGGAACATTATTGGAAACCAAACGGCAACGCAGATTTCGTTTCTCTGAGGGTGTTTGTTGGACATCTCCATTGCATACTTGCTGATGCAAATTTTCTTTTTCACTTATCTTTGGTGATGAATCCAATTTTCTTTTACGTCTATCCTCTTTGATAGTTTTGGGGAATTCGTTTGTATTTTTCAATCCTATTGTATTTGATGGAGCCATCTTGAGAAGTTTGGCATTCATGGCCAAGGCTAATTGAGGTCGTTTACTTTGGTACAAGGAAGAAGGTAAAATTTCCAAAATATCTATCATGGAAATGGAGGGAAATGTTTTGTGATGATCTTTATTAACCTGGAATATTTCTTCATCTTCTTTATGAAATTTATTCCCATTTTCTATTCTATCTAGAGCTTCCAGTAGCCATTCGCTAGCCAAGTTATACGCTCCATTTTGGTATAGAAATTTTCCCAATGTATAACAATCATAGGCTGACATGGAAGAACTATATTTCTGGCCCTTTAGATAACCCTTAGCCATTTGTTCGGTTTCCAATTTATACATCTTTTGCAGACGTGAGAATCCCAGAGCAGCTCCCTTCAAATCGTCTTCAGTGGGATGCTCAAATTCAAGGGCGATTGCATAGGCAGACTGATTGAAAACTAATATAGACACAATAGTAATTAAATTTATTTTATGATTGACTAATACCGTGATTTTTATACCTTGCATTTTATGAATATCCTTTATCAATTCAGGTAATTCTTCAGTGTCCACCACAAGTCTACGAATTGTTTTGAACAATTTTATCGAGTTGTATATGGAACTGGAGTTAATGGGTGTGGCAAAATTATTCTGGTCCATTTCAATAAGTGCTCTTAAAGGGAAAAGCGTTGGATTTTTTTTTTTAAATAAGATCAAATATGTACTCAAAAAAAAAAAAGTTTACTTGGATCGAAAGACTTTGCCCTTCCCGGATGCCAAAGTTCGGCCAGGCCGAATATTATGTACCCTCCACCATGGATTCCTTAGAGATATCTACTAAAGACTGTCATCAACAATTGAATTACTTGTGTTGCGGTAACACTTGCCGATGGCACGGTATCTTAAAACTTCTTAACACTGTCTTCTCAATTGTAAGTTAGTCCATACGGAGTATATATTACACAAAAAAGGCCGATTAAATACGTATATAATTCAGTTTGACAAAATTTTCCATAAAAATAAATTTTTGACAAAATTTTCTATAGGAATAAAATTTTGACAAAATTTTCTATAGAAATAAAATGTTGACAAAGTTTTCTATAAAGGGTGATACCATGGCTGAACAAGAAGGTTAAATCATGGGGCCATATGATTAAAATTTTTTTATTTCGACCAAGTTTTAAGATGTCAAAATCATATGATTATGGTGATTGAAGTCTCCAAATGACACTGCATAGCAAATGCATCTCAAACAAACTCGCGCATTCATATCTGGAGAATTGTTCAAAGATGACTTGAGTATCTTGATAACATATTCCAGACCCAAAATACCACGTACATCAGTTTTTAAACTGCATCATAAACTGTTTTTGTTAATAGATGGCGAATATCCATTTGACTGACTTCCATTATTAACTTTGGTCTCATATCGGCGTTCCTCGGATGAATTATCCACTTCACAATCACTCATAGGTGACGCAATTAAATTTGAACCTTTATTTTCCTCAGGATTTGAATTATTTTTTCAGGACAATTGAAAGAATAAATAATTGCCACTTTTACCAATGCCATACGATTCTGATTTTGACTTCTTAAAATTGTAAACAACATATTGGAATTTGTTGTTTTTGTTATCGTGATTCAACCTCCTTATTCAGCCATGGGTGATACGGTCAATATAAACTTGACGTATTTCTTTCAATTTTGCATTAAAAAAACCTGAACACCCCTCATTTTGAAGGTGTGTGTGTAGCATGTTGCTCCTATTTTGATTTTGGAATTCAGTCTTCACACGGATGAAAAAGACTGTTTTTCATATGTTTGGCTATAAACATTATATGTTTGGAACACAAATTTTTAAACACAATATTTTTGAGTGCAAGCATATAATGTTCATAAACTAGCATAACATGTTTGGGACATATATGTTAATATGTTAGAACATATTATGTTTGGGACATAAAATGTTTGTAAATATAATATGCTTGGATGCAAACATATATTAATTTAGAAATAGCCTATAAACATATATGTGTTTAGTAGCTTGGAGCGCTATTTAACAGGGAGCGATATTGAATTAAGTTGGTGGTTGTTGCTTGTTATTACAAAATTAACATTTTATTTTTCCTTGGGCAATTGATCAGCTACTTCTTTGATCCTTACAAACTGTGTGGTCCGCTGTTCGAATCCCCGTCCGGCAAAAGGTAAAATTAAAATAAAAAAAATCATAAAATTGAATAATTTCTTCTACAATGTTTGTATTACAGAAAAAGGTGCTAAGAACTAAAAAACTAAAAAATTAAAATAAAAAAAATCATAAAATTGAATAATTTCTTCTACAATGTTTGTATTACAGAAAAAGGTGCTAAGAACTAAAAAACCTCGTGGAAGTGAGAAAGATGTCGGGGAATATACAATTGGGCAGAAACAAAATTTTGAGCATTCAGGTCGAAAACCTATGTTGTTAGCACATATATTACCTGTTTATTTTCATAATTCATTATGATTGTAAATATATAAATAAATAAATAATATTTTGAGCACAATATTGTTTGGGAGAATTTTTTTTAAGCATATAATATTTTTGGGTGCAAAATGCTTCCAAACATATTATATGGTTACATAATAACATATTGTTTTTTTGGAAGACAACATTATTGAATTTAGATGCAAAAATACAAAATGTTTGGAACTTAGACTACCCAAACATATATTGTTTAGACTAATATGCTTTCAAAGATATTATATATTGGAAGAGATCAAACATATAAATGTTTGGGCAATACCCAAAAATGTATATGCTTGAAGCAAAATATATTTGGGAGTATATGTTACAGAAGCGATTTTTTGTGAGCGTGCAGTTGTCAAAATGCCGTACAAGCAAGAAGAGCAGCGTATCAAAATTTTGCTCGCTCATCGCGAAAATCCGAGCTACTCGCACGCAAAGCTGGCAAAATCGCTAAAAGTTGCCAAATCAACCGTTACAAATGTAATTAAAGTGTTTGGGGAACGTTTGTCGACAGCCAGGAAGTCTGGATCGGGGGGAAATCGAAAACCGGAAGCCGCTGAGACGACAAAGAGAGTTGCCGGTAGTTTCAAGCGAAACCCTAACCTCTCTTTCCGAGATGCCGCAAATAAGCTGGATGTATCGTCTACAACCGTGCATCGAGCCAAAAAACGAGCCGGACTATCGACTTACAAGAAGGTAGTGACTCCAAATCGCGATGATAAACAAAGCACCTTCCTGGACAGGAGTTTTATACGGCAAAAGGAAGGGGAAAGGTAGCAGATATTTTCAAGCACATAAAACTGGCAAAGTTCGCAAAGAAATATCTGGTTAGGCAAGCCATCTGTACCTGTGGCTTGAAAAGCAGCATTTTCATAGCTTCCGGGACTGTCAACCAAGAAATTTACGTGAAAGAGTGTTTGAATAAACGTCTGCTGCCTTTCCTGAAGAAACACGGTTGTTCCGTACTGTTTTGGCCGGATTTGGCATCTTGCCATTACGGTAAAAAGGCCATGGAGTGGTACGCCGCCATCAACGTGCAGGTGGTTCCCAAGGACAAGAACCCTCCCAACACGCCAGAGCTCCGCCCAATTGAGAAATACTGGGCTATTGTAAAGCGGAACCTAAAGAGACCAAAAAACTGCTAAGGACGAGCAGCAGTTCAAGGCAAACTGGCTTTCTGCGGGGAAGAAGGTCGACAAGGTGGCGAAAGCCTAACTGAATATTTTTCCTGTATTTTATACTAATTGAACTTGAAAAAGAAATTTAATTTGATTTCTTAAATAGACGATTTCACCGATTTACACGCGTTTTCCCTTGACCAAATTTTGACCGTATCATCCTTTAGAAATAAAACCTTGACAAAATTTTGTATAGTAATAAAATTTTGACAAAGTTTTCTATAGAAATAAAATGTTGGTAGATTTTTTTTTTTTTTTGGGGATCGGCTATATATAACTTTAGACCGATATGGACCAAGTTTGTCATTATTTTTAGCGCCTTCTCCTTGGCCCACACTATAAAACTTGAAGGAAAGTTTACAGATTTTCTTGGAATTTGCAGAGAAAGTGACGTCCCTTTACAAAAAATAGAGCTAAATCTAACCTTCTTCGATTTACTTTAAATTGGGAGAAGAAAAAGATTTTATTTATACAGGGTACATGATTTGTCGATGTCTGGTTTGGGAAGGGGAATAGTGAAGTTGGGTAGATTGTGAAATGAATAACATATAGGGTACGTGAATTTACGATATCTGGTCGGAAAGGAGCGAAGGAGGGCGGTTCCCTTTTGCCCGATTTTTTGAAAATACGATTGTCGATACATGGGAACTCGGTACATAATTTATGATTTTTCCATAGACTTTTTTAAGAAAGAAACTTAAATTTACATGAAGTTGAGAGGCAACGTAGAGGATGCTATATTTTCCGGTATATGTTTGGGAAAGGCATGTTCTCCGTGTCCAACACTTTAACAAATGTTAATATGGTAAATTTTTTCGTACTTTTATCATAGGATGGGGGTATATTAACTTTGTCATTCCGTTTGTACACATCGAAATATTGCTCTAAGACCCCATAAAGTATATATATTCTGGGTCGTGGTGAAATTCTGAGTCGATCTAAGCATGTCCGTCCGTCCGTCCGTCTGTTGAAATCACGCTAACTTCCGAACGAAACAAGCTATCGACCTGAAACTTGGCACAAGTAGTTGTTATCGATGTAGGTCGGATGGTATTGAAAATGGGCCATATCGGTCCACTTTTACGTATAGCCCCCATATAAAGGGACCCTCAGATTTGGCTTGTGGAGCCTCTAACAGAAGCATATTTCATCCGATCCGGCTGAAATTTGGTACATGGTGTTGGTGTATGGTCTCTAACAACCATGCCAAAATTGGTCCACATCGGTCCATAATTATATATAGCTCCCATATAAACCGATCCCCAGATTTGACTTGCGGAGCCTAAAAGAGAAGCAAATTTCATCCGATCCGGCTGAAATTTGGTACATGGTGTTAGTATATGGTCTCTAACAACCATGCACAAATTGGTCCACATCGCTTCATAATTATATATAGCCCCCATATAAACCGATCACCAGATTTGGCTTGCGGAGCCTCAAAGAGAAGAAAATTTCATCCGATCCGGCTGAAATTTGGTACATGATGTTGGTATATGGTCTCTAACAACCATGCAAAAATTGGTCCATATCGGTCCTTAATTATATATAGCCCCCATATAAACCGATCCCCAGATTTGGCTTGCGGAGCCTCTAAGAGAAGCATATTTCATCCGATCCGGCTGAAATTTGGTACATGGTGTTGGTATATGGTCTCTAACAATCATGCAAAAATTGGTCCACACCGGTCCATAATTATATATAGCCCCCATATAAACCGATCCCCAGATTTGGCTTGCGAAGCCTCAAAGAGAAGCAAATTGCATCCGATCCGGCTGAAATTTGGTACATGGTGTTGGTATATGGTTTTTAACAACCGTGAAAAAATTGGTCCACATCGGTCCATAATTATATATAGCGCCCATATAAACCGATCCCCAGATTTGGGTTCCGGAGCCTCAAAGAGAAGCAAATTTCATCCGATCCGCCTGAAATTTGGTACATGATATTGGTATATGGTGTCTAACAACCATACAAAAATTGGTCCACATCGGTTCATAATTTATATAGCCCCCATATAAACCGATCCCCAGATTTGGCTTGCGAAGTCTCAAAGAGAAGCAAATTTCATCCAAACCGGTTGTAATTTGGAACATGGTGTTAGTATATGATCTTTAACAAGCGTGTCAGAATTGGTCCATATCGGTCCATAATTATATATAGCCCCCATATAAAACGTTCTCCAGATTTGACCTCCGGAGCCTCTTGGAGGAGCAAAATTCATCCGATCCGGTTCAAATTAGGAACGTGGTGTTAGTATATGGTCGCTAACAACCATACCAAAATTGGTCCAATCACACAAAAATTGGTCCATATCGGTTCATAATCATGGTTGCCACTAGAGCCAAAAATAGTCTACCAAAATTTTATTTCTATAGAAAATTTTGTCCAAATTTTATTTCTATAGAAAATTTTGTCAAAATTTTATTTCTAGAGAAAATTTTGTTAAAATTTTATTCGGTTCATAGTAAAATTTTCATCATTGTGAAAATTTTATTTCTATAGAAAATTTTGTTCAAATTTTATTCGGTTCATAATCATGGTTGCCACTCGAGCCAAAAATAATCTACCAAGATTTTATTTCTATAGAAAATTTTGTCAAAAGTTTATTTCTATAGAAAATTTTGTGCAAATTTTATTTCTATAGAAAATTTTCTGTAGAAAATTTTGTCAAAATTTTATGTCTACTTTGTCAAACTGAATTATATACGTATTGGATCGATCTTGTTTGATTTAATATATACCACGTATGGACTTACATACAATTTAGAAGATGGTGTTAGGAGGTTTGTGGATGGCAGTGTTTAGAAGAAGTTTCTACGCAATACATGATGGAGGGTACATAAGCTTCGGCCTGGCCGAACTTACGGCCGTATATACTTGTTACTTTTTCCTTTTTATTGGACGGTATGTTGGGGAGAAGTACACCTCCCCTTGACAAACCACGCTTGAAATTCATAGGAAATGTAGAAGATTGTCTAACGATTTGTGTACAGAACAATTAAAAAACAAAAAATTGGTTGAAAGAGAACACCCCCTACCCGACGTTTGTTAAGTCGGTCCGTTTAACATCTACATAAACGTAAAGAAAAAAAAACGTTTGGAAAACGGGTACCGAAAACATTTTTCTTTTGTTAGAGTTTTTTGAATTGCTTCGAAAAGTATACACTTTTATCACCAAAAAAAAAATCGTTTGTTACAAAATTTTTATTTTTTCAATAAAAAAAGTTAATTTTGAACCAACAACACAGTCCATTTCGTTTATATCAAACACTGTTCTTTTCTGACTTTAGGTTTTTAATAAGACACATTTTACAGTTCATAGTAAAAATTTAATATAGTAGAATGTAATGTTGAACATTTTTTCGGAATCTTCCGACCATATCTGGAATATATGTAAAAAAAAAACTTTGGTCGAAGCAGGGATCGAACCCACGACCCTTGGCATGCAAGTCGGACGTAGCAACCACTGCTCCACGGTGCCCAACTAAATGTATTTTACTGTTAAATAAACTTTGTTTAATCGGCTCGTGGGCGCCGCAAGCTTTGCTATATAAATATAACTTATATGGATAATTTTCTATTGATGACAATAACGGCTACATAGCTCAGTGGATAGTGTATTGGCTGACAAATTGCATGGTACGCGGTTCGATTCTCCGTCCAGGCGAAAGGTAAAAAAAAAAATTATAAAATCGTATAATTTTTTCTACATTGTTTGTATTACAGAAAAAGGTGCTAAGAACTAAAAAAACTTCGTGGAAGTGAGAAAGATGTGAGGGAAAATGCAATTAGCCAGAAAAAAAAATTTTTTTGAGTTAGTCTTTATGAAATTGTTTTTACATCCTGGAAAAGAATAATCGTTTATCACAAAAAGTATATACTTTTCTTCCAAATACACTTCCTTTCAACGAAAAGCAAATGAGAAACGAACTTTGTTTGTCAAAAATTTCGTTTGGGAGGAAAGAATTATTTTTTTGCGTGTAACAGCCCTATTTTTATATATAAACGAAAAAGCAAGTAGTCCGATTTTTTTTGCAATGTACGGCACACGTGTGTGGAAACCATGGAAAGATTAATCAGTACTTCAGTTTTTGTGCGAGACGTCCTGACCCTACTCTTTAAAAAGTTCAAATTTTTTCGATCTGAAATCGAAGGATATGGTTGACTAAGTTAACGAAAATATGCTTCGGGAGGCTCACCGAGGCGGGCCGGGTTACTCTAGTACACATAGATTTTTTCTGTTTAGGACAAAAAATATTCTACCAATTTTTATACCCTCCACCATAGGATGGGGGTATATTAACTTTGTCATTCCGTTTGTAACACATCGACATATTGCTCTAAGACCCCATAAAGTATATATATTCTGGATCGTGGTGAAATTCTGAGTCGATCTGAGCATGTCCGTCCGTCCGTCCGTTTGTTGAAATCACGCTAACTTCAGAACGAAACAAGCTATCGACTTGAAACTTGGCACAAGTAGTTGTTATTGATGTAGGCCGAATGGTATTGCAGATGGGCCATATCGGACCACTTTTACGTATAGCCCCCATATAAACCGACGCTCAGATTTGGCTTCAGAGCCTCTGGAGGACCAAAATTCATCCGATCCGGTTGAAATTTGGTATATGGTGAAATTTGGTATGGTCTCTACACCCTCACAAAAAATCGCTTCTGTAACATATACTCCCAAACATATTTTGCTTCAAGCATATACATTTTTGGGTATTGCCCAAACATTTATATGTTTGATCTCTACCAATATATAATATGTTTGAAAGCATATTGGTCTAAACAATATATGTTTGGGTAGTCTAAGTTCCAAACATTTTGTATTTTTGCATCCAAATTCAATAATGTTGTCTTCCAAAAAACAATATGTTATTATGTGAACATATAATATGTTTGGAAGCATTTTGCACCCAAAAATATTATATGCTTAAAAAAATTCTCCCAAACAATATTGTGCTCAAAATTTTATTTATTTATTTATATATTTACAATCATAATGAATTATGAAAATAAACAGGAAATATAGGTGCTAACAATATAGGTTTTCGACCTGAATGCTCAAAATTTTGTTTCTGCCTAATTGTATATTCCCTCACATCTTTCTCACTTCCACGAGATTTTTTACTTCTTAGCACCTTTTTCTGTAATACAAACATTGTAGAAGAAATTATTCAATTTTATGATTTTTATTTTAATTTTACCTTTTGCCGGACGGGGATTCGAACAGCGGACCACACAGTTTGTAAGGATCAAAGAAGTAGCTGATCAATTGCCCAAGGGAAAATAAAATGTTAATTTTGTAATAACAAGCAACAACCACCAACTTAATTCAATATCGCTCCCTGTTAAATAGCGCTCCAAGCTACTAAACACATATATGTTTATAGGCTATTTCTAAATTAATATATGTTTGCATCCAAGCATATTATATTTACAAACATTTTATGTCCCAAACATAATATGTTCTAACATATTAACATATATGTCCCAAACATGTTATGCTAGTTTATGAACATTATATGCTTGCACTCAAAAATATTGTGTTTAAAAATTTGTGTTCCAAACATATAATGTTTATAGCCAAACATATGAAAAACAGTCTTTTTCATCCGTGTAACAACCAAGCAAAAATTGGTCCATATCGGAGCCTCTAAGAGAAGCAAATTTCGTCCGATCCGGTTGAAATTTGGTACATGGTGTAAGTATATGGTCTCTAACAACTATGCAAAAATTGGTCCACATCGGTCAATAATTATATATAGCCCCCATATAAACCGATACCCCGATTTGGCTTGCGGAGCCTCTAAGAGAAGCAAAGTTCGTCCGATCCGGTTGAAATTTGGTACATGGTGTAAGTATATGGTTTCTAACAACTATGCAGAAATTGGTCCACATCGGTCCATAATTATATATAGCCCCAATATAAACCGATCCGCAGATTTGACCTCCGGAGCCTCTTGAAGGAGCCAAATTCATCCGATCCGGTTCAAATTTGGAACGTGGTGTTAGTATATGACCGCTAACAACCATACCAAAATTGGTCCATATCGGTCTATAGTTATATATAGCCGATCTCCAATCACACAAAAATTTGTCCATATCGGTTCGGATGTACAGCTGTTTCGGAATTACCACATTCCTCATCAGCATCCTCTACTTGCAGCAAAACTATCAACCAATTATCAGAATAAATTCGGGTAATTCACTCAACCCAACGTGAAATACACTTGAACCGTCCGAAAAAGGGTTTAATAGTCGGCTACTGCCTAAACAAATTTGGTAATTCCGAAACAGCTGTACATCCAACCATCTTGCAGTCTATAGGGCTTTGCCCAAATAAATTTGACAAGCATACTTTTCCTCTGTTGGTTAAGCTACACTTGTAGTTTAGTCAATGCATGGCTTTAAGCTGAGATCAAAAACAACAATAACGATTGAAGAGAAGCCAACAATAACAAACAAAAAAAAAATTATTTCTATAGAAAATTTTGTTAAAATTTCATTTCTATAGAAAATTTTTTCAAAACTTTATTTCTATAGAAAATTTTGTGTAAATTTTATTTCTATAGAAAATTTTGTGAAAATTTTATTTCTATAGTTTGTTAAAATTTTATTTCTTTAGAAAATTTTGTTAAAATTTTATTTGTATAGAAAATTTTGTCAAAATTTTATTTGTATAGAAAATTTTGTCAAAATTTTATTTCTATAGAAAATTTTGTTAAAATTTTATTTCTATAGAAAATTTTGTTAAAATTTCATTTTAATAGAAAATGTTGTCAAGACTTTATTTCTACAGAAAATTTTGTCAAAATTTTATTTCTATAGAAAATTTTGTGAAAACTTTATTTCTATAGAAAATTTTGTCAAACTGAATTATATACGTATTTAATCGATCTTTTTTATTTAATATATACACCGTATGGATTAGCATACAATTGAGAAGACGGTGTTAAGAAGTTTTAAGATACCTTGGCATCGACAAGTGTTACCGCAACACAATTAATTCGATTGTGGATGACAGTCTTTAGTACAAGTTTCTACGCAATCCATGGTGAGGGTACATAAGATTCGGCCTGGCCGATCTTACGGCCGTATATACTTTTTTTCGTTAAAATATGAAACGGCAAAAGAAAATATTATTTCAAATTAAGTTTCTTCTACACTATACCCAAAGTGAACTAACTTGAACCTCCTACAAAAGTCGATAGTCGACTTTGTCCAATTCACTTTAATACAAACATCTCACGTTTCCTTTCGGTTTTCTTCAATTAAAAAACAAAAAATATCTACTTCTTTGTATCAATGTGCAATTAGTAAATTGGTTTAGGTAAATTTTTCTAATATAAACCTACACATACCTCCATGGAGTGTTCACTTTTGTTTTTGGGTGTATGTGTTCCATCAACATTTAAGTTTGAATTAACTGGTATTATAAAACACGCATTAAATCTTTTCAAATACCTTTCTAATTCTTTGTGAATTTCTTCCACTTCTTGTAAATGTTTCTCCAAATATTCCATGTACATATTTTCTACAGCAAGTAGAAGTTCCAAACCCGATACGGATGTATAGTAATCACATTTTATTTTAGTGGTATTAATTAAAAATAAAATAAAGCAAAAAATATTTAGAAATGAGCTCATTAGAGTATTAAATTGGTTAAATTGCTATGATGTACTATCACATCGATTAAAGAGTGTGTGGTTTTTTTGTGTTTAATTATTTTAGCAAAACTTTATTAAATGACGTTTGGTATTTGAACAGCCGTTGCTAAGATATCCATTAAGGTAAAAAGAATATATATTGAAGCTAATAATGATAAGCTAAAAATGAAATTTTTAATATTTAAATAAATATCTAGGTTATTTAAGTTCTACATAGGTCTAATATCAAGCCTTCAGCCAATTGCAGACAAATCCAAAACTACTCATAATTTTCTTTTGTTAATTGTAGACCGACTATTATATACTCAGGAATGACAAATATTATTGGCAAGTAAATTCTAGGGTAGATCATAAAAATTTCAGGAAAAATATCTATACCGGGAAGATTATCTGATTTTTTCATCATAAAAAAAAATCAAATATACTCAAGGCTTTGTTGACTTTTATTATAATTATTGCAATACATACCACGGTTGTATGCACAACTCAAGCTAAAAATGTCAACCTCTGTTGCGTTTACAACAGACAGATACTGATATTTCTAAGGAAACATTTTCAAATTATCTCTACATTTGGTTCTATCCCAGAGATATTTTTGACCCAAAAAATCTCTATTTCAAGTTCCCGTTTATTTATATGATTAAGTCGACCGATACACCACGGTGTCTCCAAAATGGTAGTGGTGATGCAATAAGTTTTCCATTCAGTTTGTAATATATGGAAATGTCCAACTCTACACGCAGAGAAGGCATATGATCACCACAAATATGTTTCAACAGCATAGTGTTATTTTTGGGCGGGAAACTTGAAATATTTTTGTGGCAAAAATATTTTTTTTTATACCAAACATAACTCGAACCGCGGACCAAAGTGTCTGTGCAATTTTTAATTGACATCCCAAAAATGATTGTATCAAACACAGTTTTAATTATGTATACAAAACTTTTTGATTAAAAAAATTAAAAAAAGTTTTTGATTTGAAAATTTCAATTAATTTTTTAATTGACTCAATTCAAAATTTAATTGATGTTGATTGTAAAAATCAATTAACAGATTCAACTAAAACTTTAATTAATGTTGATTGCTAAAACATTTTTTTTTAAATTGATTCAATTAATTCTTTAATTAAACTTTCATCCAATTTTCAATTATTTCAATTAAACCATTTAAATAATTTTTGCAATCCACATTGATTAATTTTTGTAATTAAATAAAATCCGCGGAACATCATTCATTTTCATAACTAATTTTATGTTCTTAGTTTGATTAAGAAGATGATTGGATCAATTTCAATCACTTTCTAAATTGACTTTGTACTTTTATTTTTATAAAAAAAAAATCGTATCTATTATTTTTATACCCTGCGCCACACTGTGAAACAAGGTATTATAAGTTAATGCATATGTTTGTAACACCCAGAAGGAGACGCGATAGACACATGTTGTCATTGGCAATAATGCTCAGGGTGGGTCCCTGAGTCGATATAACCATGTCCGTCTGTGCGTCCGTCCGTCTGTCTGTGAACACATTTTTGTGATCAAAGTCTATGTCGCAATTTAAGTCCAAGCGCCTTCAATGTTCCTAACTTGGGTCAGAATAGAACCCTATTGATTTTGGAAGAAATCGGTTCAGATTTAGATATAGCTCCCATATATATGTTTCGCCCGATATGCACTAATATGGACCCAACAGCCAGAGTTTTATACCGATTTGCTTGAAATTTTGTACAAACATAACATTTAGTCGTATAGTCAAGTGTGCAAAACTTGATTGAAATCGGCTCAGATTTAGATATAGCTCCCATATATATCTTTCGCCCGATATGGACTAATATGGTCCTAGAAGCCAAAGTTTTGGCCCAATTTGTTTGAAATTTTGCACTAGGAGTACATTTAGTAGTGCAGTTTAGTTTGCAAAATTTGATTGAAATCGGTTCAGATTTAGATATAGCTCCCATATATATCTTTCGTCCCATATGGACTAATATGGTCCTAGAAGCCAGAGTTTATGCCCAATTTGGTTGAAATTTTGCACCGGGAGTAAATTTAGCATTATAGCTATGCGTGCCAAATTTGATTGAAATCGGTTCAGATTTATATATAGCTCCCATATATAGCTTTCGCCCGATTTACACTCATATGACCACAAAGGCCAATTTTTTACTCCGATTTAGTTGAAATTATGCACAGGGAGTAGAATTAGCATTGTAGCTATGTGTGCCCAATTTGGTTGAAATCGGTTCAGATTTAGATATAGCTCCCATATATATGTTTTTCAGATTTCGACTAAAATGGTCAAAATACCAACATTTTACTTGTAAAATCGCCGAAAAGTTGTAAAAATGACTATAATTTTCCTAAACTTTTAATACATATATATCGAGCGATAAATCATAAATCAAAATTACATTATAAAATTACTAACATAGTGTTCCACCCTAGTACATTAGCCGACTTAAATTTTGAATCTATAGATTTTGTAGAAGTCTATCAAATTCTGACCAGATCGAGATATATATTTAAATGTATGTATTTGGGACAAACCTTTATATATAGCCCCCAACTCATTTGACGGATGTGATATGGTATCGAAAATTTAGATCTACAAAGTGGTGCACGGTATAATATGGTCGGCCCCGCCCGACTTTAACCTTTCCTTACTTGCTTTTGTTTTTATTAAAAAGTAGAAAAAAGTCAATCATTTCTATAACTGGTTTAGTCTTCATGAGCTACCGTGGTGTATGTCCGTTGTGCATACATACACAGAAATAAATATCACCAAAATGTTTCCAATTAAAATTTTAATTGGGTTTGAAAAAATATCCATTTAACAAGTATATACGGCCGTAAGTTCGGCGAGGCCGAATCTTGTGTACGCTCCACCATGGATTGCATAGAATCTTCTACGAAAGACTGTCATCCACAATCGAATTACTTGGGTTTCGGTAACAGTTGTCGATGGCAAGGTATCTTAAAACTTCTTAACACCGTCTTCTCAATATCCAAATAAAATTTTGACAAAATTTTCTATGGAAATAAAACTTTGACAAAATTTTCTATAGAAATAAAATTTTGACAAAATTTTCTATAGAAATAAAATTCTGACAAAATTTTCTATAGAAATAAAATTTAGACAAAATTTTCTATAGAAATAAAATCTTGACAAAATTGTATATAGTAATAAAATTTTTACAAAATTTTCTATAGTAATAAAATATTGTAAAATTTTCTATAGTAATAAAATTTTGCCAAAATTTTCTATAGTAATAAAATTTTGCCAAAATTTTCTATAGTAATAAAATTTTGACAAAATTTTCTATAGTAATAAAATTTTGACAAAAATTTCTATAGTAGTAAAATGTTGACAAAATTTTCTACAGTAATAAAATTTTGGAAGATTATTTTTGGGGATTGGCTATATATAACTATAGACCGATATGGACCAATTTTGGCATGGTTGTTAGCGGCCATATACAATGTACCAAATTTCAACCGGATCGGATGAATGTTGCTCATCCATGAGCTCCGGAGGTAAAATCTGGAGATCGGTTTATATGGGGGCGATATATAATTATGGATCGATGTGGACCATTATTTGCATAGTTGTTAGAGACCATAGATTAACATCATGTACAAAATTTCAGCCGGATCGGATGAAATTTGCTTCTCATAGAGGCTTCGCAACCAAATCTGGGGAGCGGTTTACATGGGGGCTATATATAATTATAGAACGATGTGGACCAATTTTTACGTGGTTGTTATGAACCATATGCCAACACCATGTACCAAATTTCAGCCGGATCGGATGAAATTTGCTTCTATTAGAGGCTCTGCAAGCCAGATCTGGGGATCGGTTTATATGGGTGCTATATATAATTATAGACCGATGTGGACCAATTTTTGCGTGGTTGTTAGGGACCATATAATAACACCATGTACCAAATTTCAACAGAATCGGAAGATTTTTGCTCATCCATGAGGCTCCGGAGGTTAAAACTGGAGATCGGTTTATATGGGGGCTATATATAATTATGAACCGATGTGGACCAATTTTTGCACGGTTGTTAGAGACCATATACTAACACCATGTACCAAATTTCAGCCGGATCGGATGACATTTGCCTTTCTTAGAGGCTCGGCAAGCCAAATCTGGGGATCGGTTTACATGGGGGCTATATATAATTATTGACCGATGTGAACCAATTTTTGCGTAGTTGTTAGAAACCATATACATACACCATGTACCAAATTTCAGCCGGATCTGATGACATTTGCTTCTCTTAGTGGCTTCGCAAGCCAAATCTGGGGATCGGTTTACATGGGGGCTATATATAATTATGGACCGATGTGCACCAATTTTTGCATGGTAGTTAGAGACCATATACTAACACCATGTACCAAATTTCAACCGGATCGGATGAATTTTGCTCTTCCAAGAGGCTCAGCAAGCCAAATCTAAGCGTCGGCTTATATGGGGGCTATACGTAAAAGTGGTCCGATGTGGCCCATTTGCAATACCATCCGACCTCCATCAATAAGTTTTTCATCGTTGGATTATACCCACTCAGCAATGCTGGTGACGTTGGTGGTCAACACCTGCCAAATGTGGCGAGCGTGAGTGTCCATTTTTGAGAGGTTTCACTGTATATAGACACTTTAAAACTATATACTTTCTAACGGCGTCTTAGCAACGTATTTTTGATAATTGATAAAATAGTTTTTCTTTTTTTACTTCCGTGAAATATTATCAGTGCTCTGACTGATGACAAAAAAAACTTTGCTGTTTCCTAAAAGTCTTATGTCTCCCAATCATTAAATCATGGATGGGTGTTTTGGGTGACACTGAACAAGTCACTTATTACTAAACTGACAGACACTCCATTCCCGTGCAATCTTCGATATTTTCAATTATGTTTGAAACTTAAATTGGCAGCAGAACAGACACACACGCTATTACTTTAAAGGTGATAAGAAACAAAAAATATTAATAACTATTATCTTGTGCCGAATAATAAATTGGGCCTTTTTTATACACAGAGAGAGAGAGAAAAAAATTATAAAATTTCAAGTTTTAGTGAAATATAGATTATGGCACAAAATTCAAATTTCAATATTTATTATTAATTTGGTAAGACCCATCAGTTAAAACCCTTTTTTATGACTGCAAGATTTTAACCATTTTTGCATGCCAAATGCCAAAAAATAAAAGCTACCGAAAATATTTAAAATGTTTAATCCTTTCACTCAAGTCCAGATTTGTCTACCAACATTTTTAAAAAGATGTGGCAAAAATCCAACACATTAAAAAATATTATTTTGATAATAAGCCTTCTCTCAATGAAATATTTTATTGTCATAACAAACATTTATATATAATTCTTCCTCATTAACTTCAAATGTAAATGTGTATTTTAAGACTGGTACTATATTCGGGGTTCGACTTGAATTTTCAGAACCTCCCCTATAGGAGGGGGTATACTAACTTTGTAATTCCGTGTGTAACACACCGATATATTGGTCTCAAACCCCATAAAGTGTAAATTTTTTTGGGTCGTGGTGAAATTCTGATTCAATCTAGGGATGTCCGGCTGCCCGTCTGTCAGTGGAAATCACGCTAACTTCCGAACGGAACAAGCTATCGACTTTAAATTTGGCATAAGTAGTTGTTTTTTATGAAGGTTAGGTGGTATTGTAAATGGGCCATATCGGACCACTGATATAGCCCCATATGAACCGACCACCAGATTTGCCTTGCGGACGCTCTTGGAAGAGCAAATTTCATTCGATCCATTTGAAATTTGGTACGTGATGTTATTATATACCTTCTAACATCCATGCAAAAATTGGTTTATGTCGGTTTATTTATATATAGCCTTCATATAAACCGATTAGACTTTCCTTACTTGTTATCCAATTACTTATAGTTTATAAGAATTCTACAAACCTTTCAACCTTCATACAAGTTTTGATAGAATTTTACCATATGTGGCAATTGTAGTTGCATTTCCCCTTTATATTGAAATACTTCATGTTTATAGGAAACTTATGTAGAATTGATGGATATTGCATTATGGCAAATTGTTCGAAGCCACTATATTTCATGCATACCCACTAAAAACTATCCCAACCACCTTATTACACTTTTCTGCGTGTACATTTATCAATAATTATTTGAGCTATTGCTTGGTGTTTCCACAATTACGATATTGCCTTTCAAATGAAAAAAAAAAAAAACAGAAAAAAAACTCATTTCGAAATGACATAGTGCTCCATTACTAGTCACAGATATCGATAACGAAGTCCGCCCCATAACTTCGACCACCGATACCAACTGTAACCAAAAAACAAAAACGTGGTGTTTTTGCATTTGAAAATAGTCGAGTAAACGTTAAAGTAACTGCATTGTTAGCGGAACCGCAAATGAACCGCATTTCGAATATGAGTCCCCTGCGGCATTTCAGTGTAAATTTAGTGCCTCTAACGATTCTCATAGCCATTTTGGCTATCGTTGTCGTGCAATGTCAAGAAGTACAAGAGAAAAGTTTTTCCACATCGGTCGCGGGTATGGAACAACTTTTGATTACAGAAAAACTAATGATCGATACGATTGATAAATATGCCGATGAATTACAGGCAAAAGTTGATTCATTAAAAAAGTGAGAAAAAAAGATAACAACAAACACAAATGGAAAATTTATTGGAAATAAGATTTATAGGTGTGATAATAATCATAATGTTTGAATTATATTTAATCCGACAAGTCTTGAAAATATTTAAGTTTTGGTAAATGCATACACACGCTTAAAAAAAGTGATATATTTTAATAGAAGTTTAATAGAAATGAAATTCTTACAAAAATACTTACGGAATAAATGGAGCGGATAATGCCACCGTAACTAATATTTATAGCAAAAAATTATATTTTTTTATAGTTTATTTTTATTATTATTTTTTTTTTAATTTTCCATAATCCAACAATTTTTTTATTTGAAAAATTTTATGAACTAAACGTGGGTATAAATTTTAATGAACTTAAAAATAAATTCAGTGCAAACTAAAGCAGAGGAAAATTTGCATACACTTCTCAAAGACAGTAAGAACGTGGTAATGATTTGAACCAATGGTATCCCTCTGTAGTACGGGTAATACTGCTCAGGTCCGGCCCTTGAGTCAATACATTTTTGTAATCAAAGTCTAGGTTGCAATTTTAGTCCAATTGACTTAAAATTTGACACATTTGTATATCTAGCGCCAGAAAAAAACCCCACACTCAAAAAAAGTTTACTTGGATCCAAAGATTTTGACCTTCCCTTAAGGAGTTTGGTATTGATTCCGAGCCAAAGATACAGCTTCTTTAAAATAAAGAAATTTTATTAATAAAGGTACTCACGTACAAGCAAATGTGAGTTTAAAAATCCAAATTATAATGGATACTTCAAAGTAAAAAATACTTTCTTAATTCCAAGAAAACTTTAAACCAACGACGTTAAATCCTTAAAATAAGTATTAGCCTATATTCGAAGCGTTTTTATCTTAAATCTAAAGTTTCAATATTTCAGTTAATTTAAGGACAATTTCTTTAAATCAAAAATGTGTTTCTTTACTATAAGAAAATTAGCCTTAGTTCAAAGACATGGGACTTTAGCGGAGGGACGCAAATTTATAAAATTTGTGTCCTAAATTTAATGAAACATATTTTTGAAGCAAAGATTATAAACTTTATTTTAATTAAAATTTCATTATTTTAATGTTTTGTAAATATTTTTAATATTTCAAAAATTTCGCATCCCAAAATTTAGGTTGCGTAATATGTAATATCACGTAAATATTTTTTTCAGTGCAGAAAATAAACTATTATCCTGATTTGTTTCACAAGGAGTATAATTATTAGTATCGTCGAGTGTGCTAAATTTCATTGAAATTGATTATAAATGGTAGAAATATAGAAAATTGAAATAGAAAAGTTTGTCAAATTTTATTTCTATTAAAAATTTGTATTTCTATTTATTTCTATAGAAAATGTTGTCCGATTTTATTTCTATTGAAAGTTTTCTCCAAATATTATTTCTATAGACAATTTTGCCCAACATTTCCTTTCTATAAAAAATTTTGTCAAAATTTTATTTCTATAGAAAATTTTGTCAACATTTTATTTCTATAGAAAATATTATTTCTAAAGAAAATTTTGTCAAAATTTTATTTCTATAGAAAACTTTGTCCCAGTTTATTATTAGTTTATTTCTATAGAAAATTTTGTCAAAATTTTATTTCTATTGAAAATGTTGTCAAAATTTCATTTCTTTAGAAAATTTAACCAAAATTTTATTTCTATATAATTTTTTGTCAAACTTTTATGTCTATATAAAGTTATCGCAAAAATTTTTTACTATATAACATTTTTACAAAGTGTTTGCATAATTTTGTATCTATACAAAATATTTTTAAAGTTTATTTCTGTAAACAACTTTGGCAAAATTTTATTTCAATATAGAAAAATTTGAAATTAAAATAGAAAAATTGTTTAAAATTTTATTTCTATAGAAAATTTTGTTAAAATTTTATTTCTATAGAAATTTTTGTCAATATTTTATTTCTACAGAAAATTTTGTCAAAAGTTTAAAAATTTTGAAAAATTAGCGATTTGGCGAAAATGGACCAAAAATCAACCAAATTCCATTTGGTCCGCCCATCGAACCAAATTTAAAATTTAATAATTTTTTGGACAAATTTTGGTCCGATCGGACCAAAATGGCAACGCTGGTACAGGGTAAAATAAGTTTGTATGTAACGGCAAGAAGAAAAAGTCAGAGACCCATCGTTTAGTATACCGATCGTCTTAGAATTGAATTCTGAATCGATTTAGCTATGTCAGTCTGTCTGTGCAAAGTACAGGTCGCAGTTTATATCCGATAGTTCAGATTTAGATATAGCTGCCAGATCGGTGATAACTATATATCACCGACATTCTTACGAAAATTATAGTTGATATTTTTCGGGCCCTCTTTTATATTTTTTCTCACACTTCAAAAGATATTATAGACCAAACAGCGCTTATTTTCGTCAGGCCATTTAATAACAATTCAAGAATGAAGTTTTCAGAACAATCTCATATAGCCCTTGAAGTAATTGAGGTAGGTCCTCAAAATTACAATTTTTGTTCTACATGATGTTAGTACAAGTAAACCCAGAAGAAAAATTAAAGTTTTTAACATTGGGTTTATTTCGGTAGTGAAAGGGTTAAATTTAAGATAAAAACATCAAATATAGGCTAAGACTTATTTTGAGGATTTAGCATCTTTGGTTTAAAGTGTTTTTGGAATTAAAAAAAACATTTTTACTTTGAGGTATCCGCTATAATTTGGATTTTTAGACTGGCATTTGTTTGTACGTGAATAGCTTTATTAATATACCGCGAAAAGAAAATGAAAATTCGATAAATGAGATCTGAATCCTAATTTTCATTTTATTGATCTTAGATTTAAGACCAGATAGGTCGCCAAAAATGTCTTTATTTTAAAGAGGCCGCATATTTGGCTCGGAATCAATACCAAAATCCTTAAGAGAAGGTCAAAATCTTTGGATCCAAGTAAACTTTTTATTGCATACTTTCCACATAAGATTTAGATAAGGTCCCGCCTGTGTAAATGTCGCTCGATGTGGCAAAATATTGTCACAAACCCACAATTGACTTTGTCATTCCGTTTGTAACACATCGAAATATTGCTCTAAGACCCCATAAAGTATATATATTCTGGGTCGTGGGGAAATTCTGAGTCGATCTAATCATGTCCGTCCGTCCGTCTGTTGAAATCACGCTAACTTCCGAACGAAAAAAGCTATCGACTTGAAACTTGGCACAAGTATTTGTTATTGATCTAGGCCGGGTGGTATTGAGAATGGGCCATATCGGACAACTTTTACGTATAGCCCCCATATAAATTGACGCTCAGATTTGGCTTGCGGAGCCTCTTGGAGGAGCAAACTTCATCCGATCCGGTTGAAATTTGGTACATGGTGTTTGCATATGGTTTCTCACAACCATAAAAAATTGATCCAAATCGGTCCACAATTATATATAACCCCAATATAAACCGATCCCCAGACTTGGCTTGGGGAGCCTCTAAAAAAAAAGCAATTTTTATCCGATCCGGCTGAAATTTGGTACATGGTGCTAGTAGATAGTCTTTAACAAACATGCAAAAATTGGTTCACATCGGACCATAATTATATATAGCCCCCATATAAACCGATCCCCAGATTTGACTTCCGGAGCCCCTTGGAAGAGCAAAATTTAACACCCAGAAGGAGACGAGATAGACACGTGGTGTCTTTGGCAAAAATGCTCAGGGTGGGCTCCTGAGTCGATATAGCCATGTCCGTCTGTCCGTGAACACATTTTTGTAATCAAAGTCTAGGTCGCAGTTTTAGTCTTCAAAGTTGACACAAGTGTGTTGGCTCAGAATAGAACCCTATTGATCTTGGAAGAAATCGGTTCAAATTTAGATATATATATGGACTTATATGGCCCCAGAAGCCAGAGTTTTTACCCAATTTGGTTGAAATTTTGCACTAGGAGTACAATTAGTAATATAGTCATGTGTGCCAAATTTGATTGAAATCGGTTCAGATTTAGATATAGCTCCCATATATATGGTTTTCTGATTTCGACAAAAATGGTCAAAATACCAACATTTTCCTTGTAAAATCTCCACTGCTTAGTCGAAAAGTTGTAAAAATGACTCTAATTTTCCTAAATTTCTAATACATACATATCGAGCGATAAATCATAAATAAAATTTTGCGAAGTTTCCTTAAAATTGCTTCAGATTTAAATGTTTCCCATATTTTTTTACAAACATTGTGTTCCACACTAGTGCATTAGCCGACTTAAATTTTGAGTCTATAGATTTTGTAGAAGTCTATTAAATTCTGTCCAGATCGAGTGATATTTAAATGTACAGTATGTCAAGAAAGTCTTTTGACATTGCCAAATATTTCAAATTCTAGAAATAATTGAAATATTAAATATTTTATTAAATTTTTAATTCTGTGTACGTATGTATACTTTGCAAAATACATAATAAAATATTTTTTTTAAAATTTCATTATATTTAATTTTGGAACAAAACATAATTTTTATCCCATTGTCAAAACACTTTCTTGACAAACTGTATGTATTTGGGACAAACCTTTATATATAACCCCCAACAGATTTGACGGATGTGATATGGTATCGAAAATTTAGATCTACAAAGTGGTGCAGGGTATAATATAGACGGCCTCGCACGACTTTAGACTTTCCTTACTTGTTATACCCACCACCATAGAATGGTGACGGGGGTATAATAAGTTTGTCATTCCGTTTGTAACACATCGAAATATCGATTTCCGACTATATAACGTATATATATTCTTGATCAGGGAGAAATTCTAAGACGATATAACGATGTCCGTCTGTCCGTCTGTCTGTCTGTCTGTCTGTCTGTCTGTCTGTTGTAATCACGCTACAGTCTTCAATAATGAAGCAATCGTACTGAAATTTTGCACAAACTCGTCTTTTGTCTGCAGGCAGGTCAAGTTCGAAGATGGGCTATATCGGTCCAGGTTTTGATATAGTCCCCATATAAACCGACCTCCCGATTTGGGGTCTTGGGCTTATAGAAATCGTAGATTTTATCCAATTTGCCTGAAATTTGAAACCTAGAGGTATTTTTTGACCATAAAGAGGTGTGCCAAAAATGGTGATTATCGGTCCATGTTTTGGTATAGCCCCCATATAGACCGATCTCCCGATTTTACTTCTTGGGCTTGTAGAAACCGCAGTTTTTATTCAATTTACCTGAAATTGGAAATCTAGAGGTATTGCAGGACCGCAAATACGTGTGCCAAAAATTGTGAGTATCGATCCATATTTTGGTATAGCCCCCATATAGACCGATCTCCCAATTTTACTTCTTGGGATTATAGAAACCGCAGTTTTTATTCAATTTACCTGAAATTGGAAATCTAGAGGTATTGTAGGACCATAAATACGTGTGCCAAAAATTGTGAGTATCGGTCCATGTTTTGGTATGGTCCCCATATAAAACGACCTCCCGATTTGGGGTCTTGGGCTTATAGAAACCGTAGTTTTTATCCAATTTGTCTGAAATTGGAAATCTAGAGGTATTTTAGGACCATAAAGTGGTGTGCCGAAAATGGTGAGTATCGGTCCATATTTTGGTATAGCCCCCATATAGACCGATTTCAAGATTTTACTTCTTGAGCTTCTAGAATCCGAAGTTTTTATCCTATTTGCCTGAAATTGGAAATCTATAGGTATTTTCGGGTCATAAAGAGGTGTGCCGAAAACGGTGAGTATCGGTCCATATTTTAGTATAGCCCCCATAAGAACGATCTCCCGATTTAACTCCTTGGGTTTCTAGAAACCGTAGTTTTTATCTGATTTGCCTGAAATTGTAAATATTCTGGTATTTTAGGCTCACAAAAACGTGTATCGGATTAAGTTTTTATCGATCCATTTGGTAATGCCTCCATATAGACCGACTTCACTTCTTGAGGGTGTAGAAGGCGCACTGATCATGAAAATTGCTTGAAACTCAATGTAAAATTTTACTTCTACAGATTTAAGATTTCAAATCAAGACTTTATTTTATAATTTTCTTGCACACTTACAAGAGATGTTAATGATTCCTTTAAAACTCAAACAAAAATGGTTCTTATAAATCCAGAATCTGATATAGTCCTCATAGGTGAAATCTTTAAATTTATCTTCGAGAATATCCTCAAGTCCTTAAGCCCTCCTGAAATTTCAAAGGAAACCCTAATATTTGGTTTATGGTGGTGGGTATTTAAGATTCGGCCCGGCCGAACTTAGTGCTGTATATACTTGTTTTTTAATTAATCTTGTTTCGTTTCAGGGCGTTAGCTGATTAAAATTAAAAGTCTAGAGATTTTGTAGAAGTTTGAAAATGTTTCTCCAAATCGGCTCTGATTTAAATATTTGTATATGGGAATGTAAACCTTCTCCCAACAAATTTGAAAGAGTTGAGATGGTATCAAAAATTTTGGTATATATAGTAGTGAAGGGTATAATATAGTCGGCCCCGTCCGAAGGATTTGTGATGGTATCGAAAATGTAGGTCTACAAAGTGGTACAGGGTATATTATAGTCGACCCCGCCCGACTTTAGACTTTCCTTACTTGTTTTTGACTGACTTCCCCCCATATTCATGAAGAGCAAGGGTTTAACTTTCAAACCATAACAGATAAGTCTGTTGGGAACTTAATGAGAAACAAATGTTCAATAAAAATTAATCAGCGACGAAACCGCAAACTAATTTAAAAAATTTGTTTCTTTCTTTAGATTGATAATTGACCTACGGGAGGAAAATCAGAAGGGTGTACAAAATCCCGAAAAATATCTTTATAATCCATTAAATGGATATTCGTTAATTCGCCGTATGCATTATGATTGGTACAATATTGAAAAGTATCTCGGAAAGCCCACCGGTGAAGGTATGCCTTAAACTTCAAATAGAATTTCGCATATTTTCACATATTCCATTCACAGCTTATATTGAGATTTTGCAAAGCTATCGCCCTGAAATGCCAACAGCAAAAGACATTGCCGAAGCTTCACAAGCCATTGTACGTCTTCAGATGACCTATGACATGCAAGCTGAAGATATGTCCAAGGGAATTTTATTTGGCAAACAATATGAGTAGGTATTTCGAACGATAATTTAGGAAACGTTTTGTGATATACAATTTTGATATCTTCCAGGACCAAACTTAAACCCATTGATCAATATTATATTGGTAAATATTTGTACGATATAGAAGGTTATTATCATGCAGCCTATTGGATGTATAATGCCATACAATCTTATGAATCTACAAATTATGCGAAAATATTGGATTTTGGTTCGGAAACAATTCATGCTCTGTATGCAGAAAATTTGCTAAAACAAAGTAAGTTGCTATGGATAATTGATGCGGGGTTGTTTTTTTATTCATTTTAATTTTTTTTAAATTTTCTTCTTCTTCTATAGATCGGCCTAAGGATGCACTAGCCACCATAAATACTGCTTGCAATTTACGTCCAGATGATGTTGTATTGAAGAATAGAAAAGAAGAAATTGAACAATTGGCTGAGTCATATAAGGGACCCCCAACAGAGGTAAATATATTTGGAAATCGAAATCTTAGACCTCAATGACAAAAAAAAAATCGAGAGAAATAAATACATACAGTAACGCACATAAGTATTGACACAGCATCCTAAACCACCACATAGGAAGAATGGGGGATGATAGGTACAAATAAAACAAAAAACAAGTATATATGGCCGTAAGTTCGGCAAGGCCGAAGCTTATGTACCCTCCACTATGGATTGCGTAGAAACTTCTTCTAAACATTGCCATCCACAATCGAATTACTTAAGTTGCGGTAACGCTTGCCGATGGCAAGGTATCTTAAAACCTCCTAACACCGTCTTCTAAATTGTATGTAAGTCCATACGTGGTTATATTAAATCAAAAAAGATCGGTCAAATACGTATATAATTTAATTTGGCAAAATTTTCTATAGACATAAAATTTTGACAAAATTTTCTATAGAAATAAAATTTTAACAAAATTTTCTATAGAAATATAATTTTCACAAAATTTTCTATAGAAAGAAAATTTTGACAAAATTTTCTACAGAAATAAAATTTTAACACACTTTTCTATAGAAATAAAATTTTAACAAAATTTTCTATAGAAATAAAATTTTGACTAAATTTTCTATGGAAATAAAATTTTGACAAGATTTTCTATAGAAATAAAATTTTAACAAAAATTTTCTATAGTAATAAAATTTTAACAAAATTTTTTATAGAAATAAAATTTTGGTAGATTATTTTTGGCTCGAGTGGCAACCATAATTGTGAACCGAATAAAATTTTAACACAATTTTCTATAGAAATAAAATTTCGACAATGATGAAAATTTGATTATGAACCGAATAAAATTTTAACAAAATTTTCTATAGAAATAAAATTTTGACAAAATTTTCTGTAGAAATAAAATTTTGGTAAATTATTTTTGGCTCGAGTGGCAATCATGATTATGACCGATATGGACCAATTTTTGTTGGATTGGAGATCGGATATATATAACTATAGACCCATATGGACCAATTTTGGTATGGTATACAAATTTGAACCGGATCGGATGAATTTTGCTCCTCCAAGAGGCTCCGGAGGTCAAATCTGGAGAACGTTTAATATGGGGGCTATATATAATTATGGACCGATGTGGACTAATTTTTGCATGGTTGTTAGAGACCATATACCAACATTATGTACTAAATTTCAGGCAGATCGGATGAACTTTGCTTCTCTTTGATGCTCCGCCAGCAAAATCTGGGGATCGGCACCCAAAATACCTCTAAATTTCCAATTTCAGGCAAATCGGGTAATAAATACACTTTATATAAGCCCAAGAATAAAAATCGGGAGATCGGTTTATATGGCGACTATACCAAAACATTGACCGATACGGACCACTTTCGACACACCTCTTTATGGTCATAAAATACCTCCAGATTTTCAATTTCAGGCAAATCGGAGAGAAAATACAGTTTCTAGACGTCTAAGAAGCAAAATCGGGAGATCGGTCTATATGGGGCCTATACCAAACCATGGACCGATACGGACCATTTTCGACACACCTCTTTATGGTCCTAAAATACCTCTAGATTTTCAATTTCAAATACAGTTTCTAGACGCCCAAGAAGCAAAATCGGGAGATCGGTCTATATGGGGGCTATACCAAAACATGGACCGATGGGCACCATTTTCGGCATACCTTTTTATGGTCCTCAAGTACCTCTAGGTTTTAGGCATATTGGATAAAAACTACGGTTTTTATAAGCCCAAGACCCCAAATCGGGAAATCGGTTTATATGGGGACTATATCAAAACTTGGAACGATATAGCCCATTTTCAAACTTGGCCTGCCTGCAAACAAAAAAAACGAATCTGTGTCAAATTGCAGGCGCCATTATTGAAGGCTGTAGCGTGATTACAACAGACAGACAGACGGACATGCTTATATCGTCTTAGAATTCCTCCCTGATCAAGAATATATATACTTTATATAGACGGAAATCGATATTTCGATGTGTTACCCACGGAATGACAAATTTATTATACCCCCCATCACCATTCTAAGTAGTGGGTATAAAAATTATCTAGATTCTTATAGCAGTTATAATACAAATTAAAATATTTTTATACCCTCCACCATAGGATGAGGGTTATATTAACTTTGTCATTCCGTTTGTAACACATAGAAAAATTTCTCTAAAACCCCATAAAGTATATATACTCCGGGGGCGTGGTGAAATTCTCAGTCGATCTAACCATGTCCGTCCCTCTGTTGAAATCATGCTAACTTCCGAACGACACAATCTATCGACTTTAAACTTGGCACAAGTAGTTGTTTTTGATGTTGGTCGGATGGTATTGCAAACGGGCCATATCGGTCCACTTTTACGTATAGCCCCCATATAAACGGACCTCCAGATTTGGCTTGCGGAGCCTCGAAGAGAAGCCTGTTTCATCTGATCTGGCTAAAATTTGGTACATGGCGTTAGTATGTGGTATCTAATAACCGTGCATTGGTCCATATCGGTTTGACCTCCGGAGCCTCTTGGAGGAGCAAAATTCATCCGATCTAAATGAAATTTGGTACGTGGTGTTAGTATATGGCCGATAACAACCATGTCAAAATTGGCCCGTATCGATCTATAGTTATATATATATATAGGCCCCCCAGATATTCCCCAATCACAGAAAAATCACAATTGCTGCACGAGCCAAAATAAAAACTATCTACAAAAATTTTATTGCCATAGAAAACTTTGTCAAAATTTTATATTTCAATAGAAAATTTTGTCAAAATGTTATTTCTGTAGAAAATTTTGTCAACATTTTATTCCTTTACGAAATTTTGTCAAAATATAATTTCTATTGAAAATTTTGTCAAAAATTTATTGCTATAGTAAATTTTGTCAAAATTTTATTTCTATAGATCATTTTGTCAGAATTTTATTTCTGTAGAAAATTTTGTCAAAATGTTATTTCTGTAGAAAATTTATGAAGCACCTCATAGTTGGAGAGGAATATTTTGCAAAATCTTACAAAACAAAAAAAAATCTGCCATTTTTGGTAGACTCGTGTTCATAATTGTATGTAGCCGCCATATGAAACGACCACCATATTTCAATTCTGGTTCCATTATTACCGCAAAAAAGTTTATATCGGTTCGTAGTTATTTCTTTCCTATATACACCGGTCAAGAACTGAATATATACGTATTTTATAGTCCTTATTTTTGTCTAATATATCCCGCATGGACTAACTTACAATTTAGAAGATGATGTTAAGAAGTTTTAAGATGACTTGCCATCGGCCGCAAAACAAGTAATTCAATTGTGGATGACCGTCTTTAGTAGAAGTTTCTGCGCAATCCATGGTGGAGGGTACAAAGGATTCGGCCTGGCCGAACTTACGGCCATATATACTTGTTTAATTTAAAATAGCTTCATATCAATTTTACCATGTGATTGTGAATCAAAATTGTTTGGTGTGCCAAGCCATTGTTAACCTGCTTCTACTATGCATTTAATTTTATTTATTTAATTTCCCATTCAGTATTCAAAAACCATTCCTACTACCTATGAGCTGGGATGTCGCGGTGCGTTTGCCAACAAACCTTCAAGGATGCACTGTGTTTACAACACGACAACTTCGGCGTTTTTACGTTTGGCTCCCTTAAAAATGGAAATTATCCATTTGGATCCATATATGGTAATCTATCATGATGTTATGTCCGACAATGAAATTAAAGAACTGCAAACTATGGCAAAACCCAATTTGAAACGAGCCACTGTTTATAGTCAAAGTGAAGCCAGGTCTCAAGTTGTAGAACGAAGGACATCGAAATTTTCATGGTTTCAGGATAATACCTCAAACACAACACTGCGGATAAATCAACGTATAAAAGATATGACGGGTTTCGATATACAAGGTTCTGAGATGATACAGGTTATGAACTATGGCCTAGGTGGTCATTACGATACGCATTATGATTTCTTTAATGTTTCAGATGTGAGTGAGTTTTGTTTTTAAGAAATGCTTCAAAAAACTCTATTATAATATTATCTGCTAAATATTTTTTTTTTTAATTTCAGACTGCTGAAGTCGTACGTCTTCAAGGTGATCGAATCTCAACTGTATTATTTTATGTAAGATTTAATTACTTGGCGATATTTCGAAGCCATTAATTTCCAATTTTCACTTTTAGATGACTGATGTGGAGCAAGGTGGGGCCACAGTTTTCCCCAATATACAGACAGCTCTGTTTCCTCAGAAAGGTTCAGCTGTAGTATGGTATAATTTGAATAATGAACTTAAAGGAGATTGGAAAACTTTGCATGCCGCTTGCCCGGTGATAGTTGGATCCAAATGGGGTTAGTAGATATAGCTATGGGAATTTTTTCAGATAACATTCTTGCTTTATACCCTCATCGAATGGTGGAGAACATACTTCATCTGATTTGATTGTTCATATTACATGATTAATCGTACAACTTATTATACATGTCAACTCTGCCAGACTCTACCAGAGAATGAAGCCGACATACTTTTGTCGTCAGCGACTGATACTAAATGTTTGCCTCCGGCTGCGACTTGACGGCTACGCCGATATAAATTTGCCTATTCGCCGGCGGACTATTATTCATAAAAATTGAAATAGAAGCTATCCAAATGGTAATGGGATTAGTTGTACAACCAATCTAACAATCAGTTAGTCGAAGCAGCCGTCGAATATGTCAGCACATTTCGGATAATTTTAATTTGAAAATATGGGTCGACATCTCAAAATCCACTTTTTTGAAATTTGAAATCTTTTATTATAAGGCAGAATGTGAATCATGGTTGCTACAGAATTTTACCAAAAATGGTAGATTTTTTACTGTTTCGTAGATTGGTAGAATTGTTGATGGTTTGGTATATTTTGCAATACATTTCTCTCAAACAAGGAGGTACTTACAAAAATTTTCTATAGAAATAAAATTTTGACAACATTTTCGATTGAAATTAAATTTTGACAAAATTTTCTAAAATTTTGACAAATTTTTCAATAGAAATAAAATTTTGACAAATTTTTCTATAGAAATAGAATTTTGACAAAATTTTCTATAGAAATAGAATTTTGACAAAATTTGCTATAGAAATAAAATTTTGACAACATTTTCTAGAGAAATAAAATTTTGACAAAACTTTCCACAGAAATAAAATTTTGACAAAATTTTCTATAGAAATAAAATGTTGACAAAATTTTCTATAGAAATAAAATTTTAACAAAATTATCTATAGAAATAAAATTTTGACAAAATTTTCTATACAAAAAACAAAATTGACGAAATTTAGTAAAGGAATACAGTTTTGACAACGTTTAGTATAAAAATAAAATTTTGACAAAATTTTCTAGAGAAATAAAATTTTGACAAAATTTTCTATAGAAGTAAAATTTTGACAAACTTTAGTAAAGAAATAAAATTTTGACAAAATTTTCTACAGAAATAAAATTTTGACAAAATTTTTTACAGAAATAAAATTTTGACAAAATTTTCTATAGAAGTAAAATTTTGACAAAATTTTCTATAGAAATAGAATTTTGACAAAATTTTTTATAGAAATAAAATTTTGACAATATTTAGTAAAGAAATAAAATTTTGAATAAATTTTCAATAGAAATAAAATTTTGACAAATCTTTTTATAGAAATAAAATTTTGACAAAATTTTCTATAGAAATAAAATTTAGTATAGAAATAAAATTTTGACAAAATTTTGTAAAGAAAAAAAAATTGACAAAATTTTCTATAGAAATAAAATTTTGACAAAATTTTCTACAGAAATAAAATTTTGACAAAATTTTCTATAGAAAAAAAATTGACAAAATTTTCTATAGAAAAAAAATTGACAAAATTTTCTATAGAAATAAAATTTTGACAAAATTTTCTTTAGAAATAAATTTTTGACAAAATTTTCTACAGAAATAAAATGTTGACAAAAATTTCTATAGAAACAAAATGTTGACAAAATTTAGTATAGAAATAAAATTTTGACAAAATTTAGTAAAAAAAAAAAATTGCCAAAATTTTCTATAGAAATAAAATTTTGACAAAATTTTCTTCAAAAATAAAATTTTGACAAAATTTTCTATAGAAATAAAATGTTGACGAAATTTAGTATATTTAAAAATAAAATTTTGTATTTTAGAAATAAAATTTTGACAAAATATTCTATAGAAAGAAAATGTTGACAAAATTTTCTTTAGAAATAAAATTTTGACAAAACTTTCTATAGAAATAAAATGTTAACAAAAATTTCTATAGAAATAAAATGTTGACAAAATTTAGTATAGAAATAAAATTTTGACAAAATTTAGTAAAGAAAAAAATTTGCCAAAATTTTCTATAGAAATAAAATTTTGAATAAATTTTCTACAGAAATAAAACTTTGACCAAATTTTCTATACAAATAAAATGTTGACAAAATTTTCTATAGAAATAAAATTTTGACAAAATTTTCTATAGAAATAAAAGTTTGACCAAATATTTTATAGAAAGAATATTTTGACAAAATTTTGTATTTTAGAAATAAAAATTTGACAAAATTTTCTATAAAAATAAAATTTTGACAAAATTTTCTATAGAAATAAAATTTTGACAAACATTTCTTTACAATTAAAATTTTGACCAAATTTTCTATAGAAATAAAATTTTGACAAAATTTAGTATAGAAATAAAATTTTGACAAAATGTAGTAAAGGAAAAAATTTTGACAAAATTTTCTATAGAAATAAAATTTTGACAAAATTTTCTAGAGAAATAAAATTTTGGCCAAATTTTCTATAGAAATAAAATTGTGACAAAAATTTCTTTACAATTAAAATTTTGCCTAAATTTTCTATAGAAATAAAATTTTGACAAACTTGTCTATAGAAATAAAATTTTGACAAACATTTCTTTACAATTAAAATTTTGACCAAATTTTCTATAGAAATAAAATTATGACAAAATTTAGTATAGAAATAAAATTTTAACAAAATTTTCTATAGAAATCAAATTGTGACAAAATTTTCTTTAGAAATAAAATGTTGACATAATTTTCTATAGAAATAAAATTTTGACATACTTGTCTATAGAAATAAAATTTTGACAAAATTTAGCAAAGAAATAAAATTTTGACAAAATTTTCTTTAGAAATATAATTTTAACAAAATATTCTATATAAATAAAATTTTGACAAACTTTTCTATAGAAATAAAATTTTGACAAAATTTTCTATAGAAAAAAAATTTGACAAAATTTAGCAAAGAAATAAAATTTTGACAAAATTTTCTTTAGAAATATAATTTTAACAAAATATTCTATAGAAATAAAATTTTGGCAAACTTTTCTCTAGAAATAAAATGTTGACCAAATTTTCTATAGAAATAAAATTTTGACAAAATATTCTATAGAAATAAAATTTTGACAAAATATTCTATAGAAATAAAATTTTCTATAGAATTAAATATTTTATTTTAAGAGATATTTGTACATATAGATGCTTAAAAAGAGATCCGACATCAACACTACAAACCAAAAATAACAAACTGGTGGAAAAATTATTCAGAATGAACATCATTGACACCAACGAAAAATTAAAATTGATATGTAAAACTGCTAACGCCCCTCGAATTTATGGACTTCCGAAGATACATAAGGAAGGAGTCCCTGTAAGACCGATATGTTCTTCAAAAAATTCCCCTTCTTATGAACTATCAAAATATATTGTAAATATTTTGAAAAATTTGACGAAAGATTCCAAATTTAATGTAAAGGACGCAATTGAATTTAAGAATAAAACCAGTAATATTAAGATTGAGGACAATGAAACAATGATTTCGTTTGACGTAGTATCTCTTTTTCCAAGCATTCCAGTAAATTTGGCGATTAAGATTATAAAAGAAAAATGGGACGAAATAAAGGACTATACGAAGATACCGATGGATATTTTTATAGAAATGTTAACTTTTTGTATAAAGGACTCAAGATATTTTGTATATGATGACAAGGTGTAAGAACAACGTAAAGGAATGCCAATGGGATCACCAGCTTCACCTATTATCGCCGATATTGTAATGGAAGTACTCTTGGACTCAGTATTGGAAAAATTGACTATTAAACCAAAAATAATGACAAAATATGTAGATGATCTGTTCTGTATTTTGAATAAAAATGACGTTCAGGCCACTTTATCAGCTTTAAACGCCTTTGATAGACAAATTCAATTTACGATGGAAACAGAAGAGGACAACAAGTTACCATACTTAGATACCATAATTCTAAGGCACAGAAATGGAATAAAAATTAACTGGTATCAAAAGCCAACAGCCACAGGACGATTGATATATTTCAACTCCAAATATCCTAGACGAGTTATAATGAATACGGCTACAAATTTTATAAGAAGAGTACACGATATCAGCGACAAAATATTTCAGAAGGACAACGAAGATAAGATAAGGACCATATTGCGATTAAATGATTTCCCGAATAAGACGATTGACGAACCAATACAACATGTAAAAGAACGACAACATATCAAACATGACGAAGTTGAACCCAAAATTTATAAACCCTTGACATATGTCCCCCAATTCTCGGAAAGATTCAAATCATCAAACATGCTAAATAAGGACAAATTTCAAATTGCACAAAGGACTCATAATACAGTAAATCAATTCTTCAGCAAGACAAAATCCAAAATTAAGAAAGAAAACAAGTCAAACGTAGTATATAAGATCAAATGCAATGGAAATGACTCTGATACTTGCCAAAAAGTATATATTGGTACAATGAAAACCAAATTAAAAACTAGACTCTCAGGGCATAAATCTGATCAGAAAGCCACTGATAAGCCCTTGGAGCAAAAGACGGCACTTGCAGCACATTGCACTTTAACAGGACACAAACCAAACTTTAAGGACGTAGATATTTTGACGCAAGAAACCAATTATAAAAGGAGATTTACTGTGGAGATGCTACATATTATAAATGTACCTGCAGAAAGACGAATGAATTTTAAGACTGATACGGACCATTGTGCACATATTTATAGAAATATTGTACAAAAATATAGAAAGACAGATTAGCTTTTAGTTGTAAATATACTCCCTTGTAAAGAAGTTCACTGTTCTTTAAATTTAAATGTAATTATCTGTGTTTTTCATGTAATGATATATTTTTTGTTAATGTGTTAAATGTTTTTTCTATTTGTTTAAAGTAATTTCCCTGAAGACGAGCATCGGAGATGTCTCGAAATATTGGAAAATTTTAAATATAAAAATACAACTCAAAAAACAACAACATCTGTTTTTATTCACATGACTTCAAGCCGAACTAAGCAAATATAATTAGAAATAAAATTTTGACAAAATTTTGTATAGAAATAAAATTTTGACCAAATTTTCTATAGAAATAAAATTTTGACCAAATTTTCTATAGAAATAAAATTTTGACAAAATTTTCTATAAAAATAAAATTGTGAGAAAATTTTCTATAGAAATAAAATTTTGACAAAAGTTTCTATAGAAATAAAATGTTGACAAAGTTGTCTAAAGAAGTAAAATTTTGACAAAATTTTCTATAGAAATAAAATTTAGACAAAATTTTCTATAGAAATAAAATTTTGACCAAATTTTCTATAGAAATAAAATTTTGATAAAATTTCTTATAGAAATAAAATTTAGACAAAATTTTCTATAGAAATAAAATTTAGACAAAATTTTCTATAGAAATAAAATTTTGACAAAATTTACTATAGAAAGAAAATTTTGACAAAATTTTCTATAAAAAGAAAATATTGACAAACTTTTCTATAGAAATAAAATTTTGACAAACTTTTCTATAGAAATAAAATTTTGACAAAATTTTCTATAGAAATAAAATTTTGATCACATTTTCTATAGAAATAAAATGTTGACCAAATTTTCTATAGAAATAAAATTTTGACCAAATTTTCTATACAAATAAAAATTTGACCAAATTTTCTATAGAAATAAAATTTTGACAAAATTTTCTATAAAAATAAAATTGTGAGAAAATTTTCTATAGAAATAAAATTTTGACAAAAGTTTCTATAGAAATAAAATGTTGACAAAATTGTCTAAAGAAGTAAAATTTTGACAAAATTTTCTATAGAAATAAAATTTAGACAAAATTTTCTATAGAAATAAAATTTTGACCAAATTTTCTATAGAAATAAAATTTTGATAAAATTTCTTATAGAAATAAAATTTAGACAAAATTTTCTATAGAAATAAAATTTAGACAAAATTTTCTATAGAAATAAAATTTTGACAAAATTTACTATAGAAAGAAAATTTTGTCAAAATTTTCTATAAAAAGAAAATATTGACAAACTTTTCTATAGAAATAAAATTTTGACAAACTTTTCTATAGAAATAAAATTTTGACAAAATTTTCTATAGAAATAAAATTTTGATAAAATTTCCTATAGAAATAAAATTTTGACAAAATTTTCTATAGAAATAAAATGTTGACAAAATTGTCTAAAGAAATAAAATTTTGACAAAATTTTATATAGAAATAAAATTTTAAAAAAATTTTCTATAGGAATAAAATTCTGACAAAATTTTCTATAAAAATAAAATTTTGACACAATTTTCTGTAGAAATAAAATTTTGACATAATTTTCTGTAGAAATAAAATTTTGACAAAATTTTCTATAGAAATAAAATTTTGACAAAATTTTCTATAGAAATAAAATGTTGGCAACATTGTCTATAAAAATAAAATGTTATTTTTGAAGAGGAGGATCAGGGTTGCCATGTGTTTTATATAAAATTTGGAAAGCTATGGAATGGGTTATTTCATTAACATAGTTTTAGTATTGTCTATTGCATATCAATCCACTTTATTTATTTTTGAACCCAATATAATAGCAATAAGTAATAAAATGATCAATTAATAAAAAAACCTAGATGAATATTCGATTGATGCCTATTTACTTAAATTTTTTTCTATTTCAGTTTGCAACAAATGGATTCGTGCGAAAGCTCAAGTGTTTACAAGGCCGTGCTATATATGATGAGTTTGTTGATGTGATAAAACAAAGTTCCTTTTTTGTAAATAAAAAAAAATAAAGCAAGTTTAATTGAAAGTGTTCTAAAGGGTGATTTGTTAAGAGCTTGATAACTTTTTTTTTTAAAAAAACGCATAAAATTTGCAAAATCTCATCGGTTCTTTATTTGAAACGTTAGATTGGTCCATGACATTTACTTTTTGAAGATAATTTCATTTAAATGTTGACCGCGGCTGCGTCTTAGGTGGTCCATTCGGAAAGTCCAATTTTGGGCAACTTTTTCGAGCATTTCGGCCGGAATAGCCCGAATTTCTTCGGAAATGTTGTCTTCCAAAGCTGGAATAGTTGCTGGCTTATTTCTGTAGACTTTAGACTTGACGTAGCCCCACAAAAAATAGTCTAAAGGCGTCAAATCGCATGATCTTGGTGGCCAACTTACCGGTCCATTTCTTGAGATGAATTGTTCTCCGAAGTTTTCCCTCAAAATGGCCATAGAATCGCGAGCTGTGTGGCATGTAGCGCCATCTTGTTGAAACCACATGTCAACCAAGTTCAGTTCTTCCATTTTTGGCAACAAAAAGTTTGTTAGCATCGAACGATAGCGATCGCCATTCACCGTAACGTTGCGTCCAACAGCATCTTTGAAAAAATACGGTCCAATGATTCCACCAGCGTACAAACCACACCAAACAGTGCATTTTTCGGGATGCATGGGCAGTTCTTGAACGGCTTCTGGTTGCTCTTCACTCCAAATGCGGCAATTTTGCTTATTTACGTAGCCATTCAACCAGAAATGAGCCTCATCGCTGAACAAAATTTGTCGATAAAAAAGCGGATTTTCTGCCACTGATTTTGGTAATAAAATTCAATGATTTGCAAGCGTTGCTCGTTAGTAAGTCTATTCATGATGAAATGTCAAAGCATACTGAGCATCTTTCTCTTTGACACCATGTCTGAAATCCCACGTGATCTGTCAAATACTAATGCATGAAAATCCTAACCTCAAAAGAATCACCCTTTATAAGGTATACAGTTGCAAGCTCAACATGAAACACATAATAGGGATGGCTACACTAAAAAAAGTTTATTTGAATTCAAAGAAGGTCAAGGCTTTGGTATTGATTCCGAGCCAAAAATGCTGCTTGTTTATAAACAAAACTTATTAGAAAGCTATATTAAAAAAAAATAATAAAAAACAATTCCTAAAGCAAAGATTATGAACTTAATTTCAATTTCTTTAGTTTAAAGAAATTTGTCCTTAATGTTTGTGTAAATTGCATATTTATTTTATTTAGGTTGTAACATATAACCTTTCATATTAGGATAATAGTATTCTCAGTGTCTGTCCATCCGTCTGTTGAAATCACCCTATCTAAAATACTTGAAACTTATCACAAATACACAGAAAAAATATTGTCTTAATAGAAAATATTACGAATTCTAAAATTAGGCCACAAAATTTAAACAACAGTAAGGACAAATTTCTTAAAAATAAATATATTCCAACTAACAGAAAGTTTATAATCTTTGCTTTACAAATTCGCATCAGTTTGTTAAAGTCGCATGTGTTTGAAGTAAGTCAACTTTTCCTTGAAGTAAAGAAAAGCATTATTGATTTGGGGTTGATTTTTTATCAAAATTAGGTTATTGTTTTGTACTTTTCCGGCGGAAAAGGGTCACTGTAAAACATGATTTTTTTTTTTTTTTTTTGAAAATTTGCCCTTTTTACATCGATATTTTTTGAACCACTTGATCTTCATTACAAGTTCTACGAGTATGTTAAACGAGGACTACATCAATAGAGTTACAAGGAAATGTTTTCACTCTTGATTTGAAAAGAGAAAAACATGTTATTGATTTTATCTCATTGGGCAAATTGTTAAAATTTATCGAGCCAGCGTATTCAATTCGTTGCTTTGTCGTTTTTATTGTACAGAGCGGAATTCTCAGTTCATTAGCGCCACGAGTGTTGAATGGATTATGGTTCCTAACAAATGTAAAAGTATGGTGACCAATGGAGTGTAAGCTTTTAAACACATAAAGATACAATTGAAGACAATAAGTTCCATATAAGGGAAGCATACTTGGGAAAATATCCCGATACAGTTTCAATGTCGGATATCTCATTGACAAGTAAAGTACAATTTTTGTGAACTTTAAGGGAGAATTTTGTCTTAAATATATCATTATTTCAATTGCCCGCTTCTTTGGCTCGGAATCAATACCAATATCATTGGAGTAAATACAAAAACTTTGGAACCGGACATGCTTTTTGCCAGTGTATAAATACCTTTAATTTTTTTTTTCAATAAGAAAAAGTGTGTCCCCTTTTATGAATGACTTTTAGAAATTCTCAGTTCTCCTTTGTTTATTATCTTCCCACTTTATTTTATTTAAACTTATTACTATTAAATATATTTTCTTAATCTAAACCCAAAGATATATACGGCTTCGAAATATCCTCATCGGGATGCAATCCACATGGACGATGTAACTCCTGACCCACTTGATCAAACCATACATTGCCAACTACAATGAAAGAATGTTCTATATATTACAATATCACATTCAATTATTAAAAGTCTAATACTTACTCCATTTGGAACCTTTGAGGACTGGACATCCTGCATGTGAGGTTCGAAAATCAGGATATCCGGATTTGTGTAGATTATACCAAACGACTAATGCCCGTTTAATAGGTGGCACAGCAAGGCGAAGTATAGGAAATGCGGTTACACCTCCCATTTCCACATCGTTGAGCTGAAGAAACGAAATATAGAAGCTATTGAATAATACGCAGAAAAAAATTCCACAAAAATATTTCCAATTGAAAAGTTAAAAATAAATAATAAAAACAAATTTAAAAAATCAATTAAAAGAATGATTTAAAATTTTTCCATTTTTATTTAAAACCCAGTGGATAAAAAAGTTTGGTACTCGACAACAAAATATGAAAGTCAATTTTCTTACGTTTGAAATACTTTTTTTTGATATATAAAAACAGGGCAAAATTATTCCTATTAAAATTTTAATTAAATAAAAACTTCCAATTAAAAAATAATTGAACATTTTATTCGACAATAATTAATTTTCATTGGTTAGACTCAAATGTAAAGAGAGTCCCAAGTAAAGATAACCGTGAAATGCATAAGAAAATGTAAACTCTAGTAAAATTAAAATAAAATTATATTCTCTAGCAAGTATATACGGCCGTAAGTTCGGCCAAGCCGAAACTTATGTACCCTCCACCATGGATTGCGCAGAAACTTCTATGAAAGACTGTCATCCACAATCAAATTACTTGGGTTGTGGTAATACTTAAACATGGTGGTTAATGGCCATATACTAGCACAATGTACCAAATTTCAACTGACTCGGATGAAATTTGCTCCTCCAAGCGGCTCCAAAACCAAATCTCGGGATCGTTTTATATGGGGGATATATATAATTATGGACTGATATGGACCAATACCTGCATGGTTGTTAGAGATCATATACTGACACCACGTACTCAATTTCAATCAGATCGGATGAATTTTGCTTCTCCAAAAGGCACCGGAATTCAAATCTGGGGATCGGTTTATATGGGGGCTATATATAATTATGGACCGATTTCGACCAATTTTTAGATGGGTCTTTGAGGCCATATATTAACACTACGTACCAAATTTCAACTGAATCAGATGAATTTTGCCCTTCCAAGAGGCTCCGGAGGTTAAATCTGGGGATCGGTTTATATGATGGCTACATATAATTATGGACCGATATGGACCAATTCCTGCATGGTAGTTAGAGACCATATCATAACACCATGTACCAAATTTCAGCCGGATCGGATGAAGTTTGCTTCTCTTAAAGGCTCCGCAAGCCAAATCTGGGGATCGGTATATATGGAGGCTACATATAATAATGAACCGATGTGGACAAATTTTTGCATGGTTGTTAGATACCATATCATAACACCATGTACCAAATTTCAGCTGGATCAGATGAAATTGGCTTCTCTTAGAGGTTCCGCAAACCAAATCTGGGGATCGGTTTATATGGGGCTATACATAATAATGAACTGATGTGGACCAATTTTTGCACAGTTGTTAGAGACCATATAGTCACACCACTTACCAAATTTCAGCCAGATCGGATGAAATTTGCCAAATCTGGGGATCGGTCAATATGGGGCTATATAAAATTATTGACCGATGTGGACCAATTTTTGCATAGTTGTTAGAGACCATATAACATCATCATGTACCAAATTTCATCCGATCCGGCAAGCCACATTTGGGGATCCGTTTATATGGGCCGATATTGCCCATTTACAATACCATCCGACCTACATCAATAACAACTACTTGTACCAAGTTTCAAGTCGATAGCTTGATTCGTTCGAAAGTTAGCGTGATTTCAACAGACGGACGGACGGACATGCTCAGATCGACTCAGAATTTCACCACGACCCAGAATATATATACTTTATGGGGTCTTAGAGCAATATTTCGATGTGTTACAAACGGAATGACAAAGTTAATATACCCCCATCCTATAGTGGAGGGTATAAAAATTCAATTATTTATTTATCAAAATATCACAAAATTTTTTAATTCACATCCAAAACACTGAATTCGCATCACACATTAAGAAGTGATGCATATTCAGTGCAATGGCTGTGAAATGGTGGACATCTGTCCTATGATAAGCCCTTCTATGTGTCAAGTTTCCTCATCAAAAAATAACATTTTGCTATAGGGAGTGATCATATTCCATTGATCCAATGCGAAGGAAGGAATTATTTCCCGAGGTACATCATTTTTTGTATTGATGTTTTTGTTCTAAAAAAAAACGCTTAAATATATGTTACACTTACGTAAAACATTGCAGTTAGAATTCGATTGCCCTCTTCCACATCATCTGCATTTGGATTCTATACCAAAAAATATACCAAAAATATATCAAGAGGCAATTTTAAACGGCATAAAACTGAAACTCACCTCATCAAAATCATAGTGCAGACCATAGTAACCCCCAATACCGTAATTGGCCACTTGCATGTCCTCGGCCGAGTCAGGAGACAATTCAGTAATATCATGCAAACGTCTCTTGATGGTTTCAACCAGTTCAGTTTTCTCGTTCAAATCCAACCATGAATTTTTACTTATACGAATATCATCGGTTTTTGGATCATCATCATCGCCAATTTCAGATCTTTCCAATGAATCTTTGGATGTTTGAATAATTTCGTCAATTTCTTTATCGTGGAGAACATCATAATAGAGACCCACAAATGGATCTAAATTAAGAAGCTCCATTTTTAGGGGCCCCAAAAGATAGTAGGCCACATTTTTATTGGTATATTGGCAATAAAGCTTACTTTTATCCTTTGATGTCTGTTGCAATTCACCATTGCAAACTTTTTCATACCAATCTGTAATGGTAGAAGTTTTGCTAGGTGATTTCAATCTATATCTACGTCTATCACGTTTTAAATCATCTCTAAAGATTTTATGATTTTCTAAAGCTTTGGGATTTTCGGGATCTAGTTGGAGCCATTTGGAATTAATTGTTAATGCCAGTTGACTCTTTCCGGCTTTATGTAAACTCAAGCCTAGGTACTGCAATATCTCAACTTTACTTAGGGTGGGGAATAAAGATTTTCTTTCATTATTTTTAGATTTTTCCATAATCTCGACTTTATTTAAAGCCTCAAATAGCCATTCACTTGCAGTTTGATATTCCTCAGATTCATATAAACTTTTGCCCAAAATGAAACAATTAAAGGCTGTCATGTCACTGCTATATTTTTTGCCTTTGAGATATCCCTTTGACAGATCTTGAGTCGAGAGTTTATATAGATGCTGCAAACGTGACAGACCCTTGGCAGCACCTCTTAAATCCTCAACATTTGGCATGGGTTCATTATTTTTATTAGATATCTTTGATTTTTGGTATACTGTAAAATAAAAAGAAAAATATAGTCCTGACTTGGCACCAAATGACTTCGTTAAAAATAAACTGAAAATTTTTCGAAACAACGAAAATTGCTTCGAAAATTGGTTCAAACGCATGCTAAACTGTATAGATCATAATGGAGAACATTTCAAAACACAATAGAGCGATTTTCGAGATTAATATTTGGTTTTGTTCTCCAATGCTGAAATATAAAAAGCAACCCTCATATTAGGGGATAGACACGGGTACTCTTAGTAAAATGGGTTTTGCAACAGCAAGTCCTTGGTTTAACTGAACTTACCATTTATTTGTCTTATGTCAATGGCCAATTTTTCCAGTGGTTTCCAGTCCACCACATATCTTCTGATCTTTTGAAAATTTGCAATTTCATGATACTGATATGTAGCATTTTGTCCTTTGTCATACTCCAGCGAGACTTCATTGAGATTACTAAATAAACAAATGTTTATTAAATATCAAATATTCCATAGATATGTATGTATCTCATTTCGGTATTACTCATCCAATTCCTTCTTCAATTGTTCCAATTTTACCAAATGCTGCTTCAGTGTAATTACGTGCTTGGATTCCAATGTTAACAGATCCTCCAATCCAGATATCGATGTATAATATTCACATTGTATATGACCGAAAAGTATAACAATTGAAATTATAAGATTATAGAAAATATTGGTAAACATGTTCGAGGTTCCGAATGTCACTAAATTGAAAACAAAAATATTTTTTCACTTTCAACAGTAGACTTAAAATACACTCGAAAAATTTTAATTCTATAAATTATGCTAAGCTACCAGACCCAATGTATTATATTAAATCCGTATTCAGAAATATTCAAAATTGTACTAAAAATATTTCACGGACTTTTGGAAGAAAAGCAGACAATGTTTTTTTATACCCTGCGCCACACTGTGGAACAGGGTATTATAAGTTAGTGTATATGTTTGTAACATCCAGAAGGAGACGAGATAGACACATGATGTCTTTGACAATAATGCTCAGGGTGGGTCCCTGAGTCGATATAACCATTTCCGTCTGTCCGTCTGTCTGTGAACACATTTTGTGATCAAAGTCTAGGTCGCAATTTAAGTCCAATCGCCTTCAAATTTGGCACATATTCCTAATTTGGATCATAATAGAACCCTATTGATTTTGGAAGAAATCGGTTCAGATTTAGATATAGCTCCCATATATATCTTTCGCCCGATATGGACTAATATGGACCCAGCAGCCAGAGTTTTATATCGATTTGCTTGAAATTTTGTGCAAACATAACACTTAGTCGTATAGTCAAGTGTGCCAAATCTGATTGACATCGGTTTAGATTTAGATATAGCTCCCATATATATCTTTCGCCCGATACGGACTTATATGGCCTCAGAAGCCAGATTTTTGGCCGAATTTGGTTGAAATTTTGCACTTGGAGTACAATTAGTAGTATAGTCAAGTGTGCCAAATCTGATTGAAATCAGTTCAGATTTAGATATAGCTCCCATATATATCTTTCGCCCGATATGGACTAATATGGTTGTAATAGCCAGAGTTTTGGCCCAATTTGGTTGACATTTTGCACAGGAAGTACATTTAGCATTGTAGCTATGCGTGCCAAATTTGATTGATATCAGTTCAGATTTATATATAGCTCCCATATATAGCTTTCGCCCGATTTACACTCATATGACCACAGAGGCCAATTTTTTACTCCGATTTAATTGAAATTTTGCACAGGGAGAAGAATCAGCATTGTAGCTATTCGTGCCCAATTAGGTTGAAATCGGTTCAGATTTAGATATAGCTCCCATATATATGTTTTTCTGTTTCCACAAAAATGGTCAAAATACCAACATTTTCCCTTTTAAAATCGCCTCTGCTTAGTCTACAACTTGTAAAAAGGACTCTAATTTTCCTTATAATCAAATACATATATATCGAGCGATAATTATAAAAAAAAAACTTTAAAGAAGTTTCCTTAAAATTGCTTCAGATTTAAATGTTTCCCATATTTTATTTTACTGACATTGTGTGCATTAGCCGACTTAAATTTTGAGTCTATAGAGTTTGTAGATCGAGTGATATTCAACATTTGACGGATGTGATATGGTATCGAAAATTTAAATCTACAAAGTGCTGCAGGGTATAATATAGTCGGCCCCACCCGACTTTAGGCTTTCCTTACTTGTTTTTACTAACATTGTGTTCTACCCTAGTGCATTAGCCGCCTTAAATTTTGAGTCTATAGATTTCGTAGAAGTCTATCAAATTCTGTCCAGATCGAGTGATATTTAAATGTATGTATTTGGGACAAACCTTTTTATATAGCCCCCAACACATTTGACGGATGTGATATGGTATCGAAAAATTAGATCTACAAAGTGGTGCAGGGTATAATATAGTCGGCCCCGCCCGACATTAGACTTTCCTTACTTGTTGTAATTAATTTTCTACAAACTTTTGAAACAAAATTAAATTTATTTGAAAATATCTGCATAAACCCGGTTGCCACAGGTAGTAGAATTCTACCAAAAATGGTGGGTTTTTCATTGTTTGGTTGATTGGTGGGATTCATGACGTTTTGGTAGATTTTGCAAAATATCCCTCTTCACCAAAGAGGTACTTCACAAATAATCTATAGAAATAAAAAAATTGTAGAAATAAATTTTTGACAAAATTTTCTATAGAAATAAAATGTTGACTAAATATTCTCTGCAAAAAAGTTTGACAAAATTTTCTCTAGGAATAAAATGTTGACCAAATTTTTTATAGGAATAAAAATTTGGCAAAATTTTCTATAGAATTAAAATTTTGACAAAAAATTCTCTAGGAATAAAATTTTGATACAGTTGTCTAACGAAATAACATTTTGACAAAATTTTCTATAGAAATAAAATTTGACAACATTTTCTCTAGGAACATAATGAATAAAATTTTGACAAAGTTTTCTGTAGGAGTAAAATTTTGACTACATTTTCTCTAGAAAAACAAGTAAGGAAAGTCTAAAGTCGGGCGGGGCCGACTATATTATACCCTGCACCACTTTGTAGATCTAAATTTTCGATACCATATCACATCCGTTAAATGTGTTGGGGGCTATATATAAAGGTTTGTCCCAAATATATACATTATTACTCGATCTGGACAGAATTTGATAGACTTCTACAAAATCTATAGACTCAAAATTTAAGTCGGCTAATGCACTAGGGTGGAACACAATGGTAGTAAAACAATATGGGAAACATTTAAATCTGAAGCAATTTTAAGGAAACTTCGCAAAAGTTTTTTTATGATTATCGCTCGATATATATGTATTTGATGATAAGGAAAATTACAGTCCTTTTTCTTTCCTCTGGGAAGAAAATTATAACAAAATTTTCGCCGGGAACAAAATGTTGACAAAATTTTCTCTATGAATAACATTTTTACAAACTTTTCTATAGAAATAAAATTTTGACTTAATTTCCTCTATGAAGAAAATTTTGTCATAATTTCCTCTGGAAATAAATTTTGACGTAGTTATCTATATGAATAACATTTTGACAAAAATTCTCTCTATGAATAAAATTTTGATAAAAATGTCTCTAGTAATAAAATTTTGGCATAATTTTCTCTTGGAATAAAATTTTGACAACATTTTCTCCAGAAAAAATTTTTTTTTGAAAAAATATTCAACAAAGAAAAATGTTGATAAAATTTCATATAGAAACGAACATTTTCTATAGAAATGCAATTTTGACAAAATTTTCTATAAAAGCAAAATTTGGACTTAATTTTATATAGAGACAATATTAAGTCAATATCTTTAAAACTTTTAGTTGTCATTTTATGTCATACTATCAAAATCCATTGAGGGTAAGTTCTCCCTTTTTTTTAGAAGTAACAATTTTCCCTAATTGATGCCAGCTAAAAATATTTAAAACTTCGACGCATTTATGATACACCCAAATAAATGTTCGCTATTAAGAGTAACCATAAAGTTGAAAAATTTTTTTCATAATAACCACAAAAATTTGATCAAAAAGTGTAAAATTAATTTTGTTAATTTGGTAGTTTTTTGGTAAAATTTCCTTCAAATTTTGGTAGATTATTTTTGGCTTGAGTGGCAACTGTGAACATAAACCATTTTGAATATAGTATTTTAACGATTTCTTAGATGAAAATACAACATAACGATTTAAATGCATTAAACACTAATTTCGTTCTCCTTTAACTATACGACATAACAGGTTGGCTGATAAATCCCCCGTCTGACACATAGATGGCGTCGCTAGTACTAAATGCATATCATTTTTATATAGTATCAACCTTCAAATGATTCGTGTCAAAATTTGACGTCTGTAAGTCAATTAGTTTGCGAGATAGGGCGTCTTTTGTGAAGCAACTTTTGTTATTGTGAAAAAAATGGAAAAAAAGGAATTTCGTGTTTTGATAAAATACTGTTTTCTGAAGAGAAAAAATACGGTGGAAGCAAAAACTTGGCTTGATAATGAGTTTCCGGACTCTGCCCCAGGGAAATCAACAATAATTGATTGGTATGCAAAATTCAAGCGTGGTGAAATGAGCACGGAGGACGGTGAACGCAGTGGACGTCCGAAATAGGTGTTTACCGACGAAAACATCAAAAAAATCCACAAAATGATTATGAATGACCGTAAAATGAAGTTGATCGAGATAGCAGAGGATTTCAAAGGAACGTTTTGGTCATATCATTCATCAATATTTGGATATGCGGAAGCTCTGTGCAAAATGGGTGCCGCGCGAGCTCACATTTGACCAAAAACAACAACGTGTTGATGATTCTGAGCGGTGTTTGCAGCTGTTAACTCATAATACACCCGAGTTTTTCCATCGATATGTGACAATGGATGAAACATGGCTCCATCACCCACCGTATTCTCCAGATCTGGCCCCCATCGACTTTTTCTTGTTCTCAGACCTCAAAAGGATGCTCGCAGGGAAAAAAATTGGCTGCAATGAAGAGGTGATCGCCGAAACTGAGGCCTATTTTGAGACAAAACCGAAGGAGTACTACCAAAATGGTATCAAAAAATTGGAAGGTCGTTATAATCGTTGTATCGCTCTTGAAGGGAACTATGTTGAATAATATAAACGAATTTTGACAAAAAATGTGTTTTTCTTTGTTAGACCGGGGACTTATCAGCCAACCTGTTATGTTGTTTTGTTAAAAAGTTTACAGATATGTACAACTGGTAGATAGAATTAATACGACTTTTTGTTTCAGTGCAATACGGTTTGTTGTATCAGCTGTTTAAACACACAGTTTGGCGTCGAAACATATAAAGGTGTTTTTTTCAAACTCTATACCAAAATAAAATTATGCTATTGAGGGCCATTTTCATGTATCTTAGTAATACTTCAACTGACAAGAGATATGACTTGTGTCTGAGCTTATGCGCTCGGAAGACCCCCATAACTAGCCCATAAAGTTAAACTGTATTCAGAAATAGGAGAATTCTTTCAAGACATTTTTAAAAGAAACTGTTTAATTGAAATATTGCATAATTTGTATATGAAGTCGAGTTTGAAATTGAAATTTCAGTTTGTGTATAATACGTTTATGAAGAACTCTAGGCGAAGAACACTAGTAAAAAAGTGTTCTTCGTCTCAAAAATATACCCTTAGTGCAAATCTTCGTTTCTTTGGCTCGTAATGAGTACCAAAATCCCTAGTATAAAGAAAAAATCAATTATCAGAATAAATTCATGCAGTTTGTTAAACCCAACAAAAACCACACTTGAACCCTCCGAAAAAAGGTTTTACATTGATAGCATTGACTAAAAATAAAAATTTTGGTAGATTATTTTTGGATCGAGTGGCAACCATGATTATAAACCGATATGGACAAATTTTTGTGTGATAGGGGATCGGCTATATATAAGTATAGACCGATATGGACCAATTTTAGCATGGTTGTTAGCGGCCTTATACTAACACCACGTTGCAAATTTCAACCGGATCGGATGAAATTTGCTTCTCTTAGAGCAATCGCAAGCCAAATTTGAGGGCCCGTTTATATGGGGGCTATACGTAAAAGTGGACCGATATGGACCAATTTTTGCATGGTTGTTAGAGACCCTATACTTACACCATGTACCAAATTTCAGCCGGATCGGATGAAATTGGCTTCTCTTAGAGCAATCGCAAGCCAAATTTGGGGGTCAGTTTATATGGGGGCTATACGGAAAAGTGGACCGATATGGACCAATTTTTGCATGGTTGTTAGAAACCATATACTAACACCATGTACCAAATTTCAGCCGGATCGGATGAAATTTGCTTCTCTTAGAGCAACCGCAAGCCAAATTTGGGGGTCCGTTTATATGGGGGCTATACGTAAAAGTGGACCGATATGGACCAATTTTTGCATGGTTGTTAGAGACTATATAATAACACCACGTACCAAATTTCAGCCGGATCGGATGAAATTTGCTTCTCTTAGAGCAACCGCAAGCCAAATTTGGGGGTCCGTTTATATGGGGGCTATACGTAAAAGTGGACCGATATGGACCAATTTTTGCATGGTTGTTAGAGACTATATAGTAACACCATGTACCAAATTTCAGCCGGATCAGATGAAATTTGCTTCTCTTAGAGCAATCGCAAGCCAAATTTGGGGGTCCGTTTATATGGGGGCTATACGTAAAAGTGAACCGATATGGCCCAATTGCAATACCATCCGACCTATATCAATAACAACTACTTGTGCCAAGTTTCAAGTCGATAGCTTGTTTGGTTCGGAAGTTAGCGTGATTTCAACAGACGGACGGACGGACGGACGGACATGCTCAGAATTTCACCACGACCCAGAATATATATACTTTATGGGGTCTTGGAGCAATATTTCGATGTGTTACAAACGGAATGACAAAGTTAATATACCCCCATCCTATGGTGGAGGGTATAATAAAGTATATATATTTTGGGTTGTGGTGAAATTCTGAGTCGATCTGAGCATGTCCGTCCGTCCGTCCGTCTGTTGAAATCACGCTAACTTCCGAACGAAACAAGCTATCGACTTGAAATTTGGCACAAATAGTTGTTATTGATGTAGGTCGGATGGTATTGCAAGTGGGCCATATCGGCCCACTTTTACGTATAGCCCCCATATAAACGGACCCCCAAATTTGGCTTGCGAGGCCTGTAAGAGAAGCATCCGATCCGGCTGAAATTTGGTACATGGTGTCACTATATGGTCTCTAATAACCATGCAAAAATTGGTTCACATCGGTCCATAATTATATATAGCCCCCATATAAACCGATCCCCCGATTTAACTTGCGGAGCCTCTAAGAGAAGCAAAATTCATCCGATCCGGCTGAAATTTGGTACATGGTGTTAGTATATGCTCTCTAACAACCGTGAAAAATTGGTCCATATCGGTTCATAATTATATATAGCCCCCATATAAACCGATCCCCCGATTTGGCTTGCGGAGCCTCTAAGAGAAGCAAATTTCATCAGATCCGGCTGAAATTTGGTACGTGATGTTAATATATGGCCTCAAACACCCATGCAAAAATTGCTCGATATCGGTCCATAATTATATATAGGCCCCATAAAAACCGATCCCCAGATTTTACATCCGGAGCACCTTGGAAGAGCAAAATTCTTCCCATTCGGTTGAAATTTGGTACGTGATGTTAGTATAGGGTATCCAACAACCATGCAGGAATTTGTTCCTATCAGTCCATAACAATATATAGCTCCCATATAAACCGTTCCCCAGATTTGACCTCCGGTGCCTTTTGGAGAAGCAAAATTCATCCGATCTGGTTGAAATTTGGTACGTGGTGCTAAATACCAATGATCGCATCAACTAATCGGAAAATCTATAATAAACTTTATTAAGTTTCAATATTTTTCCTTAACAAAAATAGAATTTTTATTGATTGGTAATATGTTGAGTATTATCAAATCCATCATAATTGATATCAGCCGTCAATAGTCAAAACTTCCTGTGATTTCCAGTAAACAAACAATTGGAATTTTGTGATTGTCCGCACATGGCGATACGACTGTGCTTTGATTCCAAATACATGAAGAATTTCTTTGGGTTGGGTATACAGTAAGTCATAATCATAATTCGATAGGTCATCAAATGCTATAGAAATTCGATAAGATATATAATTCCCTATAAATGAAAATACTTCATTCAATACATGAGTTGCATATTGCATTTTGATTATGAATATAATAAAGAATAATACAAGTCACTATAATGAAGAAACGGTTTCAAAGATTTTGTCTTTATGCCAAGAAGCAGAACATCGAAGTATGAAATAAGAGTCTTGAGTACTTTATACTAGGAGATTAGTTTTTATACCCACCACCATAGAATGGTGATGGGGGTATAATAAAGGGTGGTTAAATTGTAAGGGCCGATGTTGAATATGAATCACACCTAAACGCCAAGTTTTTTTCCGAATTTTATTTGACATTTCTCCATTTCAGACTTACTCAATTTGAACCATGGAGAGATACACAATCCAACAACGTGTTAAATGGTTCCAAGAAATGGCAACAATGCATGATCAATTTTCGAAGAAAATCATCTTCAGTTATGAGGCACATTTTCACCTCAGTGGATTCGTCAATAAACAGAATTGCCACATTTGGGCGAATGAGAATCCAAGAGTGATTGTCGAAAAACCAATGCACCCACAAAGAGTGACTATTTGGTGCGGTTTATAGGCTGGCGGCAACATCGGGCCGTATTTTTTCCAAAATGAGGCCGGTCAGGCAGTTACTATGAATGGTGTTCGCTATAGTGAGATGATAACGAACTTTTGATGGCCCGAATTGGAAGATATGGATGTGGACCATATGTGGTTTCAGCAGGACGGTGCCACTTGCCGTACAGCTAACGAATTCAATTGCGCAACAAATTCAATGGCCGTGTTATCTCACGTAATGGTGATATCAATTGGCCGCCAAGATCATGTGATTTGACACCGTTGGACTTTTTTCTTTGGGGTTATTTGAAAGAAAAGGTGTACGTCGATAAGCCAGCACCAATCCAAGAGCTAAAGGATGAGATAATTCGGCACATTAACGGCATAGAACCTTCATTATGCCTCAGCGTCATCGAAAATTGGGTCCATCGGATGAAGGTGTGCCACCGAGGTCGCGGCGCCCATTTGGCCGATATTTTGTTCCATACATAATTGAGTAATACCAATATATCATAATAAAACAAGTATATACGGCCGTAACACCGTCTTCTAAATTGTGAATTATTACATACGGGGGATATAGTAAACAAAAAAAAAACGATTAAAGACGTATATAATTCAGTTCGACAAGATTTTCTATAGAAATAAAATGTTGACATAATTTTCCATAGAAATAAAATGTTGACATAATTTTCTATAGAAATAAAATTTTGACAAAATTTTCGATAAAAATAAAATTATGACAAAATTATTTATAGAAATAAAATTTTGATAAAATTTTCTATAGAAATAAAATTTTGATAAAATTTTCTATAGAAATAAAATTTTCAATAGAAATAAAATTTTGACAAAATTTTCTACAGAAATAAAATTTTGACAAAATTTTCTAAAGAAATAAAATTTTGACAAAACTTTCTATAGTAATAAAATTTTGGTAAATTATTTTTGGCGATATGGACCAATTTTTGTGTGATTGGCCATTGGCTATATATAACTATAGACCGAAATGGACCAATTTTTGCATGGCCGCTAACAGCGAAATGTATCAAATTTCAACCGAATCGGATGAATTTTGCTCCTCCAAGAGTTTACGGAGGTCAAATCTGGGGATCGGTTAATATGGGGGCTATATATAATATTGGACCTATATGGACCAATTTTTGATCATACCAATTCAGAGATCATATACTGACCAAATTTCAACTACATCGGATGAATTTTGCTCCTCTAAGAGGCTCCGGAGGTCAAATCTGGGGATCGATTTACATGGGGGCTATATATAATTATGGACCGATATGGACCAATTTTTTAGTAACACCACGTACTTACTTTCAACCGGATCGGATTAAATTCGCTCTTCCAAGAAGCTCCGGAGTTCAAATCTGGGGATCGGTTTATATGGGGCCTATATAATTATGGACCGATATGAACCAATTTTTGCATAGTTGTTAGAGACCGTATACTAACACCACGTACCAACTTTCAAACGGATCGGATGAATTTTGCTTCTCCAAGAGGCTCCGGAGATCAAATCTGGGGATCGGTTTATATGGGGCCTATATAATTATGGACCGATATAAACCAATTTTTGCATGGTTGTTAGAGACCATATACTAACACCACGTACTTACTTTCAACCGGATCGGATTAAATTTGCTCTTCCAAGAGGCTTCGGAGTTCAAATCTGGGGATCGGTTTTTATGGGGCCTATATAATAAAGGACCTATGTGGACCAATCTTTGCATGGTTGTTATAGACCATATAAATACTAACACCACATACCAAATTTCAACCGGATCGGATGAATCTTGCTCCTCCAAGAGACTCCGGAATCAAATGTGGGGATCGGTTTATATGGGGGCTACATATATTTATTGACCTAGTTAGGCATGGTTGTTAACGGTCATATACTAGCGCAATGTACCAAATATCAAGTCACTCGGATGAAATTTGCTACTCCAAGAGACTCCAAAACCAAATCTCGGGATCGGTTTATATGGGGGCTATATATGATTATGGACTGATATGGATCACTTTTGGCATGGTTGTTAGATATCACATATCGGATGAATTTTGCTCCTCCTAGAGCCTCAAGAGGTCAAATCTGGGGATCGGTTTATATGGGGGTTATATATATTTATTGACCGATATGGACCAATTTTTGCATGGTTGTTAAAGACCATATACTAACACCACATACCAAATTTCAACCGGATCGAATGAATTTTGCTCCTCCAAGAGGCTCTGCAAACCAAATCTGGGGATCGGTTTATATGGGGGCTATACGTAAAAGTGGTCCGATATGGCCCATTTGCAATACCATCCGACCTACATCAATAGCAACTACTTATGCCAAGTTTTAAGTCTATAGCTTGTTTCATTTGGAAGTTAGCGTGATTTCAACAGACGGACGGACGGACATGCTCAAATCGACTCAGAATTTCACCACGACCCAGAATATATATAGTTTATGGGGTCTTAGAGCAATATTTCGATGTGTTACAAACGGAATGACAAGTTAATATACCCCCCATCCTATGGTGGAGGGTATAATAAAATTACAATAATTTCCTAAATAGTTTGTGTTTTATTCAAAATCAACATCGGCCCTTGAAATTTTAACCACCCTTTAAGTTTGTCATTCCGTTTGTAACACATCAAAATATCGATTTCCGACTATATAAAGTGTATATATTCTTGATCAGGGATAAATTCTAAGACGATATAAGCATGTCCGTCTATCTGTATGTTGTATGTGAAATTTGGCACAAATTCGTTGTTTGTTTGAAGGCAGGTCAAGTTCGAAGATGGGCTATATCGATCCAAGTTTTGATATAGTCCCCATATAAACCGACCTCCCGATTTGGGGTCTTGGGCTTATAAAACCATAGTTGTTGTCCAATTTGCCTGAGATTTGAAATCTAGAAATATTTTAGAACCATAAAGATGTATGCTGAAAATGGTGCTTATGGGTCCATGTATAGCCCCCATATAGTTCGATCTCCCGATTTTGCTACTTGGGCGTCTAGAAACTGTATTTCCGATCCGATTTGCCTGAAATTGAAAATCCAGAGGTATTTTTGTACCATAAATTTATGTGTCGAAAATGGGGTGTATCGGTCTATGTTATGGTATAGCCCCCGTATAGACCGATCTTTACTTCTTGGGCGTCTAGAAACTGTATTTACAACCAGATTTGCCTGAAATTGGTGTTTTTGGACCACGAATGGATGTGTCGCAAATGCTTCGTATCGGTCCATGTTTTCGTACAGCCCCCATATAGACCGATCTCCAAATTTTATTTCTTGGGCTTCTATCCGATTTGTCTGAAATTTGAAATCTAGAGGTATTTTATGACCAGAAATGGATGTGCCGAAAATGGGATGTATCGATCCATGTTTTGGTATAGCCCCCATATAGATCGATCTCCCGATATTACTTCTTGGGCGTCTAGAAACTGTATTTTCTATCCGATTTGCTTGAAATTGAAAATCTAGAGGTAGTTTAAGACCACAAATGGGTGTGTCGAAAATGGGGAATATCGGTTCCGATTTTACTTCTTGGGCGTCTAGATACTGTATTTTCTATCCGATTTTCTTGAAATTGAAGGTTAGGTTAGGTAACAGCCCGATGTATCAGGTTCACTTAGACTATTCAGTCCATTGTGATACCACATTGGTGAACTTCTCTCTTATCACTGAATGCTGCCCGATTCCATGTTAAGCTCAATGACAAGGGACCTCTTTTTTATAGCCGAATCCGAACGGCGTTCCACATTGCAGTGAAACCACTTAGAGAAGCTTTGAAACCCTCAGAAATGTCACCAGCATTACTGAGGTGGGATAATCCACCGCTGAAAAACTTTTTGGTGTTCGATCGAAGCAGGAATTGCACCACTGTGAAATTGAAAATCTAGAGGTATTTTAAGACCACAAATAGGTGTGTAGAGTAGTAGGTGTGGGGAGTATCGGTCCAAGTTTTTATATATCTCCTATATAAACCGATCCCCCAATTTGGGGTCTTGAGCTTCTAGAAACCGTAGTTTTTATTCGATTTGCCTAAAATTGTAAAATTTGTAAAATTAGGACCACAAATAGGTGTGCAGAAAATGGGGTGTATCGGTCCATGTTTCGTTGTAGCCCCCATATAGACTGTTCTCCCAAATTTACTTCTTGGACTTATAGAATCCGTAGTTTTTTCCAATTTGCTAGAAATTAGAAGTTTTGGTATAGCCCCCTTATAGACTGATCGCCGATTTTAGATTTCGTAGTTTTTATCCAATTTGCGTGAAATTGGAATTCTAAAGGTATTTGAGGAACATTAAGTGGTGTGTCGAAAATTTTGTGTATTAGTCCATGTTTTGGTATAGCCCCCATATAGACCGGATTTATTTCTTAGGCTGCTAGAATCCGTAGTTTTTCTCCACTTTGCCTGAAAATGTAAATATACTGGTATTTTAAACCCTCAAAAATTTGTATCGCATTTATTTCTACTGGTCCATTATGAAAGACATTGATCGATCGACCGATTTCACTTCTTGAGGGTACAGCAGGAGCACTGATAATAAAAATTGCTTGAAACTAAAAGTACAATTTCCAGATTTTACTCCTCGTCATCATTTAAATAATGACGGTAAAAATCTACGGATTTAAGATTTCAAATCAAGGCTTTTTTCATCATTGGCACGATATGTTTATGATTTCTCTAAAATACAAACAAAATTGGTCTAGTCTTCATAGGTAGAATCCAGGGCTGTGGAGCCGGAGTCGGAGTCTGAAGATTTTGCTGGAGTCGGAGTCGTAAAAATTTTGCTCGACTCCGACTCCGGCTAAACCAAATTTTTTAAAACACTTCACATTTTTGTAACTAAGCAAGTTTTTATGCAAATTAGTTTCCATTGCGTTATTCATTCGATCAATGTACAGCATAATTGTAAATGAAAATCAACTTCCAATTACGGCTATCTTTTTATGTTTCCTAGAATGTTAGACAAGCAGATGGGCTGGATCGATCCATTTTAATGCCCATATCAATTTATATGAAATATTTCGAACAATCAAAATTATTTTTTTAATTTTATTTTAAGGCCATATACATATGTGGAATATTGACAGACAATTTTTTCAAAGTTGTCTTTTGTAGAAAATTTTGTCAAAATGTTATTTCTATCAAAAATTTTGTCAAAATTTTATTTCTATAGCAAATTTTGTCAAAATTTTATTTCTATAAAACAGTTATTCAAAATTTTATTACTATAGAAATATTTTTTCTATAGAAAATTGAGTCAAAATTTTGTTTCTATAGAATATTTTGCAAAATTTTATTTCTATAGAAAATTTTGCAAAATTTTGTTTGTTACACAAATATTTTTTCAAAATTTTATTTCTATTGATAATTTTATTACATAAAATGTTGCCAAAATTGTATAGTCATAGATTTTTTTATTAGAAAATTTGGTCAAAATTTTATTTCTATAGAAAATTTTGTCAAAATTTTATTTCTATAGAAAATTTTGTCAAAATTTTATTTCTATAGAACATTTTGTCAAAATTTTATTTCTATAGAAAATTTTGTCAAAATTTTATTTCTATAGAAAATTTAGTCAAAATTTTTTTTCTGTAGAATATTTTGCAGAACTTTATTTACTACACAAAAAATTTTCTAAAATTGTATTTTTATTGATAATGTTTTCAAAATTTTATTTCTATAAGAAAAAATTGTCAAATTTTATTTCTATAGCAAATTTTCTCATTTTTTTTTTTACTGATGCTCACTGACACTCACTGCTATAAAAAATGTATTCAAAATTTATTTTCTATAGAATATTTAGTCATGATTTTGTTTCTATAGAATATTTTGCAAAATTTTATTTCTATAAAAAATTTTGCAAAATTTTGTTTGCTACACAATTTTTTTTTTAATTGTATTTCTATTGATAATTTTTTCAAACTTTTATTTCCATAAAAAATTTTGCAAAATTTTATTTCTATAAAGAGAGATATGCTTGCAAATTTGTTTTAGGCAGTAGCCGACTATCAAACCCTTTTTCGGGAGGTTCAAGTGTAGTTCACTTTGGGTTGAGTGAATTACCCGAATTTATTCTGATAATTGGTTGATAGTTTTGCTGCAAGTAGAGGATGCTGATGAGGAATGTGGTAATTCCGAAACAGCTGTACATCCAACCATGTTGAAGTCTATAGGGCTTTGCCCAAATAAATTTGACAAGCATACTTTTCCTCTGTTGGTTAAGCTACACTTGTAGTTTAGTCAATGCATGGCTTTAAGCTGAGATCAAAAACAACAATTACGATTGAAGAGAAGCCAACAATAACAAACAAAACGGATAAAAGTTTTATTCAAAATTTTATTTCTATATATTTGGCCAAAATTTGATTTCTATAGAAAATTATAGAAAATTTAGTCAAAATTTTATTTACTATACAAACATTTTTCCAAAATTGTATGCTCGCTGATACTCACTGCTAAGTCGAAAACTTGTAGAAATTACTCAAATTTTGAAACTTTTCAATGAATGAATCATAAATGCATTTTTGCGAAATTGTCTAAACAATTATAAATATTGCCCGAGATTTTGTTGAAGTCTTATTTGAGATTTTATCAAAATGTAGATCTAAATACAAAGTTGTGCAGAGTATATTATAATCGGCCCACCCGACTTTAGATTTTCCTTGCATTTTTATTTTTTGTTAAAATTGTGTTACGTCCCATAACGTTAGATTTAAATTTTAAGTACATAGATTTTGTAGAAGTATATACAATTTTGTCTAAATCGATTCAGATTCAAATTCATGCATATAGGAATATAAAGATTTATATAGTTCGCAACAAATTTAAAGGATTTCAGATAGTATCAAAAATTTTGGTCCACAAATACATATACTGTTGGTATCTTCTCATATTATGATGGGTATTTATATCATTTTTTTATTTATTAAACATTGCCCTAAATTTGAAATATAGAGTTCAATTGGCATCTAATGTGAAATTAAGACCTTTTTTTGCACACATAAATAAATATGATACTTTATATCGATCCACTTACGGTACCCCCACAATAGAACTACAAATTAGTGGTATTAAAATGAGATTTAGTTATATTACCCGGAGTCGAGCAAAATTGGCTCTACTCCACAGCCCTGGTAGAATCTTCAAAATTTATCTTCGGGAAGTGTACTGGTTGAATTGATGTACTTAGGAGAATATCTGTCATCAAACTCCCTTAAATCCTACATAAAGGGTGATACGGTCAAAATTTGGTCAAGGGAAAACGCGTGTAAATCGGTGAAATCGTTTATTTAAAAAATCAAATTAAATTTCTTTTTCAAGTTCAATTAGTATAAAATTCAGGAAAAATATTCAGTTAAGCCTTCGCTTTTCCAAATCCGAATTGCCGGGCCTCACGCTTGACACCTGCCATCAGATTTTGTACAGCCACCTTGTATACCTTCTTCGCCGCAGAAAGCCAGTTTGCCTTGAACTGCTGCTCGTCCTTAGCAGTTTTTTGGTCTTCTTTAGGTTCCGCTTGACAATAGCCCAGTATTTCTCAATTGGGCGGAGCTCTGGTGTGTTGGGAGGGTTCTTGTCCTTGGGAACCACCTGCACGTTGTTGGCGGCGTACCACTCCATGGCCTTTTTACCGTAATGGCAAGATGCCAAATCCGGCCAAAACAGTACGGAACAACCGTGTTTCTTCAGGAAAGGCAGCAGACGTTTATTCAAACACTCTTTCACGTAAATTTTTTGGTTGACAGTCCCGGAAGCTACGAAAATGCTGCTTTTCAAGCCACAGGTACAGATGGCTTGCCAAACCAGATATTTCTTTGCGAACTTTGACAGTTTTATGTGCTTAAAATATCTGCTACCTTTCCCCTTCCTTTTGCCGTATAAAACTCCTGTCCTGGAAGCTGCCATTACCACGCAGTCAAACTTCGTCAGCATCGTCGTGTACAGCCTCCGGGGTCGCGCTTTGGCCGTCGTATTTTGTTTATCATAGTGATTTGGAGTCACTACCTTCTTGTAAGTCGATAGTCCGCTCGTTTTTTGGCTTGATGCACGGTTGTAGACGATACACCAGCTTATTTGCGATTTGGCAATTTTTAGCGATTTTGCCAGCTTTGCGTGCGAGTAGCTCGGATTTTCGATGCGCGAGCAAAATTTTGATACGCTACTCTTCTTGCTTGGACGGCATTTTGACAACTGAAGAGTGAATTCCAAAATCAAAATAGGAGCAACATTCTACATACACACCCCTTCAAAATGAGGGGTGTTCAGGTTTTTTAAATGCAAAATTGAAAGAAATATGTCAAGTTTATATTGACCAAATTTTAAACGTATCACCCTTTATATTATCAAGATACCCGCACCGACGAAGAGTTTTCAAAGGAAACTATTATATTTGATTCATGGTGGTGGTTATTTAAGATTCGGCCTGGCCGAACTTACGGTCGTATACACTTGTTTTTTAATTTTACCTTTTGCTCGAACGGAGAATCGAATTGCGGGCCATACAGTTTTTAAGCCAACACATTTTCATTGGGCTACGTAGCTGTTATTGTCATTAACAGACAATTATCGTTTGTCATACCCGTTTTCCAAACAGACGGACAGATCGTTTCTACCTCATATTCTTTATGTGATCGAATATTGATATTTCGATGTGTTCTTTGTTTGTACTAAGTCTTTCGACAATATATCATGTATTTCGTACTTAAAATCATACTATTCGAAACATAACATTTTACAAAAATTAATCAATCCAACAAACTCACATTTTCTCCTACTCATACGAAAGTAATCGAACCGCTATAAAAATATTTCGTTATATTCAATATTTGGATAATTTAGGTGAATGAATCTGGTTTATGCTAAATGTTGTATGCCTAGAAATAAAACGATTAACATAATTAATAGGTTCTTCTCTCGAAAGCAACCGGCATGCGTTATGCTGATGACCCGCTGTCAATAGAACAATGACCCATAACAAGAAATATATTCAACGAGAGAGATGAAATGATTTAATTAAATCCGAAAACGGGTTTATGTTTGACACCATAAGATGTAATCATCATCAGCAGCAAACCGCCAATTGCTAATGAAAGCTTTGAGTTTAACCAACCATTCCATAGGTTGTGATCATCTATCGAAGCTTTCTTCTTCAATAGAATGCTATTCTCTTGAAGAAGAAATCTTAAGGTCAAAAGATAAAATTCCTATTTGCCACAATTTAGTAACATCAAGAAACTTAAACATAGAACATTTCCAAGATAAAAAATTGAATTCTTAGCAAGTGTGAAGGGAGTGATTTTTTATTTCCAAGTGTGCGATTGTTTTTCTTTTTCATATTATCACAATGAATTGGTCATTTACAATTTTCACACTCTTGGCCACTTTTGGAGTTTTACTCACAAATGGCGAATTCTATTCGTCTATATATAAAATGTCTGAAGTCATGGATTTCGAATTGAAAATGTTGAAAAATATGCAAAAATTTTTGAGAAAAAATCAAAATAAATTAAATTATCTAAAAGAGTAAGTGAGCAAAAAAGGAAATATCCTGTGATTAAAAAAGAGAAACGTTATTATAAATTATATGTTATTATAAATTCTGTGTTATCTCCCGTTAGACGTTTAGCGGAATATGAACGCGAACGAGATGAAGCTCTGACCCAGGGCCCTGTGTACTTTGAAAATCCAGTTAATAAATATCTGTTGACAAAAAGATTAACGGCTGATTGGGATCGTCTCGAGAATGTTCTACAATACAAAGAAGGAGAGAGTAAGAATAATTCATTAAACTTTAGCCACGTAATATACCTAAAAGTTCTTGCTAAGCCTATAAGAAATTATATAAAATATCGTCTGTTATGTTATTGATTTTAATTACATTTATTTTAAATTAATTTTATCTTACATTTTATTAAAATTAGTTTATTTTAGTTTGCTACACAGAAAAAAATTTCAGAAAAATTTTTCCAATTAAAATCTCAATTAAGTTTTAAAAAATATTCAATTAAAAATTTAATAGATTCAATGAATTTTTTAATTGAAACAAAAATCAACCACACAAATTAATAGTATCAATTAATTTTTTAATTGACTGTCAATTAATTTTTTAATTGATACTATCATTTCTGTGATTGAAGACATTTCAATTAAAAAAATAATTGGATCAATTAATTTCGTGATTGAATCAGAAAAAAAATTTTTTGTGTGTATATTTAATTTAATCTTAATTCGGTTAAATTAGTTTGTTTTTTACTTTAACCCTATGTAAATTAAAATAATATAATGTTAGTTAATGATTTCAATTAATTATACCCTGCTCCACACTGTGGAACAGGGTATTATAAGTTAGTGCATATGTTTGCAACACCCAGAAGGAGACGAGATAGACACAAAAATGCTCAGGGTGGGCTCCTGAGTCGATATAGCGATGTCCGTCTGTCCGTCTGTCCGTGAACACATTTTTGTAATCAAAGTCTAGGTCGCATTTTTAGTCCAATCGACTTCAAATTTGGCACAAGTATGTGTTTTGGCTCAGAATATTGGCTATTGATTTTGGAAGAAATCGGTTCAGATTTAGATATAGCTCCCATATATATATTTCGCCCGATATGGACTTATATGGCCCCAGAAGCCAGAGTTTTACCCTAATTTGCTTAAAATTTTGCACAAGAAGAACAATTAGCACTATAGTCAAGTGTGCTAAATTTTATTGAAATCGGTTCAGATTTAGATATAGCTCCCATATATATCTTTCGCCCGATATGGACTAATACGGTCCCAGAAGCCAGAGTTTTACTACAATTTGGTTGAAATTTTGCACAGGGAGTAGAATTAGCATTGTAGCTATGCGTGCCAAATTTGGTTGAAATCGGTTCGGATTTAGATATAGCTCCCATATATAGCTTTCGCCCGATTTACACTCATATGACCACAGAGGCCAATTTTTTGCTCCGATTTAGTTGAAATTTTGCACAGGGAGTAGATTTAGCATTGTAGCTATGTGTGCTAAATTTGGTTTAAATCGGTTCAGATTTAGATATAGCTCCAATATATAGCTTTCGCCCGATTTACACTCATATGACCACAGATGCCAATTTTTAACTCCGATTTAGTAGAAATTTTGCACAGGGAGTAGAATAAGCATTGTAGCTATGCGTGCCAAATTTGGTTGACATCGGTTCAGATTTAGATATAGCTCCCATATATATGTTTTTCTGATTTCGACAAAAATGGTCAACATACCAACATTTTCCTTGTTAAATCGCCACTGCTTAGTCGAAAAGTTGTAAAAATGACTCTAATTTTCCTTAACTTCAAGTCACATATATATATTTGAGCGATAAATCATAAATAAACTTTTGTGAAGTTTCCTTAAAATTGCTTCAGATTTAAATCTTGAGCCTATAGATTTTGTAGAAGTCTATCAAATTCTGTCCAGATCGTGTGATGTTTAAATGTATGTATTTGCGACAAACCTTTATATATAGCCCCCAACACATTTGACGGATGTGATTTGGTATCGAAAATTTAGATCTACAAAGTGGTGCAGGGTATAATATAGTCGGCCCCGTCCGACTTTAGACTTTCCTTACTTGTTTTAAATTAATTTTATTTTACATGTTATTAAAATTAATCTATTCCAAACAAGTAGGGAAAGTCTAAAGTCGGGCGGGGCCGACTATATTATACCCTGCACCACTTCGTAGATCTAAATTTTCGATACCATATCACATCCGTCAAATGTGTTGGGTGCTATATATAAAGGTTTGTCCCAAATACAAACATTTAAATATCACTCGATTTGGACAGAATTTGATAGACTTTTACAAAATCTATAGACTCAAAATTTAAGTTGGCTAATGCACTAGGGTGGAACACAATTTTTTTTTGGAACACAAAAAAAAAATTTATATCTGAAGCAATTTTAAGGAAACTTCGCAAAAGTTTATTTATGATTTATCGCTCGATATATATGTGTTAGAAGTTTAGGAAAATTAGAGTCATTTTTAAAACTTTTCGACTAAGCAGTGGCGATTTTACAAGGAAAATGTTGGTATTTTGACAATTTTTGTCGAAATCAGAAAAACATATATACGGGAGCTATATCTAAATCTGAACCGATTTCAATCAAATTTGGCACACATGACTATATTACTAATTGTACTCCTAGTGCAAAATTTCAACCAAATTGGGCCAAAACTCTGGCTTCTGGGGCCATATAAGTCCATATCGGGTGAACAATATATATGGAAGCTATATCTAAATCTGAACCGATTTCAATCCAATTTGGCACACATGACTATACTACCAATTGTACTCCTTGTGCACAAATTCAAGCTAATCGGGATAAAACTCTGGCTTCGGGGTCAATATAAGTGCATATCGGGCGATAGATATATATGGGAGCTATATGTAAATCTTAATCGATTTCAACCAAATTTAGCACGCGCATCAAAAATGCTAAATCTACTCTCTGTGCAAAATTTCAACCAAATTGGGCCAAAACTCTGGCTTTTGGGACCATGTTAGTCCATATCGGGCGAAAGATATATATGGGAGCTATATCTAAATCTGAACCGATTTCAATCAACTTTGGCACACATGACTATATTACTAATTGTACTCCTAGTGCAAAATTTCAACCAAATTGTGCCAAAAATCTGGCTTCTGGGGCCATATAAGTCCATATCGGGCGAAATATATATATATGGGAGCTATATCTAAATCTGAACCGATTTCAACCAAATTCGGCACACTTTACGAAACCATCAATTGTACTCCTTGTGCAAAATTTAAAGTAAATCAGGCTGAAATTCTGGCTTCTAGGGCCATATTAGTAGATATCGGGCGAAAGATATATATGGGAGCTATATCTAAAACTGAACCGATTTCTTCCAAAATCAATAGGGTCCTCTTCTGACCCAAATTAGGAACTTGTGCCAAATTTGAAGACGATTGGTCTTAAATTGCGACCTAGACTTTGATCACAGAAATGTGTTCACAGACAGACGGACGGATGGACAGACGGACATGGTTATATCGACTCAGGGACCCACCCTGAGCATTATTGCCAAAGACACCATGTGTCTATCTCGTCTCCTTCTGGGTGTTAGAAACATATGCACTAACTTATAATACCCTGTCCCACAGTGTGGCGCAGGGTATAAAAAGTAGTTTGGATCCCCAATCTGTGATCCGGAAGTAGTGGTTCATCACCAATGAATTTTACGAGGGCTTGTCATAGGACGGAAGTACTCCCTTTTTGGATCCTTTGCATTGCTTTAGAAGTTGTGCCCTGGAAGTTAATTTCAATGAAGAAATTTAAAAAGCGAAAAAAATATTTTTTTCAACCAATTTCACTTTTTTTCATCCATATGTTTTATTACACTATTATTTTCCTTTTATCTAATTTTTACAATTTGAAAAACTTTTTCGCTCCGCCCAGGGGTTGCTGGCACCATAACAGAACGCCTTAGCACACTCAGCCACAAATGCCATTGAACATAAAGCGTCGATAGGTCAATTCAAATGTTTGTGATATGATCGTAATACGACACCAAGGAATAACATTCTAATTGCTTCTCGAGATGTTCTTTATTAGTATGAACTACAAAATAAGAGACTCAGGTTCAAATCTTACCAGCGACAATTTTTTTATCAACTATTTTTCTAAAAAAAAAAATATTTTATACCCTGCGCCACACATTGGAACAGGGTATTATAAGTTAGTGCATATGTTTGTAACACACAGAAGGAGACGAGATAGACACATGGTGTCTTTGGCAGTAATGCTCAGGGTGGGTCCCTGAGTCGATATAACCATGTCCGTCTGTCCGTCCGTCCGTCTGCCTGTGAACACATTTCTGTGATCAAAGTCTAGGTCGCAATTTAAGACCAATCGTCTTCAAATTTGGCACAAGTTCCTAATTTGGGTCAGAAGAGGACCCTATTGATTTTGGAAGAAATCGGTTCAGTTTTAGATATAGCTCCCATATATATCTTTCGGCCGATATGCACTTATATGGACCCAGAAGCCAGAGTTTTATCCCGATTAGCTTGAAATTTTGCACATGTAGTACAATTGGTAGTATAGTCATGTGCCAAATTTGATTGAAATCGGTTCAGATTTAGATATAGCTTTTATATATATAGGTTTCGCCCGATATTGACTTATATGGCCCCAGAAGCCAGAGTTTTAGTCCAATTTGGTTGAAATTTTGCACTAGGAGTACAATTAGTAATATGGTCATGTGTGCCAAATTTGATTGAAATCGGTTCAGATTTAGATATAGCTCCCATATATATGTTTTTCTGATTTCGACAAAAATGGTCAAAATACCAACATTTTCCTTGTTAAATCGCCACTGCTTAGTCGAAAAGTTGTAAAAATGACTCTAATTTTCCTAAACTTCTAATACATATGTATCGAGCGATAAACCATAAATAATTTTTTGCGAAGTTTTCTTAAAATTGCTTCAGATTTAAATGTTTCCCATATTTTTGTACTAACATTGTGTTCCGCCCTAGTGCATTAGCCGATTTAAATTTTGAGTCTATAGATTTTGTAGAAGTCTATCAAATTCTGTCCACATCGAGTGATATTTAAATGTATGTATTTGGGACAAACCTTTTAATATAGCCCCCACCACATTTGACGGATGTGATATGGTATCGAAAATTTAGATCTACAAAGTGGTGCAGGGTATAATATAGTTGGCCCCGTCCGACTTTAGACTTTCCTTACTTGTTTTATTTATTTTGTTGTTCAAAAGCAAAAAAATGTCGCAAATAACATCAAATTTTAATGTAGGCTTAGATTTGTTCGAATTGGTTATAACCTTCAATTGGCCGACAAAGCCATCACACGCTACACGAAATTAACTATGCGGTATTTTAGTTCATTCCCGGCCTAATGCCGATTTGAGCTAATTGACATTTTGGAATTTTTTTTAGTACCAACCCTTGTCTCCAAAATATAACAGGTGTAGAAGTTCAACGGATTGACATCCAGACATTTAATTTGGTGGTCAAAACGAAGCACCTATATGCTTGGTTGATGTATGCTTAGTGCGATGGTGCTGAATGTCCGTACGTAGAGTTTGTCTACCCAGGGCTTCAATGCTGCCTGTAAGACATTTCCCCCCCAAATGTCAAATCCGCAATTATGTGTGAGGCCCCAATTTGTTTTGAATTCGCAGAAGGAATGTGGGTATTCCACAATACCGAATTTTTTCGAAAGAGGTACCTCCACGCAAAGAAAAAAAACGTTTGGAAAACGTGCAGCGAAAACGTTTTTCTTTTGTTAGAGTTTTGTGAAGTGCTTCGAAAATTTTAAACTTTTATCACCAAAAAACTTCGTTTGCTACAAAATTTTTATTTTTTCAATAAAAAAAGTTATTTTTGAAACAACAACACAGTCCATTTCGTTTATATCAAACACTGTTCTTTTCTGACTTTAGGTCTTTAATAAGATACATTTTACAGTTCAAAATTTAATATAGTACAATGTAATGTTGAACATTTTTTTCGGAATTTTCCGAACATATCTGGAATATGTGTAAAAAAAAACTTTGGTCGAAGCAGGGATCGAACTCACGACCCTTGGCATGTAAGTCGGAGGTAGCAACCACTGTTCCACGGTGCCAAACTAAATGTTTGTTTCTATTAAATAAACATTGTTAATTCGGTTCGTGGGCGCCGCAAGCTATGCTATATAAATATAACTTATATGGATAATTATCTATTGATGACCATAACAGGTACATAGCTCAGTGGATAGTGTGTTAGCTTACAAAGTGCATGGTCCGCGGTTCGATTCTCCGTCCAGGCGAAAGGTAAAAAAAAAAATTAAAAATTTATAAAATCGTATAATTTCTTCTACATTGTTGGTATTACTGGAAAAGGTGTTAAGAACTAAAAAACCTTGTGGATGTGAGAAAGATGTGAGGGAAAATGCAATTAGCAAGAAAACAATGTCTTTTTGCGTTAGTATTTATGAAATTGTTTTTACATCCTGGAAAAGAATAAACGTTTATCACAAAAAGTATATACTTTTCTTCCAAATACACTTCCTTACTTAACTTTGTTTGTCTAAAATTTCGTTTGGGAGGAAAAAATTATTTTTTTGCGTGTACATTCTTTCTGTTTTAACATTTATTTTTTGACTTCCCCCAATTGTTTTTAAATGTTTTTTTTATAAAACTACAAATAAGTATATGTCTTAAGCATTCTTCGCATCCCAAAATCGAAAAAAATTCCTTTCTAAAAAGCCTCAGGAGTTCACTAACTAACTGTAAGTGGTTTTAAAATCCTACCGGTAAACATCTGAGAAATATGCAAAAATCCATGGTCTGCGGCCAAAATTTTGCTTTTGGCTGCAAAAATGTTCTATGTTCGCCATACAAAATTAACATTTCGTCGTAGGAGGTAATCATATTCCTTCTCTGCGTGTGGGCTCATATAACACTTTCTTTTAGTAATTCAATCAATCAAATTCCCTAATCTTCTTTGTATAAAACAAATCGAATTTATTTTAATTAATTTGATTTATTAAATTAATTTTATTTTTAATTTCATTTATTTCATAACACTTCGTTTCTTGCTCTCTGACATTTATATTTATTTCTAAAGAGATTAAGAGGCATGATTTCCCTTTCTTCTCGACTATGTCAAAAAATTGTATTTCAGCTTTACGGGATGTGTTTTATCACATAGATAATAAGTTGATTTAATTAAATCGATTTTATTGTAATTAATTTTAATTGTAATGTAATGTATTTTAAATACATTTTAATAATAATTATTTTTTTTAATTTAAATTATTTAAATATAATTGTCATTGATGCATTTGATTTAATTTTTCATCTAATCATAAATTATTTGTTTTCAAATAAATTATTATTATAGAAATTTTGAAAAAGATTGAGAACACTATTGTTGAAAAATCTGAGCTGGATGGAGCTCTAGAAGGTGTTTTGCGATTACATGATGTCTACCGGTTGAATGCCTCGGACATTGCCCGAGGTTTTATTCAAGGAGTTCAATATGAGTAAGTCCTACAATCCCACAGTATAACTTGAATATATTTTAAATTTTATATTATTTGTATTAGTGTTCATTTCCAAGCTCGTCATTGTTTTGACTTGGGCAAAAAAGCGATGGAAACTAATTTTCCAAAATTAGCTTATGGTTGGTTTATGGAAGCCTTTCGAAGATCTGAAGATGATAAAAGTATCGATAGGCTCGATATTGAGTTGGCATTAGCAGATACGAAATTCTTAATGGGAGATATAATAGGTGCTAATACAACATATACGGCATTATCGATTCTATATCCAGACAATGAAAAGGTGGCAAAAAAATTCGCAGAATTTGCAGTTAATTCTATTGGCAAACAAGAATACACAGTGGATTATACGAGTGAACATGTGGTAAGTAAAAAAAAACTATATTTTTGTACTTTTGTTTTAACTAAATGAAGTTCAATGCATGAAAATAAAATAAGGGTTTGGCATTTTTGGGAATCTTTGATTTAATTCTTTTTTAAAAAAGCATGAATTTTCTATGGTACTAATAGATCTTAAATATTTAATTTTATCTTTTTACTATGGAATTTCGTTTCTCCTTTCAGTGAATGAATTTATTGTTAGTAATTAAGATTTTTTCACATATAAGGTGACATTATTTATTTATATTTATCTTTGGAAACTATACAATCAAATTTTCTTCTGTATGAATTTTCTAAGGAATTGGTTTGCTCTTCTTTAAAAAATTTTATAGTTGTAGTACTCTATTACACCATCCGCGATAGGAAAATATCAGCAGCAATTTTACCTTTAATTTTTAAAAACAGAAAACAACATCAGTGTTGAAAACCCGGGTTTTTGCAAGTCTTCTCGATTTTTAAAAATCGGATTTCTTTCCACAACCGGTGGAAACAAACAATCGGTATTAATAAAAACACGTAATTAGCAAAGGAAAATCTAATTCAATCGTCACAAAAAATCAAAGAAAAAACTAATTCGCTAAATTGTTAAAAGTTGAATACATTTTTTAATTAAAATGAACGTTGGAACGTTTCTATAGAAATAAAATTTTGACAAAATTATCTATAAAAAAAATGTTGACAAGTTTTCTATTGAAATAAAATTTTGACATAATTTTCTATAGAAATAAAATTTTGACAAAATTTTCTATAGAAATAAAATTTATAAAAAATTTTGACAAAATTCTCTATAAAAAAAATGTTGACAAATTTTTCTATTGAAATAAAATTTTGATATAATTTTCTATGGAAATAAAATTTTGACAAAATTTTCTATAGAAATAAAATTTATATAAAATTTTGACAAAATTCTCTATAGAAAAAAATGTTGACGAAATTTTCTATAGAAATAAAATCTCGACAAAAATTTCTATAGAAATAAAATTTTGACGACATTTTCTATAGAAATAAAATGTTTACAAGAATTTCTATAGAAATAAAATTTCGGCAAGAATTTCTATAGAAATAAATTTTTTTTCAAAATTTTCTATAGAAAGAATTTTTTTTCAAAATTTTCTGTTAAATTAACCCTTTCACTACCGATGTCCACCTAGAAGGACATTCGAAAAAGACACCAAATTCTATTTACCCACTTAGTTTCGATTTATTTCTCGACGTTATTTTAAAGTAGAGGCTTCAATCTAAATAAGCTATACATATTTTCCATATTGGTGAGCACTAAAATACATTTTTATTAACTTCTTTAACAATAAACGAAAAATACGTAAATTTGAGACAATTTTTCTACTGTATGTTTCTAGTAAATGGACATTTATACAAAAACTATAGCTGATACTTTTACGGTTTCTTTTTATACCCTCCATCATAGGATGGGGGTATATTAACTATGTCATTCCGTTTGTAACACATCGAAATATTGCTCTAAGACCCCATAAAGTATATATATTCTGGGTCGTGGTGAAATTCTGAGTCGATCTAAGCATGTCCGTCCGTCCGTCCGTCTGTTGAAATCACGCTAACTTCCGAACGAAACAAGCTATCGACTTGAAACTTGGCACAAGTAGTTGTTATCGATGTAGGAAGAATGGTATTGAAAATGGGCCATATCGGTCCGCTTTTACGTATAGCCCCCATATAAAGGGACCCTCAGATTTGGCTTGTGGAGCCTCTAACAGAAGCATATTTCATCCGATTCGGCTGAAATTTTGTATATGGTGTTGGTATATGGCCTCTAACAACCATGCAAAAATTGGTCCACATCGGTCCATAATTATATATAGCCCCCATATAAACCGATCCCCAGATTTGGGTTCCGGAGCCTCAAAGAGAAGCAAATTTCATCCGATCGGGCTGAAATTTGGTACATGGTGTTAGTATATGGTCTCTAACAACCATGCAGAAATTGGTCCACATCGGTCCATAATTATATATAGCCCCCATATAAACCGATTCCCAGATTTGGCTTGCGGAGCCTCAAAGAGAAGAAAATTTCATCCGATCCGGCTGAAATTTGGTACATGATGTTGGTATATGGTCTCTAACAACCATGCAAAGCTTGGTCCATATCAGTCCTTAATTATATATAGCCCCCATATAAACCGATCCCCCGATTTGGCTTACGGAGCCTCTAAGAAAAGCATATTTCATCCGATCCGGCTGAAATTTGGTACATGGTGTTGGTATATGGTCTCTAATAATTATGCAAAAATTGGTCCACATCGGTCCATAATTATATATAGCCCCCATATAAACCGATCCCCAGATTTGGCTTGCGGAGCCTCAAAGAGAAGCAAATTTGATCCGATCCGGCTGAAATTCGGTACATGAAGTTGGTATATGGTCTCTAACAACCATGCAAAAATTGGTCCACATCGGTCCATAATTATATATGGACCCCATATAAACCGATCTCCAGATTTGGCTTGCGCAGCCTCATAGAGAAGCAAATTGCATCCGATCCGGCTGAAATTTGGTACGTGGTGTAGGTATATGGTCTCTAACAACCGCGCAAAAATTGGTCCACATCGGCCCGTAATTATATAAAGCGCCCATATAAACCGATCCCCAGATTTGGGTTCCGGAGCCTCAAAGAGAAGCAAATTTCATCCGATCCGCCTGAAATTTGGTACATGATATTGGTATATGGTCTCTAACAACCATGCAAAAATTGGTCCACATCGGTTCATAATTATATATAGCCCCCATATAAACCGATCCCCAGATTTGGCTTGCGAAGTCTCCAAGAGAAGCAAATTTCATCCAATCCGGTTGTAATTTGGAACATGGTGTTAGTATATGATCTTTAACAAGCGTGCCAGAATTGGTCCATATCGGTCCATAATTATATATAGCCCTCATATAAAACGTTCTCCAGATTTGACCTCCGGAGCCTCTTGGAGGAGCAAAATTCATCCGATCCGGTTCAAATTAGGAACGTGGTGTTAGTATATGGTCGCTAACAACCATACCAAAATTGGTCCAATCACACAAAAATTGGTCCATATCGGTTCATAATCATGGTTGCCACTAGAGCCAAAAATAGTCTACCAAAATTTTATTTCTATAGAAAATTTTGTCAAAACTTTATTTCTAGAGAAAATTTTGTTAAAATTTTATTCGGTTCATAATCATGGTTGCCACTCGAGCCACAAATAATCTACCAAGATTTTATTTCTATAGACAATTTTGTCAAAAGTTTATTTCTATAGAAAATTTTGTTAAAATTTTATTTCTGTAGAAATTTTTGTCAAAATTTTCTTTCTATAGAATATTTTGTCAAAATTTTTATTTCTATAGAAAATTTTGTGAAAATTTTATTTCTATAGAAAATTTTGTTAAAATTTTATTTCTGTAGAAAATTTTGTCAAAATTTTATGTCTACTTTGTCAAACTGAATTATATACGTATTGGATCGATCTTTTTTGATTTAATATATACCACGTATGGACTTACATACAATTTGGAAGTTGGTGTTAGGAGGTTTTAAGATACCTTGCCATCGGCAAGCGTTACCGCAACTTAAGTAATTCGATTGTGGATGGCAGTGTTTAGAAGAAGTTTCTACGCAATCCATGATGGAGGGTACATAAGCTTCGGCCTGGCCGAACTTATGGCCGTATGTACTTGTTTGTATTTTTGCTCACACTGTGAAAGATATTATAGGCTAAATGTCGCTTATTTTCGTAAGACCATTTAGTCACAATTCAAGAATCAAGTTTTCATATAGTTCTTGAAGTAATTGAGGTAGGTTCTCAAATTGACAATTTTTGTTCTACATGCTGTTAGTACAAGTAAAAACAGAAGTAAAATTAAAGTTTTTAATATTAGGATTATTTCGGTAGTGAAAGGGTTAAATTTTGACAAATTTTTCATGGAAATAAATTGTTGACAAAATTTTCTAGAGAAATAAAATTTTGACGAAATTTTCTATGGAAATAAAATGCTGACACAATTTTCTAAGCAATAAAATTTTGACAAAATTTTCTATAGAAATAAAATGTTGACAAAAATTTTAAAATTTTGACAAAAATTTTTAATAAAATAAAATTTTGACAAAAATTTTTAATAAAATAAAATTTTGACAACATTTTCTATAGAAATAAAATTTTGACAAAATTTTCTATAGAAATAAAATTTTTAATACAAAATTCTCTAAAGAAACAAAATTTTGATATAATTTTCTATAGAAATAAATTTTTTTTCAAAATATTCTACGAAATATTTTTTTTTCAAAAATTTTCATGGAAATAAGTTGTTGACAAAATTTTCTATAGAAATAAAATTTTGACAAAATTATCTATAGAAATAAAATTTTGACAACATTTTCTATAGAAATAAAATTTTGACAAAATTCTCTAAAGAAACAAAATTTTGATATAATTTTCTATAGAAATAAAATTTTTGTCAAAATATTCTAAGAAATATTTTTTTTTTTCAAAAATTTTCATGGAAATAAGTTGTTGACAAAATTTTCTATAGAAATAAAATTTTGGCAAAAATTTTTATAGAAGTAAAATGTTGGCAAAATTTTTTGAAAGAAATAAAATTTTGAGAAAATTTTTTCAAAATTTTCTATAGAAATAAAATTTTAGCAAAATATTCTATAGAAACAATATTTTGACAAAATTTTCGATAGAAATAAAATTTTGAAAAAAATTTCTATAGAAACAAAATGTTGACAAAGTTTTCTATCAAAATAAATTTTTGACAACATTTTTAATAAAATTTTGACAAAATTTTCTATAGAAATAAAATTTTGTCAAAATTTTCTATAGAATCAAAATTTTGGCAAAATATTCTATAGAAACAAAATTTTCGATAGAAATAAAATGTTGACAAAATTTTCTATAGAAATAAAATTTTGTTGTTGTTTTTGATTTCAGCTTAGAACCATGCATTGACTAAACTACAAGTGTAGCTTAACCAACAGAGGAAAAGAATGTTAATGTTAATTTTATTTGGACCACCGTCAAATCGTCGATTTGAGTGATAATTGGTTGATAGTGTTGCGGCAAGTAGAAGATGCTGATGAGGAATGTGGTAATTCCGAAACGTGCGTCCATCCAACCATCTTGCAGTCTATAGGGCTTTGCCCAAATAAAATTGACAAACATTCTTTTCCTCTGTTGGTTAAGCTACACTTGTAGTTTAGTCAATGCATGGTGTTAGGCTGAAATCAAAAGCGACAACAATGATTAAAGAAAAAACCAACAATAAGAAAACAAAACGAAATAAAATTTTGATAAAAATTTATATAGAAATAAAATGATGGCTAAAATTTTTATAGAAATAAAATCTTGACAAAAATTTCTATAGAAAAAAAATTTTGATAAAATTTTCTATAAAAATAAAATTTGTTTTCAACATTTTCTATAGAAATACATTTCTTTTAATTTTCAGCTAAATAAAATTTTAATGGAAATAAATTGTTGACAAAGTTCCCTACTTTTGACAAAATTTTCGATAAAAAACAGGTTTGGACAAAATTTTTCTATAGAAATAAAATGTTGACAAAATTTGAAATGGAAATAGAATTTTGCCAAAATTTTCCATAGAAATAGAATTTTGACAAAATTTTCTACAGAAATAAAATTTATACAAAATTTTCTATAGAAATAAAATTTTGGCAAAAATTTCTGTAAAAAAAATTTTAACAAAATTTTCTATAAAAATAAAATATTGGCAAGATTTTAAATAGAAATAAAATTTTGACAAAATTTTCTATAGAAATAAAATAGTTTTTCAAAATTCTCTATAGAAATAAATTTTTTTCTCAAAATTTTCTTTTAAAAAAAATTGTCATGGAAATAAATCGTTGACAAAATTTTCTATAGAAGGAAAATTTTGACATAATTTTCTATAGAAACAAAATTTTGACAAAATATCCTATAAAAATAAAATTTTGACAAAATTTTCTACAGAAATAAAATTTTGACAAAATTGTCTATAGAAATAAAATATTGACAAAATTTTCTATAAAAATACAATGATGATAAAAATTTTACAGAAATAAAATTTTAACAAATTGTTCTACAAAAAAAAATTTGGCAAAAATAGAAACAAAATATTGTCACCATTTTCTATAGAAATAAAATTTTGACAACATTTTTACAGAAATAATTTTTTTTCTATAAAAATAAAATTGTGACAACTTTCTCTACGACAGCATTCTACAGAAACAAAATTTTGACAAAATTCTAACAAAATTTTACAAAATTTTCTAAAACAATAAAATTTTGACAAAAATTTCAATAAAAATAAAATTTTGACAAAATGTTCTATAGAAATAAAATCTTAACAAAATTTTCTATAGCAATAAAATTTTGACAAAATTTTCAATAGAAATAAAATTTTAACAAAAATTTCTATAGAAATAAAATATTGACAAAATTTTCTATAAAAATACAATGTTGATAAAAATTTTACAGAAATAAAATTTTAACACATTGTTCTACAAAAATAAAACTTTGACAAAAATAGAAACATGTTCCTTAATCTATATCTGTCCATATAGCTCGAAAAATAATTGTATAATTAGATATGAAACAAAATATTGTCAACATCTTCCATAGACATAAAATTTTGACAACATTTTCTATAAAAATAATTTTTTTTCTATAAAAATAAAATTGTGACAACTTTCTCTACGACAGCATTTTACAGAAAAAAATTTTGACACAATTCTAACAAAATTTTCTATTGAAATAAAATTTTGACAAAATTCTAACAAAATTTGACAAAATTTTCTATAACAATAAAATTTTGACAAAAATTTCAATAAAAATAAAATTTTGACAAAATGTTCTATAGAAATAAAATCTTAACAAAATTTTCTATAGCAATAAAATTTTGACAAAATTTTCAATAGAAATAAAATTTTGACAAAATTTTCTATAGAAATAAAATATTGAAAAAATTTTCTATAAAAATACAATGTTGATAAAAATTTTACAGAAATAAAATTTTAACACATTGTTCTACAAAAATAAAATTTTGACAAAAATAGAAACATGTTCCTTAATCTATATCTGTCCATAAAGCTCGAAAAATAATTGAATAATTAGATATGAAACAAAATATTGTCAACATCTTCTATAGACATAAAATTTTGACAACATTTTCTATAAAAATATTTTTTTTTTCTATAAAAATAAAATTGTGACAACTTTTTCTACCACAGCATTTTACAGAAAAAAATTTTTGACACAATTCTAACAAAATTTTACAAAATTTTCTATAGAAATAAAATTTTGACAAAATTTTCTATAGAAATAAAATTTTGACAAAATTTTCTATAGAAATAAAATTTTTACAAAATTTTCTATAGAAATAAAATTTTGAAAAAAATTTCGTGTTTTGAATCTCAGCTTTAAAACCATTGTATTGACTAATCTACAAGAGTAGCTTAACCAACAGAGGAAAAGAATGTTTGTCAAATTTATTTTGGCAAAGCCCTATAGACTGCAAGATGATTGGATGGACGCACGTTCGGAATTACCACATTCCTCACCAGCATCCTCTACTTGCAGCAAAACTATCAACCAATTATCAGAATAAATTCAGCAGTTCGCTAAACCCAAAGTGAACCACACTTCAGGACTAGACATGAATGCTGTAATTTAATTTTGGCGACCTAACCTCTAATTTAGATTTAATCAGCATGACTAAGACATTTTTCTACAATTGTGAAATCATTTCATGAGGACTCAGGTCTATATGTTGCCCCGTCATCAGTTTTTACAATATATCCCATAAATAAAGAAATGATATTTAGTTTGAAAAAAGTTTCATTTGAAAGGGAAAAGGTTTCATTTGATTTGAAAAAAGTTTCGTTTGAAGTGAAAATGTTATATATTGAGGCTTTTTGAGGACGAAAGCTTCCTAATTTGGGGGACATGATCCAGAAAAATTCCGGCAATGCTGTCTACCACTAATGAAATTAGGATGGTGTATTATATACTTAGGATTATTTTTTTTTATTTATCTTCTCTCTTATCTTCCTCTTCTTTTCATAAGACGTGTATCGGTTATTCTATCTGCGTCCGAGTATTCAACTATTTAGTAACATAATCTAATATCGAAGTGTATATCAAAAACAAAAAAAATGTGTTGGTGTGTTTTTGAATGAATACGAAAGTGTAAGTTTGAGAAAAATAAATGAATTTCCTCCTACTTCTTCCTTTTCTTCTTCTTCCGTGCATGCCTATCCTGGATAAAAACACTAACAATATATGGAAAATGTCCTACATTTGGGTAAAAGTTTTCATCTATCGAATTAAACTAAAACTCTTCGGCTCTTTCAGCCTCCACCTGTTGATATTTTAACAGCTCCACAACATGATCTCTTCAAATACACATGCTCCGGTTTGATAAAGAAACAACCATCGGAAGAACGTGATTTACGTTGTGGATATCTGACCGAAACACATCCTTTCCTTATTTTGGCACCCATTAAAGTAGAAGAATTACATCATGATCCTCTATTGGTCACATTCTATGATGTCCTCTACGACAAGGAAATCGAAACTTTAAAGCAATTGACTCAAGAAATTAAGCGAGCCACTGTAATGGGTGTCAATGGTTCAGTAGTGTCAAATGTTCGAACCAGTCAATTCCAATTTATTCCAGTAACAAGGCATCCCTTGCTGGCCACCATAGATCGTCGTGTAGAAGATATGACAAATTTAAATATGATTTATGCCGAGGATCATCAGTTTGCCAATTATGGTATTGGCGGGACATTATAGTGAGCATCATGATTTTTTTAATTTTCCTGAGGTAAGTTGGAGCTGGAAGGAAATAGGAGTGGGCATCTGGAGATTTATTACAAAAATAACAATTTCTAATTCTTCTTCTGTAGAGTGAATTAAAAAAATCAGTATCGAATTATGTAGAAATGGGTAATCGTATAGCTACGGTTTTGTTTTATGTAAGTATGGAAATTTTTTTTATGGATTTCTTTGTCGCTTTTTCTATTTTTTAAGATTTTTTGTATTTTCATTAGCTCAGTGATGTGGAACAGGGTGGTGGTACTGCTTATCCATATCTGAAGCAATTGGTTATGCCCAAAAAGGGAGCAGCTGCATTTTGGTATAATCTTCATGCTACTGGCAAACCCGATGAACGTAGTCTTCATGGAGCTTGTCCCATCGTTGTTGGTTCGAAGTGGGGTAAGTACAAAACAGAGATATAAGTGAATTTTTTTGTCAATTGTTAAAGAATTAACCAGGGTCGAATAATACTGGGTTGAAAGTGTGAAAATTTTCATTATTAACATCCGAATGCATCACATTACTATTATTCTCTATAATTAAAATTAAGGAACTTGATGAATTGAGTTATTGAGGAGAAAATACCAGATACAAATCTAAACACGCCTATCTAACAGGTGGCTGATAAGTCCCCGGTCTAATAAAGAAAAAAACATTTTTGTCAAAATTCGTTTTTATTATTCAACACAGTTCCCTTCAAGAGCGATACAACGATTATAACAACCTTCCAATTTTTTGATACCATTTTGGTAGTACTCCTTCGGTTTTGCCTCAAAATAGGCCTCAGTTTCGGCGATCACCTCTTCATTGTAGCCAAATTTTTTCCCTGCGAGCATCCTTTTGAGGTCAGAGAACAAGAAAAAGACGCTGGGGACCAGATCTGCAGAATACGGTGGGTGGGGAAGCAATTCGAAGCCCAATTCATGAATTTTTGTCATCGTTCTCAAGTCATTGAGAACGGTGCGTTGTCTTGGTGGAACAACACTTTTTCTTCTTCATATGGGGCCGCTTTGCCGCGATTTCAAGTAATATAGTAATAGTATAATATATGGTCTCTAACAACCATGCAAAAATTGGTCCACATCGGTCCATAATTATATATAGCCCCCATATAAACCGATCCCCCGATTTGGCTTTCGGAGCCTCTAAGAGAAGCAAATTTCATCCGATCCGGCTGAAATTTGGTACATGGTGTTTGTATATGGTCTTTAACTACTATGCAAAAATTGGTCTACATCGGTCAATAATTATATAGCCCCCATATAAACCGATCCCACGATTTGGCTTGCGGAGCCTCTAAGCGCAGCAAATTTCATCCGATCCGGCTGAAATTTGGTACATGGTGTTAGTATATGATCTCCAACAAACATGCAAAAATTGGTCGAAATCGGTCCATAATTATATATAGCCCCCATATAAACCGACCCCCGATTTGTCTTGCGGAGCATCTAAGAGCAGCAAATTTCATCGGATCCGGCTGAAATTTGGTACATTGTGTTAGTATATGGTCTTTAACAACCATGCAAAAATTGGTCGAAATCGGTCCATAATTATGTATAGCCCCCATATTAACCGATCCCCAGATTTGACCTCCGGAGCCCCTTGGAAGAGCAAAATTCATCGGATTCGGTTGAAATTTGGTACGTGATGTTAGTATATGGTATCTAACAACCATGCCAAAAGTGGTTCATATCAGTCCATAATTATATATAGCCCCCAATATGAACCGATCCCCAGATTTGACCTCCGGTGCCTTGTGGAGAAGAAAAATTCATCCCATCTGGTTGAAATTTGGTACGTGCTGGTAGTATATGATATTTAACAACCATGCCAAAAGTGGTCCATATCAGTCCATAATCATATATAGCCCCCATATAAACCGATTCCGAGATTTGGTTTTGAGCCTCTTGGAGGAGTAAATTTCCTCCGAGTCAGTTGAAATTTGGTACATTGTGCTAGTATATGTCCGTTAACAACCATGCCTAACTAGGTCCATATCGGTCTTTAGTTATATATAGCCCTCAGATAAATCGATCCCCAATCACACAAAAATTGGTCCATATCAATAATTGTATATAGCCCCCATATAAGCGACCCCCATATTTCAATTCTGGCTCCCTACGTACCGTGCAAAAGTCCATATCGATTCGTAATTATTTGTAGACTTACATACCTTTTTGTCTAATATATACCACGATACCACAACCCAATTAATTCGATTGTGTATAACAGTCTTTCGTAGAAGTTTCTACGCAATCCATGGTGGAGGGTACATAAGATTCGGCCTGGCCGAACTTACTGCCGTTTATACTTGTTTTTTCATGTTTTCATCGGTAACAACCTCTATCAGGCGTCCACTGCGTTCACTGTCCTCCGTGCTCATTTCACCACGCTTTAATTTTGCATACCAATCAATTATTGTTGATTTCCCTGGGGCAGAGTCCGGAAACTCATTATCAAGCCAAGTTTTTACTTCCACAGTATTTTTTCCCTTCAGAAAACAGTATTTTATCAAAACACGAAATTCCTTTTTTTCCATTTTTTCACAATAACAAAAGTTGCTTCACAAAAGACGCTCTATCTCACAAACTAATTGACTTACAGATGTCAAATTTTGACAGGAATCATTTGAAGGTTGGTACTATATAAAAATAATATGCATTTAATACTAGCGACGCCATCTATGTGTCAGACCGGGGACTTATCAGCCAACCTGTTAAATAAACATCATTACAATAAGTAGTTCAAATATAATTATAAAGGTTTCAATTCCTCTTTTTAATTAAAAAAAAAAAAAAAAACAATATTAAAAAAATTGTTTATTGCCCCAATAACTATAACTTTTTAAAAATTGAATTGTACTTACGGGACAGCTGAAAAAGAAAAAATCTTGAGGATAGATGTCTGGCCATATAATTATGCAACAAAAACGTGTCCTTTTTCCTTTATAGATTGCTTAGATGTGATTTGCAATCTCTCATTCTCTCATCCCCGCCATGATATCTCTTCGACCTTGGCAGCTATATCTTAATCTGAACTGATTTCAACCAAATTCAGAATGCCTACCTGTGCAACAATTCAAATAAATCTCTTTCAAACAATATTGTAGCCATTGCCTATTTTACATTCTTTGTGCTATTGAATTTTACTAATTGTCCAATCTTTTCTTTCAGTACAAAATCGTTGGATTCGAGAACACGATCAAAGTGATCGCCGACCATGCTTTGAATTTGATGATGGCCTGTAATCACATGCAAAATATATATTATAATTATAATTACATAGTAATAGTTTTAATATTAGGTATTTTTAAATACATTTTAGGTATTTTTAAATAAATTTTATAAAATTAATATAAATTTAAAATATTTATTCATTGCATTCTATAAAAAAAGATAAAGAAATAATAAGAATATTCAGGTATAAAGTATTTTTCGTTATACAATAAAAATGTTAATGAATCTCTTGTTTTGTTTTCATCTTTCTCATTTTCTTTCTCATTTAAATCATATCAGAGTACTCCTTGTAAATCTTAGAACATGGTAATCTTTTGGGTCGATGCGATAGACTTTGCCTTATTCGGAGCAAGTTCGCCGAATACAATGCGGTTTTTGGCAGTAATTCTTGTTTCGCAGACAGTCTCAAACCCATTTGCGCAAAATTTCTTGCAGCAAATGACCTTCTCAGAAAAGAGAAAAGAGACATCATTTAACTCGTATTTGACCGTATACATCATTTAACTCTTCTTTGACCATCTCTCAGATATATGGTACCACACTGCCAGACTTTAAGCCAACACAAAAATTAAAAATTCGTCTCTCCCATATCCTATATTACTATATTAAATTGAACAAGTATATAAAGGGTGATACGGTCAATATTTGGTCAATATAAACTTGACGTATTTCTTTCAATTTTGCATTTAAAAAACCTGAACACCCCTCATTGTGAAGGTGTGTGTGTAGACTGTTGCTCCTATTTTGATTTTGGAATTCACTTTTCAGTTTTCAAAATGCCATCCAAGCAAGAAGAACAGCGTATCAAAATTTTGCTCGTGCATTGCGAAAATCCGAGCTACTCGGACGCAAAGCTGGCAAAATCGCTAAAAGTTGCCAAATCAACCGTTACAAATGTAATTAAAGTGTTTGGGGAACGTTTGTCGACAGCCAGGAAGTCTGGATCTGGGGGAAATCGAAAACCGGAAGCCGCTGAGACGACAAAGAGAGTTGCCGGTAGTTTGAAGCGATACCCTAACCTCTCTCTCCGAGATGCCGCTGGGTGTATCGTCTACAACCGTGCATCGAGCCAAAAACGAGCCGGACTATCGACTTACAAGAAGGTAGTGACTCCAAATCGCGATGATAAACAAAATACGACGGCCAAAGCGCGATCCCGGAGGCTGTACACGACGATGCTGACGAAGTCTGACTGCGTGGTAATGGACGACGAAACCTACGTCAAAGCCGACTACAAGCAGCTTCCGGAACAGGAGTTTTATACGGCAAAAGGAAGGGGAAAGGTAGCAGATATTTTCAAGCACATAAAACTGTCAAAGTTCACAAATAAATATCTGGTTTGGCAAGCCATCTGTACCTGTGGCTTGAAAAGCAGCATTTTCATAGCTTCCGGGACTGTCAACCAAGAAGTTTACGTGAAAGAGTGTTTGAATAAACGTCTGCTGCCTTTCCTGAAGAAACACGGTTGTTCCGTACTGTTTTGGCCGGATTTGGCATCTTGCCGTTATGGTAAAAAGGCCATGGAGTGGTACGCCGCCAACAACGTGCAGGTGGTTCCCAAGGACAAGAACCCTCCTAACATTCCAGAGCTCCGCCCAATTGAGAAATACTGGGCTATTGTCAAGCGGAACCTAAAGAAGACAAAAAAAAAACTGCTAAGGACGAGCAGCAGTTCAAGGCAAACTGGCTTTCTGCGGCGAAGAAGGTGGACAAGGTGGCTGTACAAAATCTGATGGCAGGTGTCAAGCGTGAGGCCCCGCAATTCGGATTTGGAAAAGCGAAAGCCTAACTGAATATTTTTCCTGAGTTTTATACTAATTGAACTTGAAAAAGAAATTTAATTTGATTTTTTAAATAAACGATTTCACCGATTTACACGCGTTTTCCCTTGACCAAATTTTGACCGTATCACCCTTTACGGCCGTGGACCATGGATTGCATAGAAACTTGTACTAAAGACTGTAATCCACAATCGAATTACTTCCCAGCAAAAAAATTTGGATGTTCTTCCAAAGGCACAACTTTAAAAGCACTTCCAGAAGATGCACTCCCAATGATGTTCTTTATTTTAACTACCCAGGAAGTTCTTTTAATTAAATTTTTTATAACATGGTTTTTTCATACTTGTAATGGTTAATTTTAACTTTTTTGTTTCAAATAGGTTAAAAACAGAGTAAGAATTCATAATATGGTAGAAATCATTTACATTTTGTCGAAAAAAATCTGAATTCCAATCTGAAAAAATTGTGAATTTTTGAAAATATTTGAAGTCAAACGTTGCCGACAAGCGTTAGAATCCATTAAAATTATAAAAATGATTTATTTGACAAAATATCACAGAATTTTTTAATTTACATCCAAAACATTGAATTCGAATCACACCTAAAGAAGTGATGCAAATTCAGTGCAACGACTGTTGAAATGGAGGACTTCAGTCCTATGACAAGCCCATGTTAAATTCATCGCTTCTGCGTCAATTTTGCACCACTTCCGGATCCAAAAAGAACATTTTCATTACGTTTTTGGCGACGCTTTTTTTGCTGGGTTTGGTTGTGGCATCTTTAAACTTCTTAACATCGTTTTCTTAATTGTGAGTTAGTCCATACGTGGTACACATTAGACAAAAAGGTATGTGTAGGTAAGTCTACAAATAATTACGAATCGATGAATCGTACTTTTGCACGGAACGTAGGGAGCCAGAATTGAAATATGGGGGTCGCTTATATGGGGACTATATACAATTATGAACTTCATAAGGACCAATTATTGTGTGATTGGGGATCGATTTATCTGAGGGATATATATAACTATAGACCGATATGGACCTAGTTAGGCATGGTTGATAACGGCTATATACTTGCACAATGTACCTAATTTCATGTGACTCGGATGAAATTTGCTCCTACAAGAGGTTTCAAAACCAAATCTCAGGATCGGTTTATATAGGGGCTATATATGATTATGGACCACTTTTGGCATGGTTGTTAAATATCATATAGTAAAACCACGTACCAAATTTCAACCAGATCGGATGAATTTTGCTTCTCCAAAAGGCACCGGAGGTCAAATCTGGGGATCGGTTTATATGGGGGCTATATATAATTATGAACTGATATGAACCAATTCCTGCATGGTTATTGGATACCATATACTAATATCACGTACCAAATTTGAACCGAATCGGATAAATTTTGCTCTTCCAAGGGGCTCCGGATTTCAAATCTGGGGATCGGTTTATTTGGGGCCTACATATAATTATTGACCGTTTTCGACAAATTTTTGCATGGGTGTTTGAGGCCATATATTAACACCACGTACCAAATTTCAACTGAATCAGATGAATTTTGGCCTTCCAAGAAGCTCCGGAGGTCAAATCTGATGATCGGTTTATATGGGGGCTATATAATTATTAATCGATGTGGACCAATTTTTGCATAGTTTTTAGAGACCATATACTTACACCATGTACCAAATTTCAGCCGGATCGGATGAAATTTACTTCACTTAGAGGCTTCGCAAGCCAAATCGGGGGATCGGTTTATATGGGGCTATATATAATTATTGACCGATGTGTCCCAATTTTTGCATGGTCACTAGAGACCATATACTAACACCATGTACCAAATTTCAGCCGGATCGGATGAAATATGCTTCTCTTAGAGGCTCCGCAAGCCAAATCGGGGGATCGGTTTATATGGGGGTGTTCAAAACAAATATGCTTTGAACATGGAATATCACTATCGGTAATATTCCTGATAATAAAATATGTCCCTAAAATGATATGAAGGGCACTTTAGCCATTATCCACTTGAGATAACGTATGTTAAGTGCATCTGGTTGTCTTAGGGTGGTCTATTATCAGTGCCTTGCGTGTGTTGTGTTTTATGATCTTATTTCATAAGAAGATCTTAATGAAACGCAGCGGCATATGTGTGTGTATGAAGAGAGCTAGAAGAATGATAACAGATTGTTGTTATCTTGTTCTAGAGTAGGTTAAGATTTTCAATATTCTAGATATAAGTTTTAATCAATAAAGTAATTAGTATTCATTTGGAATCTTAGTATGAAAAAACTACTCAACACGTTTGTTTCGATTACAAACAGGGGGCTATATGTAATTATGGACCGATGTGGACCAATTTTAGCATGGTTGTTAGAGACCATATACTAACACCATGTACAAAATTTCAGCCGGATCGGATGAAATTTGCTTCTCTTAGAGAAATCGCAAGCCAAATTTGGGGGTCCGTTTATATGGGGGCTATACGTAAAAGTGGACCGATATGGCCCATTTGCAGTACTATTCGACCTACATCAATAACAACTACTTTTGCCAAGTTTCAAGTCGATAGCTTCTTTCGTTCGGAAGTTAGCGTGATTTCAACAGACGGACGGACGTACGCACATGCCCAGATCGACTCCACGACTCAGAATATATATACTTTCGATGTGTTACAAACGGAATGACAAAGTTAATATACCCCCATCCTATGGAGGGTATAATAAAAATAAAGATCTTTAATATTTACATACGAGGGCAGTTCGGAAACTTCTTAGCCTAGCACAAAAAGTGTGGTATAAACAAAAAAAAGTTAAGTGTTTTGGAAACTTCCATCTCGGTGTGTGTTCATAACACATGTTAAATTTTGTTTCGAATAAATATTTACATAAACAAGTAAGGAAAGTCTAAAGTCGGGCGGGACCGACTATATTATACCCTGCACCACTTTGTAGATCTAAATTTTCGATACCATATCACATCCGTCAAATGTGTTGGGGGCTATATAAAAAGGTTTGTCCCAAATACATACATTTAAATATCAGTCGATCTCGACAGAATTTGATAGACTTCTACAAAATCTATAGACTCAAAATTTAAGTCGGCTAATGCACTAGGGTGGAATACAATGTTAGTAAAAAAATATGGGAAACGTTTAAATCTGAAGCAATTTTAGGGAAACTTCGCAAAAGTTTATTTATGATTTATCGCTCGATATATATGTATTAGAAGTTTAGGAAAATTAGAGTCATTTTTACAACTTTTCGACAAAGCAGTGACGATTTTACAAGGAAAATGTTGGTATTTTGGCCATTTTTGTAGAAATCAGAAAAACATATATATGGGAGCTATATCTAAATCTGAACCGATTTCAACCAAATTTGGCACGCATAGCAACAATGCTAATTCTTCTCCCTGTGCAATATTTCTACTAAATCGGAGTTAAAAATTGGCGTCTGTGGTCATATGAGTGTAAATCGGGCGAAAGCTATATATGGGAGCTATATCTAAATCTGAACCGATTTCAACCAAATTTGGCACGCATAGCAACAATGCTAATTCTACTCCCTGTGCAAAATTTCAACTAAATCGGACCAAAAAATTGGCCTCTGTGGTCATATGAGTGTAAATCGGGCGAAAGCTATATATTGGAGCTATATCTAAATCTGAACCGATTTCAACCAAATTTGGCACGCATAGCTACTAATTCTACCCCCTGTGCAAAATTTCAACTAAATCGTAGCAAAAAATTGGCCTCTGTGGCCATATGAGTATAAATCGGGCGAAAGCTATATATGGGAGCTATATCTAAATCTGAACCGATTTCAATAGAATTTGGCATGCTTGACTATAGTACTTATTGTTCTTCTTGTGCAAAATTTTAAGTAAATTAGGGTAAAACTCTGGCTTCTGGGGCCATATAAGTCCATATAGGGCGAAATATATATATGGGAGCTATATCTAAATCTGAACCGATTTCTTCCAAAATCAATAGGGATCTATTCTGAGCCAAAACACGTACTTGTGCCAAATTTGAAGTCGATTGGACTAAAACTGCGACCTAGACTTTGATTACAAAATGTGTTCACGGACAGACGGACAGACGGACAGACGGACATCGCTATATCGACTCAAGAGCCCACCCTGAGCATTTTTGCCAAAGACACCATGTGTCTATCTCGTCTCCTTCTGGGTGTTGCAAACATATGCACTAACTTATAATACCCTGTTCCACAGTGTGGAGCAGGGTATAAAAAGGTTTATCGGGACAAGAAATTCATAATGATATGGTGAATGTGTCAGGTGAAAGTGCTCCTTCATATGCAACAGTAAAAAATTGGGTTGCTGAATTAAAACGTGGTCGTACAAGCATTGAAGATGAACCACGTAGTGGACGTCCAAAAACAGAAACAACAACAGTGCATGATATGGTATTAAATAATCGACGAATAAAAGTGCGTGAAATTGCAAATATCATGGACATCTCAAATGATCGAGTCCATTTAATTTTGCATGAAGAACTACAGATGAAAAAGCTTTCTGCAAGATGGGTGCCGCATTTGTTAACAGTCGATCAAAAACGCATAAGAATGAACATTTCTCAATCTTATTTGGGTCGTTTTAAGCGAAGTAAAATGGATTTTAAGCGTCGTTTCATAACTGTTGATGAGACATGGATCCACCACTATACTCCAGAGAAAAAGAACAATCCAAACAATGGACTGAAGCTGAAGTAAGTGCCCCAAAGAAGGCAAAAACAATTCAATCGGCTGGTAAGGTTATGGCAACGGTTTTTTGGGACTTCAAAGGTATTTTATTGATTGACTATCTGCAAAAGGGTAAAACAATAAATGAAAAGTACTATTGCAACTTTTTGGATCAATTAAATGTACAAATTCGAGAACAACGCGGTGGCTTACAACACAAAGAAAAATAATTTTTCATCAAGACAACCCACCAGCGCACAAGACTGGTTTAACAGTGGCTAAAATCAACGAATTAAAGTACAAGTTGCTTGACTACCCACCTTGTTCTCCAGATTTAGCTCCCAGTGACTTTTACTTGTTCCCAAATCTAAAAAATTCCTTGCTACCAAGAGTTTTAGCTCAAATGAAGATGCAATTACAGTTGTAAACCACTATTTTGAAGACCTTAAGGAAAACTATTTTAATCAAGGGATAGAATTGCTAGAAAAACGTTGGACTAAGTGTATTGAAGTTTCAAGAGATTATATTGAGAAATAAAAATATTTTTTGAAAAACTAACTATTGTCTTTCATTGATAGGATAGGATAGGTTAGGTTAGGTTAGGTTATATGGCAGCCCGATGTATCAGGCTCACTTTGACTATTCAGTCCATTGTGATACCACAGTGGTGAACTTCTCTCTGAGTGCTGCCCGATTCCATGTTAACCTCAATGACAAGAGACCTCCTTTTTATAGCCGAGTCTGAACGGCGTTCCACATTCCAGTGAAACCACTTAGAGAAGTTTTGAAACCCTCAGAAATGTCACCAGCATAACTGAGGTGGGATAATCCACCGCTGAAAAACTTTTTGGTGTTCGGTCGAAGCAGGAATCGAACCCTCGACCTTATGTATGCAAGGCGGGCATGCTAACCATTGCACCACGGTGGCTCCCATTGATAGGCTAAGAAGTTTCCGAACCGCCCTCGTATGTGTTGCCCGATTTTCTAAAATTTCATTTGTATGTTCCGAGTTGGCTCCGAAACGGCTGAACCGATTTACTTGAAACTTTCAGAGATCGTAGGGGGCGTTCATGTGGTGAAAATAGGGTACCTCATTTTTTGACACCTGATCGCGGAGGGGGACCTCCCCTTTGACGGACTTTTTGAAAATTGGACCAAAGTTGACCGATTTACTTCAAATTTTCATTGAAGGTTGGGGTTGGCATCTAGACAAAGATCCGCTACTTTATATTTCGATATTTGGTGACGGAGGGTGGCCTCCCCTTTGTTCGACTTTTTTTAAAGTACAGTGAAAACACTAAAATTCTCTAAATTATCTGAGATTTACAGAGAACATGCGGTGCGGTTATGGAATTAATATGGGGACCCGATGATTTCATATGTGGATGGGGAGGGGGACCTCCCCCTTGCCCTACTTTTTGAAACTTGGAACAAAATTATGCGATTTGCTTGAAATTTTCATTGAATGTTGGGATTAGCATCTAGACAAAAATCCGCTACATTATTTTTCGATATTTGGTCGGGGAGGGGGACCACCCCTTTGCCCGATTTTTTTTGTTTGAAAGTACAAACAAAACTAGACTCCCCGACTGAAATTTTACGGAAACAATGGGTTATGAAATTTATATCAGGTTCTCGATTTTTTAATAAAAATAAAATGGCATAGGGAGACATCCGCTTCTCTTAAGTACATACAAAGAAACAATTAAACTTTTACCGAGTTACTTGAAATTTACAGAGGACTGGGGAGAGGTTACGATATTAATAGAGCTGGGACGTTTACAAAAGATACGCTACATCACTTTTCGATATTTAGTCGGGGAGGAGGTCCTCCTCTAAAACTGCAAAAAAACAACAACTCTTAAGTTTTCTTGAAATTTACATAGGCAGTGGGGAAGAGGCAACCTTCCTTGCACCACACTTGAAGGAAAGTTTCAAGAATTTTCACGGAAGGTTAGGGGTGCTATTCACTACGGTATTTGTCGATATTTTTAAATTAGAATATGATTTTTCGATATCTGGTTGGGGAAGGGGAAAATTGAAATAAACTTTGTCGATTTACTTCGATAGAATTTATAGGGACCATTGAGTAGTTTTTGAAATTAATATAGGGTATATGATAGAACGATATCAGGTCGTAGTGGAGTGATGGTGGGGAGAGGGTTCCCTTTTGTTCGTTTTTTTTTTTAAATTGAAAGTAGAGGGTTGTCCGTAAATGGGAACTCGGTACATAATTTTATGATTTTTGCACAGGCTTCTGCCAGACTTATTTTTAGTAAAGAACTTAAATTTACATGAAATTGGCAGCCAACGTAGAGGGTGCATCATTTTTCAAGATTTTAGCAAATGTTAATGTGGTAAAATTTTTTACTATTTTTGCTTTTTCCGATTTATTGGATGGGAAACAGTAATTTTTTGTATGTTATTATAATATAGTGCTTAATTTTCAGATATGTTGAGGAGAAGGATACCTTTCCTTGACAAACCACACTTAAAATTCACAAGAAATATAGAAAAAGGTACACCCTCTCCCGCCGTATTTGTACCTATAAACGAAAAATCAAGTAGTCCGATTTGTTTAAAAGAGTTCAAATCTTTTCGAATTTGTTTTCAGCACGAAGGATATACACGCAAAGAAAAAAAAAAGTTTGGAAAACGTGTACCGAAAACGTTTTTCTTTTGTTAGAGTTTTTTGAATTGCTTCGAAAATTTTAAACTTTTATCAACAAAAAAAAATCGTTTATTACAAATTTTTTATTTTTTCAATAAAAAAAGTTATTTTTGAAACAACAACAGAGTCCATTTCGTTTATATCAAACACTCTTCTTTTCTGACTTTTGGTCTTTAATAAAACACATTTTACAGTTCAAAATTTAATATAGTACAATGTAATGTTGAACATTTTTTTCGGAATCTTCCGAACATATGTAGAATGTATGTAAAAAAAAAAAAAAACTTTGGTCGAAGCAGGGATCGAACCCACGACCCTTGGCATGAGAGTCAGACGTAGCAACCACTGCTCCACGGTGCCAAACTAAATGTTTGTTTCTGTTAAATAAACTTTGTTTATTCGGTTCGTGGGCGCCGCAAGCTATGCTATATAAATATAACTTATATGGATATTTATCTATTGATGACCATAACAGGTACATAGCTCAGTGGTTAGTGTGTTGGCTTACAAAGTGCATGGTCCGCGGTTCGATTCTCCGTCCAGGCGAAAGGTAAAAAAATTTTAAAAATTTATAAAATCGTATAATTTCTTCTACATTGTTTGTATTACAGAAAAAGGTGCTAAGAACTAAAAATCTTCGTGGAAGTGAGAAAGATGTGAGGGAAAATGCAATTAGCCAAAAAAAATTTTTTTTTGAGTTAGTCTTTATGAAATTGTTTTTACATCCTGGAAAAGAATAAACGTTTATCACAAAAAGTATATACTTTTCTTCCAAATACACTTCCTTACAGCGAAAAGCAAATGAGAAACGAACTTTGTTTGTCTAAAATTTCGTTTGGGAGGAAAGAATTATTTTTTTGCGTGTAGTTGACTAAGTAAGTTAACGCAAAAGCGAAGCGGGCCGGGTTACGCTAGTTTTCTATAGAAATAAAATTTTGACAAAATTTTCTATAGAAATAAAATTTTTACAAAATTTTCTATAGAAATAAAATTTTGATAAAAATTTTCTATAGAAATAAAATTTTAACAACTTTTTCTGTAGAAATAAAATTTTAACAAAATTTTCTATAGAAATAAAATTTTGACATAATTTTCTATAGAAATAAAATTTTGACATAATTTTCTATAGAAATAAAATTTTAACAAAATTTTCTATAGAAGTAAAATTTTGACAAAATATTCTATAGAAATAAAATTTTACCAACTTTTTCTGTAGAAATAAAATTTTGACAAAATTTTCTATAGGAATAAAATTTTGACATAATTTTCTACAGAAATAAAATTTTGACGAAATTTTCTATAGAAATAAAATTTTAACAACTTTTTCTGTAGAAATAAAATTTTAACAAAATTTTCTATAGAAATAAAATTGTAACAAAATTTTCTATAGAAATAAAATTTTGACGAAATTTTCTATAGAAATAAAATTTTAACAACTTTTTCTGTAGAAATAAAATTTTAACAAAATTTTCTATAGAAATAAAATTTTGACATAATTTTCTATAGAAATAAAATTTTGCCGAAATTTTCTACAGAAATAAATTTTTAACAACTTTTTCTGTAGAAATAAAATTTTAACAAAATATTCTATAGAAATAAAATTTTGACATAATTTTCTACAGAAATAAAATTTTGCCGAAATTTTCTATAGAAATAAAATTTTGACAATTTTTTCTGTAAAAATAAAATTTTAACAAAATGTTCTATAAATTTATTCTTTCGAATAAAACAAAATTTTTGTATATACCAACCAAAAATATTTGATCAACAACTTCAAGATATAATTTTGATAAGATTTTCTTCAAATGTTGGTGGATTATTTTTGGTACGAGTGGCAACCTAATAGTGTAGATGTAAAATGAGGTATAGCTCCTACATGTATGAAATCTCTAGCAAAAGCTTGCAATTTCTCTATCTGACTATTGTCGAATGCTGGCTCTAAATGTGTAAACGAACTGCTTCTTGTCCAAATGTTTGAACCGAGCTAATATCGTTGTTTTTGGGCAAAAATCGGCATTTGCTATTTTTTGAATAAAAAATTTTCAAAATGCCGATAAATCGGCAAAATTGGCAGCCATGCAACACACACACACTCTCTCTCTCTCTCTCTTCCTTAAGCTCTACTCGCACACTCTTGATAGAGGTAATAACTATCTATTTGACTGCAAAATTTCATATAACTGTATATTTTAATTTCCTTAGAATAATGTGAAGAAATGTAAACTATTCTTAGTATTGTAGTTAGTTCTTTATGAAAAGAATAAATAGTAGTTATTTTTCGGAAATGTATTGGTTATATACACAAATTTAACGTAAATTGTCTAACTTTAATTTTAATAATTTTTCTTTAGGCTCCTCCCGAAAATATTTTATCCGCCCCTCGACCGGATCTTTTCAAATACACCTGTGCTGGTCTTGTGAAAAAAGAACCATGGGAAGAAAGACATTTGCGCTGTGGATATTTGACCGAAACACATCCATTCCTTTGGATAGCACCCATTAAAGTAGAGGAATTAAATCATGATCCATTGTTGGTTACCTTCCATGATGTACTATACGACAATGAGATTGAAGTAATAAAGCAATTGACTCAAGAAATCACCAGAGCCACAGTAATGAGTAATAATGGATCGATAGTTTCAAAAGTGCGCACAAGTCAATTTCAATTTATCCCGGTAACAAGGCATCCAGTACTGGCAACCATTGATCGACGTGTAGAAGATATGACAAATTTAAATATGCAATGTGCGGAAGAGCACCAATTTGCCAACTATGGTATTGGAGGTCATTACAGTGAACATCATGATTATTTTGATTTTCCACCGGTACTATTAAATAATAATAACTCAAAAGATGTATGCAAAGCTAAATTAAATTAAATTTCTGATTACAGGAAGAACTGGAAAAAATGGATAGCTATGGTGTAATGGGAAATCGCATTGCCACACTTTTGTTTTATGTGAGTCATTTGGCTCTGAAGAGAACCATCTCAAATTTCTCTCTCCCATTTTTCTAATCTCTCGATTAAATCAATTTCAGCTCAGTGATGTAGAACAGGGTGGTGGTACTGCCTATCCTTTTATGAAACAATTGGTTATGCCGAAGAAGGGAGCAGCTGCATTTTGGTTTAATCTCCATGCCACTGGTAAACTTGATGATCGTACTCTACATGGTGCTTGTCCCATTGTTGTGGGATCCAAATGGGGTATGTATGGGGAAATTTTGAAAAAACAATTGATTTTATTAATTTGAGGTTTTCTTTTTTTCTTCAGTACAAAATCGTTGGATACGCGAAAGAGAACAATTTGATCGTAGGCCCTGTTATAAATTTGATGATGGTTACTATTATTAAAAGAGAAATATGAGATAAAAAGAATAATAACTATAATAATAGAATAATAATTATTTGTAAAATGTATAGTTTAAAAAAAAATAATTTTTAAAATTTACGCAAGTGTGTCTGAAGAATTGAAAGAACTAGTGATATGTTAGCATCTGTCGCGCATAACGTGCTCATATATATTGTTGTGTTTTCAACCATAGCTATAGTCGTATACAGTGTGGTCCGATATGTCCCAAGTAAGGAAAGTCTAAATTCGGGCGACTATGTTATACCCTGCACCACTTTGTAGATCTAAATATTCGATACCATATCACATCCGTCAAATGTGTTGGGTGCTATATATAAAGGATTGTCCCAAATACATACATTTAAATATCACTCGATTTGGAGAGAATTTGATAGACTTTTACAAAATCTATAGAAACTTCGCAAAAGTTTATTTATGATTTATTGCTCGATATATATGTATTAGAAGTTTAGGGAAATTAGAGTCATTTTTACAACTTTTCGACTAAGCAGTGGCGATTTAACAAGGAAAATGTTGGTAATTTGACCATTTTTGTCGAAATCAGAAAAACATATATATGGGAGCTATATCTAAATCTGAACCTATTTCAATCAAATTTGGCGCACATAATTATATTACTAATTGTACTCCTAGTGCAAAATTTCAACCAAATTGGGCCAAAACTCTGGCTTCTGGGACCATATAAGTCCATATCGGGCGAAAAATATATATGGAAGCTATATCTAAATCTGAACCGATTTCAATCAAATTTGACACACATGACTATACTACTAATTGTACTCCTTGTGCAAAATTTCAAGCTAATCGGGATAAAACTCTGGCTTCTGGGTCCATATAAGTACATATCGGGCGAAAGCTATATATGGGAGCTATATCTAAATCTGAATCGATTTCAACCAAATTTGGCACGCATGGCTACAATGTTAAATCTACTCCCTGTGCAAAATTTCAACCCAATTGGGCCAAAACCCTGGCTTTTAGGACCATATTAGTCCATATCGGGCAAAAAAAATATATATGGGAGCTATATCTAAATCTGAACCGATTTCAATCAAATTTTGCACACTTCACTATACGATTAAGTGTTATGTTTGTACAAAATTTCAAGCAAATCGATATAAAACTCTGGCTGCTGGGTCCATATTAGTGCATATCGGGCGAAAGATATATATGGGAGCTATATCTAAATCTTAACCGATTTCAATCAAATTTTGCACACTTCACTATACGACTAAGTGTTATGTTTGTACAAAATTTCAAGCAAATCGATATAAAACTCTGGCTTCTGGGTCCATAAGTGCATATCGGGCGAATGCTATATATGGGAGCTATATCTAAATCTGAATCGATTTCAACCAAATTTGGCACGCATAGCTACAATATTAAATCTACTCCCTGTGCAAAATTTCAACCAAATTGGGCCAAAAACCCTGGCTTTTAGGACCATATTAGTCCATATCGGGCGAAAGATATATATGGGAGCTATATCTAAATCTGAACCGATTTCAAACAAATTTTGCACACTTAACTATACTACTAGTTGTACTCCTAGTGCAAAATTTCAAACAAATTGGGCCAAAAATCTGGCTTCTGGGGCCATATTAGTCCATATCGGGCGAAAGATAAATATGGGAGCTATATCTAAATCTGAACCGATTTCAATCAAATTTTGCAGACTTGACTATACGACCAAGTGTTATGTTTGTACAAAATTTCAAGCAAATCGGTATAAAACTCTGGCTGCTGGGTCCATATTAGTGCATTTCGGGCGAAAGATATATATGGGAGCTATATCTAAATCTGAACCGATTTCTTCCAAAATCAATGGGGTTCTATTCTGACCCAAATAAGGAACATGTACCAAATTTGAAGGCGATTGGACTTAAATTGCGACCTAGACTTTGATCACAAAACTGTGTTCACAGACAAAAATGTGTTCACGACTCACGCGTGAGTCACGAAAATTTTTGAGAGTCACGACAATTTCGTGGCACGTGCACACCTCTAGTTTCGTTTGGAAGTTAGAGTGATTTGCCCAATAAATTTGGTTGTCAAATTTATTTGGGGAAAGTCCTATAGACTGCAAGATGGTTCGATGGACGCACGTTTCGGAATTACCACATTCCTCATCAGCATCCTCAACTGGCAGCAAAACTATCAACCAATTATCAGAATAAATTCAGGCAGTTCATTAAACCCAACAATGAACCACACTTGAACCTTCCGAAAAAAGGTTTTGCATGATAGCCGGCTTATGCCGAAATAAACTCGTACAAACATATCTCATTTCCTATGCCACTGTCAAATCATCGATTTGAGTGCAGTTGGCTGGGTTTATTTTGAGCGTGCTTCCCCCTTTTTTTCTTCATTCGTTTTGTTTTGTTATTGTTGGTTTTGTAAGCCGGCTATCATGCAAAAATATTTTTCGGAAGGTTCAAGTGCGGTTCATTGTTGGGTTTAATAATCTGCCTGAATTTATTCTGATAATTGGTTGATATTTTTGCTGCAAGTAGAGGATGCTGATGAGGAATGTGGTAATTCCGAAACGTGCGTCCATCGAACCATCTTGCAGTCTATAGGACTTTGCCCAAATAAATTTGACAACCATTCCTTTCCTCTGTTGGCTAAGCTACACTTGTAGTTTAGTCAATGCATGGTTTTAAGCTGAAATCAAAAAACAACAACAATGCTTAAAGAACAAAACCAACAATTACAAAACAAAATGAAAGAAAATTTTATTTCTATAGAATTTTTTTTTTAACTCTATTTCAATAGAAACTGTGGCAACCGCGATTACAATACTAAGGTAGTCTTTGTAACCGGATATAAGACTAAAAAAAAAAAACAAGTATATACGGCCGTAAGTTCGGCCAGGCCGAAGCTTTTGTACCCTCCACCATGGATTGCGTAGAAAGTTCTACTGAAGACTGTCATCCACAATCGAATTACTTGGGTTGCGGTAACTTTTGCCGATGACAAGGTATCTTAAAGCTTCCTAATACAGTAATATATACCACGTAGTCCATACGTGGTATATATTAAACTTCAAATGGCCGATTAAATACGTATATAATTAAGTTTGACAAAATTTTCTATAGAAGTAAAATTTGGACAAAATTTTCTATAGAAATACGATTTTAACAAACTTTTCTATAGAAAGAACATTTTGACAAAATTTTCTATAGAAATCAAATTTTTACTAAATTTTCAAAACATTTAAAATTTTGACAACATTCTCTATAGAATTAAATTTTTGACAACATTTTCTACAGAAATAAAATTTTGCCAAAATTTTCTATAGAAATAAAATTTGACAAAATTTTCTATAGGAATAAAATTTCGACAAATTTTGCTGGATTATTTTTGCTCCAGTGGCAAACATAATTATGAACCGATACGGACCTATTTTTGTGTGATTGGGGATCGGCTATATATAACTATAGACCGATATGGACCAATTTTGGCATGGTTATTAGCGGCCATATATTAACACCACGATGCTAATTTCAACCGGATCGGATGAATTTTGTTCGTCCAAGTCGCTCCGGAGTTCAAATCTGGGGATCGGTTTATATAGGGGCTATATATAATTATGGACTGATATGGACCAATTTTTGAATGGTTCTTAGAGACCATATACTAACACCACGTACCAAATTTCAACCGGATCGGATGAATTTAGCTCCTCTACGAGGCTCCGGAGTTCATATCTGGGGATCGGTTTATATGGGGGCTATATAAAATTATGGACCGATATGGACCAATTTGTGCATGGTTGGTAGGGACCATATATTAACAGCATGTACCAAATTTCAGCCGGATCGGATGAAATTTGCTCTTCTAAGAGGCTCCGGAGGTCAAATCTGGGGATCGGCTTATATGGGGGCTATATATAATTATGAACCGATATGGACCAATTTTGGCATGGTTGTTAGAGACAATATACTAACACCACGTACCAAATTTCAACCAGATCGGATGAATTTTGCTTCTCCGAAAGGCACCCGGGGTCAAATCTGGGGATCGGTTTATATGGGGGCTATATATAATTATGAAACTATTTCGACCAATTTTTGCAATGGTGTTTGAGGCCATATATTAACACCACCTACCAAATTTCGACTGAATCAGATGAATTTTGGTCCTCCAAGACGCTCCGGAGGTCAAATCTGGTGATCGGTTTATATGGGAGCTATATATAGATATAGACCGATGTTGACCAATTTTTGCATGGTCATTAGAGACGATACACTTACTCCATGTACCAAATTTCAGCCGGATCGGATGAAATTTGCTTCTCTTAGAGGCTCCGCAAGCCAAATCGGGGGATCGGTTTTTATGGGGGCTATATATAATTGTGGACCGATGTGGACCAATTTAAATGTGGACCGATAGGCCCCATTTGCAATTCCATCCGACCTACATCAATAACAACTACTTGCTCCAAGTTTCAATTCGCTAGCTTGTTTCGTTCGGAAGTTAGCGTGATTTCAACAGACGGACGGACGGACGGACATGCTCAGATCGACTCAGAATTTCACCACGACCCAGAATATATATACTTTATGGGGTCTTAGAGCAATATTTCGATGTGTTACAAACGGAATGACAAAATTAATATACCCCCATCCTATGGTGGAGGGTATAAAAATATTTAAAAGTGAGGACTTGACATACAAAATTTTAGCTGCTTTAAAAATCAGTCTAAAGGAGCCCTTGACAATAATCTTTGCATGGAATTTTTGTTGAAATTTAGTGAAAAGTATTTTTTTCCTCAAAAAAGTACTTTTTCTTAAAAATTGTATTTTCCATGCGTGGTAAGCATTTAAAAGTCAATGAGAGTAATCATAAAAGGTCAAATGAAAATATAACATAAAGAGATCAAATGAGAGTTAAAATATGAAGAGAATTCAAGTAAAATAAAAATGTCATAAACAGTGTTACATTTATGGGAATGGTTCCTCAATACCTGTAAAAACTGGGTAAGTGATTGAGGTAAAAAATTGCTTACCAGGAAGATTTGTATTACCCTCAGTATTACCGATTGCTTGAGAATAATGACTTGCCATCATCGAACGGTTTGGGCTGCCATATAAGACTTTAATCAGTTTTACCACTTTGCACACACATTATTTGCTCAAATCAATCGAGACATACGATATTTACTTACCTTGCCATCGCTAATCCATAATCCATAATAAAACCGAAAATATATATATTGAATTCTTTCCAATGGATTAAAGTTTCCATCTATTTTATTTTATTGTAAACTTCAATCCTAAGACAAAAACCAATTGTTTTAGCATTTTTATATGTATGTTTTTTTTTGATTTTTGCTAAAAACAAATTTTTACATAAAATATTATGTCCATGTATGTTTCAGTTAAATTTTTTTCATAAATAAAAAAATTAAGACAAAATTAACAACGGTGATTTTTTTAGAGCTAACTGATACAAGTGTGTATATGTATATGTTTATGATGAATACACATCATATAGATTTAATTATGTTAAAAATTATTTATTAATTTTGTGTAGTTTTCTTTTATATATATATGTTTAACATTTAGATTTTAAATGGTTTGTTTAAAAATATTTGCTTTGTATTTTCTTGTGTGCTTCATGTTTTTTCTTTCATTTTTTTCTAAATAAAATCAACTCATGTGGAATTTATATGCTGTTGCTTATTTATGCTTTATTGATTGTTTTTTTTTTTTTTTAATTTTCAATAAAATTTTTCAAGTTGCATTCAACGTTTATTATTTGCCATATTTTATGGGACACCTAATATGATAAATATATATTTTTTTATTTTAATAATAATAAATATTTATTATTTGCTTGCCTGTCTATAATATAATAACAACATTTATTAAAAATAAGTTTTTTCCTGTTTTTTTTTTATAATTTTTAATACTCTCGTATATATTTGTTTTTTGTAGTATAGTGCTTTTTAAAGTTTGCTTTAAAACTTTGTTTTTGTTTTATTCCTGTTTGTATTTTCACATGTATTATATTTTTTTCATTTTAAAAATAAGGTGGTTTAAGTTCAGTTTAGGTCGAAATTTTAGTTTCATCGTCAGTGGTGGTACTTTTGAAAAGAGGGATTGTCTCTAGAGGATATTTTATCTTGATATTCATATGATAGAATATTATAACTTTTTAATGCAAGACAATTTAAAATTTGTCTTTTGAAAAAAAATCTCCATCAAGACATCTAAGGTTATTTCAATGAATTTTTATAAATATATTTTATTAAATATTTTCTCTTGAATTTATTTTTTTATAATTGTTTTTTATTTAATATTTATTTTCTTATTTCATATCCTTCATTATCGTATAAGTAATACTCCCTTGGTTGATGTTATTTTTGAGGAGTAATGTTTATTGAAATTACAGTTTCTTAATTATAGATTTTTTTGATAAATATATTTTTTTAGTTATTCTTACATTTAGACAATATTTCAGATATATATTATTTGTCACATTTATTATATAGACGATCTACTATAATTAATTTCATTTATTTCTGTTTTTTTTTTTTAATGTTAAGTTCAAACATCTAGAAACATTTACTGCTTGATTTATTATCATAATCAGGGTTGGAGGGGTGGTGGGTGGGTTATGTGAAATGTTGATGTTCCATGAAATTACATAAAGATAATTCTATAAATCTGGGTTTCTATATTCCCCTCTTAATGTTGTCCTTTATTAATTTATTTATTTATTTTTTTTTTTATTTTTTTAATATTTTTTTTATTTTTTTAATATTTTTATTGCACAAAAAAATTGCCTTTTAGATATGATGATTTTCTAAAAATGTTTCATATTTTTATTTTATCTATTTAGCTCATATTGGCTTAGAAACAAAAATCTCCATTTATTACAATTACATAGATATAATTTTAGTTTTAAATCTTTTCAATTAAAATTGGTTCATATTTTTTTTGTATCTTTGGTTATCATCGCTTAGATTTCATAATTACGGAATTTATTGGCCACATCCGAGTTATCGGTACCCCATTCTTGTTTACGGTTACCATAGTACAAAGCTGCTCCACCCTCAGAGGCCCTGCGATGAGCTGGATTTGGAGAGGCTGCCGAAAGGCAACTGGTTCCTGCTCCTGCTGCTGTTTCGGGCAACATGCGATCCTTGGTCTTGGGAGTGGCCCAATGCATGGACTTTAAAAATTCAATAGAAGAAAATTTTCAATAAAAATTATTTTAAAAATTAATAAAAACGAGTATACAAATATCACATATTTGAATTTACTACAACATCAAGAGTTGGTTTGGTTTGTTTTGGATACTTATGGATCGAGAGGTTATGGTATATGGTTTTCTTGGGAGATTTAGTTGATTTTTTTTTTTTTTTTTTTGGTATATAGGTTTATTTCTTTTCAGGTTGCAAGAATTTAAAGCTGAAATAGATCTAAAATAGAGAAGATTGAAACATGCAAAAAGTTCACTAATTTGTTAAGCGAGGAAAAAAGTCTAGACAGTCAAGGTGGCTATTAAGTTCTAGTTTAGCCGTTAAAATCAAATCATTAAAAGCAGAATAATATTTTAATTTTCTTTTTTTTTTGCAAATTCTATTATAGTTTGATGGGGAATGATTCAAATCAATAATTGAAATAGTTTATTTTCATAAATTTTAATTATTGAAGAAACGTAACCCTGAATCTTGCCTATTTTAACTTAGTACTTAGGAAATTATTGGAGAGTTGCCATCACGTATTGCTAAATTATTTTAGCCCCATAGAAGTTAAGAGAAAATATGCTACCTTTCTTTTTAATGAGATATCATTACAAACAAAATGTACATTTAAGATATAACTTTGCTCTCTATTATTGAGAGAGAAGAAAATACAATGAGCAGTAATAACTAATCTTCTATATTCTCTAAAGAAATTAGGAGAAAATATGTTATCTCTCTATCTCTTAAAGTTTTATTTTTACTAACGAAATTTATATTTGAGATCGGAGATAACGTTGATAGTTTTAATGGGAGTGCAAAATACAATGCAATTACCAGAGAGTAGCAAATGCTAGAATTCTTGATGCTATGGTAGACTTTGAAAAATTTTCCTCTCCAACTAAATTTTATGCATATATAAAAATAAAAATATAAATAACATTTAGAAAGAATTCCTATGGAAATAAAATTTAGACAAAATTCTCTATGAAAATAAAATTTTGACAAAATTTTCCATTATAATGAAATTTTGACAAACTTTTCTATAGCAATAAACAAGTGAGGAAAGTCTAAAGTCGGGCGGGGCCGGCTATATTATACCCTGCACCACTTTGTAGATATAAATTTTCGATACCATATCACATCTGTCAAATGTGTTGGAGGTTTGTCCCAAATACATACATTTAAATATCACTCGATTTGGACAGAATTTGATAGACTTTTACAAAATCTATAGACTCAAAATTTAAGTCGGCTAATGCTCTAGGGTGGAACACAATGTTAGTAAAAAAATATGGGAAACATTTAAATCTGAAGCAATTTTAAGGAAACTTGGCAAAAGTTTATTTATGATTTATTGCTCGATATATATGTATTAGAAGTTTAGGAAAATTAGAGACATTTTTACAACTTTTCGACTAAGCAGTGGCGATTTAACAAGGAAAATGTTGGTATTTTGACCATTTTTGTCGAAATCAGAAAAACATATATATATGGGAGCTAAATCTAAATCTGAACCGGTTTCAACCAAATATGGCACGCATAGCAACAATGCTAATTCTACTCCCAGTGCAAAATGTCAACTAAATCGGAGTTAAAAAATGGTTTCTGTGGTCATATGAGTGTAAATCGGGCGAAAGCTATATATGGGAGCTATATTTAAATCTGAACCGATTTCAACCAAATTTGGTACGCATAGCTACAATGCTAATTCTACTCCCTGTGCAAAATTTCAATTAAATCGGAGTAAAAGATTGGCCACTGTGGTCATATGAGTGTAAATCGAGCGAACGATATATATGGGAGCTATATCTAAATCTGAACCGATTAAAATTTGGGACAGTTGACTACACTACTAATTGTACTCCTAGTGCAAAATTTCAACCAAATTGGGGTAAAACTCTGGCTTCTGGGACCGTATTAGTCCATATCGGGGGAAAGATTTATATGGGAGCTATATCGAAATCTGAACCGATTTCAATCAAATTTACCAAAAAGTGGTAGAATGTCAATTCTACTCTTTATGCAAAATTTCACGAAAATCGGTAGTAAACTTTAGCCTCTGTGGTCATATGAGTCTAAATAGGACGAAAGATATATATGGGAGCGATATCTAAATCTGAATCGATTTAGCTGATATTTTGCAAGTTTTTCGAGACTCATGAAATATTCGGATGTACTGAATTTGAAGAACATTGGTTGATAAACACGCCAATTGTGACCAGATCGGGGATAAATATATATGGCAACTATATCTAAATCTCAACCGATTTTTTCCAAAATCAATGGCGATGGTCTTTGTCCCAAAAAACGACCCTATGCCAAATTTGAGGACGATCGGACTTAAACTGCGACCTGTTCTTTGCGCACAAAAATACATGAACAGACAGACAGACGGACGGACAGACAGATAGACAGACGGACATCGCTAAATCGTCTCAGAATTTAATTCTAAGACGATCGGTATACTAAACGATGGGCCTCAGACTTTTCCTTCTTGGCGTTACATACAAATGCACAAAGTTATTATACCCTGTACCACAGTAGTGGTACAGGGTATAGTAACTTTGACAAAAATTTCGATAGAAATAAATTTTTGACAAAATTTTCTATTGAAGTAAAATTTTGACAAAGTTTTCTATAAAAATAAAAAAAGTTAAAATTTTGCCAACATTTTATATAAAGGGTGATTCTTTTGAGGTTAGGATTTTCATGCATTAGTATTTGACAGATCACGTGGGATTTCAGACATGGTGTCAAAGAGAAAGATGCTCAGTATGCTTTGACATTTCATCATGAATAGACTTACTAACGAGCAACGCTTGCAAATCATTGAATTTTATTACCAAAATCAGTGTTCGGTTCGAAATGTGTTTCGCGCTTTACGTCCGATTTATGGTCTACATAATCGACCAAGTGAGCAAACAATTAATGCGATTGTGACCAAGTTTCGCACTCAGTTTACTTTATTGGACATTAAACCAACCACACGAATGCGTACAGTGCGTACAGAAGAGAATATTGCGTCTGTTTCTGAGAGTGTTGCTGAAGACCTTGAAATGTCGATTCGTCGCCGTTCGCAGCAATTGGGCTTGTGTTATTCGACCACATGGAAGATTTTACGCAAAGATCTTGGTGTAAAACCGTATAAAATACAGCTCGTGCAAGAACTGAAGCCGAACGATCTGCCACAACGTCGAATTTTCAGTGAATGGGCCCTAGAAAAGTTGGCAGAAAATCCGCTTTTTTATCGACAAATTTTGTTCAGCAATGAGGCTCATTTCTGGTTGAATGGCTACGTAAATAAGCAAAATTGCCGCATTTGGAGTGAAGAGCAACCAGAAGCCGTTCAAGAACTGCCCATGCATCCCGAAAAATGCACTGTTTGGTGTGGTTTGTACGCTGGTGGAATCATTGGACCGTATTTTTTCAAAGATGCTGTTGGACGCAACGTTACGGTGAATGGCGATCGCTATCGTTCGATGCTAACAAACTTTTTGTTGCCAAAAATGGAAGAACTGAACTTGGTTGACATGTGGTTTCAACAAGATGGCGCTACATGCCACACAGCTCGCGATTCTATGGCCATTTTGAGGGAAAACTTCGGAGAACAATTCATCTCAAGAAATGGACCGGTAAGTTGGCCACCAAGATCATGCGATTTGACGCCTTTAGACTATTTTTTGTGGGGCTACGTCAAGTCTAAAGTCTACAGAAATAAGCCAGCAACTATTCCAGCTTTGGAAGACAACATTTCCGAAGAAATTCGGGCTATTCCGGCCGAAATGCTCGAAAAAGTTGCCCAAAATTGGACTTTCCGAATGGACCACCTAAGACGCAGCCGCGGTCAACATTTAAATGAAATTATCTTCAAAAAGTAAATGTCATGGACCAATCTAACGTTTTAAATAAAGAACCGATGAGATTTTGCAAATTTTATGCGTTTTTTTTTTAAAAAAGTTATCAAGCTCTTAACAAATCACCCTTTAGAAACAAGATTTTGACAAAATTTTCTATAGAAATAAAATTTTGACAAAAATTTCGATAGAAATAACATTTTGACAAAATTTTCTATAGAAATAAAATTTTGACAAAATTTTTCTATAGAAATAAAATTTTGGCAAAATTTTTCTATAGAAATAACATTTTGACAAAATTTTCTATAGAAATAAAATTTTGACAAAAATTTCGATAGAAATAACATTTTGACAAAATTTTCTATAAAATAAAATGTTGACAAAATTTTTCTATAGAAATAAAATGTTGACAAAATTTTCTATAGAAATAAAATGTTGACAAAATTTTCTATAGAAATAAAATTTTGACAAAATTTTCTAAAGAAATAAAATTTTTACAAAATTTTCTAAGAAAAATTAAATTTTTACAAAATTTTCTTAAAAAATAAAATTTAGACAAAATTTAGACAAAATTTAGAAAAATTTAGACAAAATTTTGACAAAAATTTTCTCTTGAAATCAAATTTTGAGATAATTTTCTATAGAAATCAAATTGTGAGAACATTTTCTACGGAAATAAAATTTTGACAAAATTTTTCTATAGAAATAGAATTTTGCCAAATTTGCGATAAAAAAAATCGTGTTTTGTTTTTTATTGTTGGTTTGTACTTCAATCATATTTGTTGTTTTGATCTCAGCTTTAAAACCATTGTGTTGACTAAACTACAAGAATTTATTCTGATAATTGTTTGATGGTTTTGCTGCAAGTAGAGGATGGTGATGAGGAATGTGTTAATTCCGAAACGTGCGTCCATCCAACCATCTTGCAGTCTATAGGGCTTTGCCCAAATAAATTTGACAAACATTATTTTCCTCTGTTGGTTAAGCTACTCTTGTCGTTTAGTCAATTCATCGTTTTAAGCTGAGATCAAGAATTTGGTAATTTTTTTTTTTTAATTTTTGGTAGATTATTTTTGTCCCCAGTGACAACCATTGTTGGTATTACCGGCGATGCGGTCGATAAATTGGTTATAGAAGAATCGGCAGTTCTAATTTCAAATTGTCTGCCAAAACTTTAATAAAATGAAAGCATTTATATAAATAAACACTTGTCATTACAAAGTAGGTTCTAAATCTTATTTTCCTTAAGTTTCGTAAAGCCGGCGGGGAACAGTACTAGATGACGCCGACGCAAACTGTATGATATTTGAGAGAAACGCAGTCAAAAACTGTATGACATTAGAGAATCCTTCCTCATGATTTTTTGATGATGTGGTGCTAGAAAATTTATAAAATTTGAAATTTGGTCTCAATTCTACAATGGAGCCTTTCGAGGGCTATTACGATTTACTTTATTTCTGAATGCAATAGATCAAAATGCTTTTGTAAGCTTGTAAAAAATTAATTGACCTGTAACTCGAATAAATCCGTCAATTGGCCGACGAGCGGTTTAGAAAAGATAGCAACGGTTCGTATACTAAAAAAAATACGTTCCAAAATCATGAACGGACGGTAACAAACTGAAACGGAAACGTTCACGATCAAATCAAAACGGAATGTTTAAAATTTCGTGCATGTCCCATATAAACCGATTCCAAGATTAGTATCCTCTCTCTCTCTCTGTGTCATTGTTGAATACAGAAGTTCATGCACAATTTAGCCAAGTCATGAAAAGTCTGACACTCTATTCAAATCTTATTATGATGTCAATGGTTCTTATATGAAAACTGACAAGAAAACTTTCTTGTTAGTAAATTTTAATTCGAAAATTTAAATATATTATTGTTTTTTTTTGGCTATTTTTACAAATTGAAGCTAATTTTTTTTTTTTTTTTGCTACAAATATAGATTGATGTCGCTATTTTTGCTTTTCAATATTTAGCAACACTGTTTATGAGTAGCACAAGTCTTGGCAGTATTTTTGCCTGCTCTTCCCTCTTCGGGAGCCCTTTTCTGGAGCCTTCCAATCCTGTTGAAATTTTTAGTGAGGGTACATAAATTTGGCCTTATGGAATTTCGGACGTATATTTTTATTTGTTTTTTGCTATTCCCACTTGTTTTTATTTTTGCTGTTCTTTCAATTGCAAAATAACACATATGAGCTAACATCCAAGAAAGAAAAAAGAGAATTCACATCAAAGAAAATGGGCAAACAGGGACTCAATGCATGGATACAATTTTTTTTTTATGTGATAACATTTGTTGATATATGGTTATCATGCGTGCTGATTGGACAGACATGGTGGGATGGGAAAATAATTCCTTGTGGTTGGAAGCATTTCTGGCAAACGACATTTAGATGTCATCCATTTGTAGAATTCATGTTCAATCCATACCTCTTTATCCACTTTCTCCGCTATAGTGTATCTTCTCACCTGACCCACGTGCTCCTTCATACCCAACCAATTTTTGTAGCTCATTGCAATGCCACTGTTGCGCCATTTATCATAATTGGCGCGTTTCTCGGGATCGCACAAGGTCTCCTTGGCCTCCTATGTGAACGATAGAAAGATGGAAAAAATAAAATTTAGTTTTACTTGTGCTCAAATGGCGGTGAATGCATTAATTTTAATTAAAATAAATCACATTAAATTGGCAAGACTACTCGACAAAACGGATTCCTTGATAAAGACATCAAAGGAAATTTTGAATTGAATTTATATGCAAAGTGGAATCTTAAATGAAATGTAACTGAAGGACACTGATAATTGAAGGACACTTTGTATGCAAGTCCAACAAAAATGAATAACGACTTACTTGAATTAAGAAACAAAATGTTAAGAATGTAAATCATTGGTAAAAAAGTAAGAAGAACTTTTATTTACTTGTTATTTATTAAAGGTACACAGAAAAAAATGTTTTTTATCTTGAAATACGAAATAAGTCGATCCAAATTTTCATTAAAACTTTTTTAAATGATTACATTAATCACCAAAAAAATTAATTGATTCAGTTAATTTTTAATCTAATTAAAAAACCTTTTGAAGCAATTCAATTTTGAGTTTTTTGTTTTTAATTCAATTTAAAAAATTAATTAACTCAGTAATTTTTTGTGATTTTTTCTAAATTTGAAAAATTTTTGAATCAATAATTCAATTAAACTTTTAATTGACAAAATGTTGGAAACATTTTTATACCCTCCACCATAGGATAGGATATTAACTTTGTCATAGGATAGGATATTAACTTTGTCATTCCGTTTGTAACACATCGAAATATTGCTCTAAGACCCCATAAAGTATGTAAAGGGTGATTTGTTAAGAGCTTGATAACTTTTTTAAAAAAAAAAACGCATAAAATTTGCAAAATCTCATTGGTTCTTTATTTGAAACGTTAGATTGGTCCATGACATTTACTTTTTGAAGATAATTTCATTTAAATGTTGACCGCGGCTGCGTCTTAGGTGGTCCATTCGGAAAGTCCAATTTTGGGCAACTTTTTCGAGCATTTCGGCCGGAATAGCCCGAATTTCTTCGGAAATGTTGTCTTCCAAAGCTGGAATAGTTGCTGGCTTATTTCTGTAGACTTTAGACTTGACGTAGCCCCACAAAAAATAGTCTAAAGGCGTCAAATCGCATGATCTTGGTGGCCAACTTACCGGTCCATTTCTTGAGATGAATTGTTCTCCGAAGTTTTCCCTCAAAATGGCCATAGAATCGCGAGCTGTGTGGCATGTAGCGCCATCTTGTTGAAACCACATGTCAACCAAGTTCAGTTCTTCCATTTTTGGCAACAAAAAGTTTGTTAGCATCGAACGATAGCGATCGCCATTCACCGTAACGTTGCGTCCAACAGCATCTTTGAAAAAATACGGTCCAATGATTCCACCAGCGTACAAACCACACCAAACAGTGCATTTTTCGGGATGCATGGGCAGTTCTTGAACGGCTTCTGGTTGCTCTTCACTCCAAATGCGGCAATTTTGCTTATTTACGTAGCCATTCAACCAGAAATGAGCCTCATCGCTGAACAAAATTTGTCGATAAAAAAGCGGATTTTCTGCCAACTTTTCTAGGGCCCATTCAATGATTTGCAAGCGTTGCTCGTTAGTAAGTCTATTCATGATGAAATGTCAAAGCATACTGAGCATCTTTCTCTTTGACACCATGTCTGAAATCCCACGTGATCTGTCAAATACTAATGCATGAAAATCCTAACCTCAAAAGAATCACCCTTTATATTCTGGGTCGTGGTGAAATTCTGAGTCGATCTGAGCATGTCTGTCCGTCCGTCCGTCTGTTGAAATCACGCTAACTTCCGAACGAAACAACCTATCGACTTGAAACTTGGCACAAGTAGTTGTTATTGATGTAGGTCGGATGGTATTGCAAATGGGCCATATCGGTCCACTTTTACGTATAGCCCCCAAAATTTGGCTTGCGATTGCTCTAAGAGAAGCAAATTTCATCCGATCCGGCTGAAATTTGGTACATGATGTTAGTATATGGTCTCTAACAACCATGCAAAAATTGATCCATATCGGTCCACTTTTACGTATAGCCCCCATATAAACGGCTTGCGATCTCTTTAAGAGAAGCTTGCGATCTCTTTAAGAGAAGCAAATTTCATCCGATCCGGCTGAAATTTGGTACATGGTGTTAGTATATGGTCTCTAGCAACCATGAAAAAATTGGTCCACATCGGTCCATAATTATATATAGCCCCCATATATACCGATCCCCCGATTTGGCTTGTGGAGTCTCTAAGAAAAGCAAATTTCATCCTATCTGGCTGACATTTGGTACATGGTGTTAGTATATGTTCTCTAATGACCATACAAAAATTGGTCCATGTCGGTCCGTAATTATATATAGCCCCCATATAAATCGGGGCTATTTATTTATATTATGGATCATCCGATCCGGTTGAAATTTGGAACATGTTGTTAGAATGTGGTCTCTAACAAACACACAAGAATTGGTCCATATCGGTCCATAATTATATTTAGCCCCCATATAAACCGTTCCCCAGATTTGATCTCCGGAGCCTCTTGGAGGAGCAAAATTCATCCGATCCGGTTGAAATTTTCAACGTGGTGTTAGTATAATGCCGCTAATATCCATTGTCAAACATTGTCAAAATTTTATTTCTATAGCAAATTTTGTCAAAATTTTATTTCCATAGAAAATTTTGTAAAAATTTTATTTCTATAGAAAATTTTGTCAAAATTTTATTTCTATAGAAAATTTTTTCCAAATTTTATTTCTACAGAAAATTTTTTACAAATTTTATTTCTATAGAAATTTTTTTCCAAATTGTACTTCTATAGAAAATGTTGTAAAAATGTTATTTCTATAGAAACTTTAAACTTAATTATATACGTATTTAATCGGCCTTTTTTAGTTTAATATATACTACGTATGGACTACCTTGTAATTTAGATGACGGTGTTAGGAAGTTTTAAGATACCTTGCCATCGGCAAGTGTTACCGCAACCCAAGTAATTCGATTGTGGATGACAGTCTTCAGTAGAAGTTTCTACGCAATCCATGGTGGAGGGTACATAAGCTTCGGCTTGGCCGAACTTACGGCCGTATATACTTGTTTTCTCTGCAGTTTTTTTAATTAAATTCAACTTTATTTAATTTAATACATTTAAAGGAAATATTATTAAATTTAATTTAATTGAAGTGGCTCCATATATGATAGTCACATTATCTTGAATTATAATAATTTTTATATGTTCTCAATAACATTGTATACAGCTGGCACATGACATACATACTGCCTTAAGATATGCTATACATTTTCTCCATTACCTTGATCAAATATTTTTTGCTTTTAACAACAAATATGTAGCATATCCCCAGGAGTTAATTTAATATCTCTTCCAGAGTGGATTCTTTTAAGGAAATTTGATATAAATTATTTAATTTTTCTTTTCATTCAATTTCCAATGAATATTAAGACTATAATAAATGTTATTTTACCAGGTCCATAGACAAATTCATTTTGAGGTGGATGATGACAGAATATTGAATAAAATCAAATCGGGAGATTAATATTGGTAGAGTTTATAAAATATTCCTAAGAGCTAAATAAAATTTTCAATTATTAATCGAGATTTATGGACAGATCTAGATTAAGGAACATGATTAATAGAGTCATTGAAAAGAAAACGCCAGATACAAATCTATAAATTTTCTTTTGAACAAATAAAAAAATAAAATTTTTCTTTAAAAGTAAATTTTTGACAAATTTTTCTATAGAACTAAAATTTTGACAAAATTTTCTTTTTTTATGGAAGTAAATTTTTTACAAAATTTCCCATTTTCTAGAGAAATAAAATATTGACGTAATTCTCTATAGAAATATAATTTCGACATTATTTTCTACATAGATAATAAAATTTTGACAAAACTTTCTATAGAAATAAAATTTCAAGAAATTATTATATAGAAATAAAATTTTGCAAAAATTTATATAGGAACAACAATTTGGACTAAATATTCTATAAAAATAAAATTTAGGCAAAATTTTCTGTAGAAATAGAATGTTGAAATAATTTTCTGTAGAAATGATATTTTAAAAACTAGAGAATTTCGGAACAATTTTCTATAGAAATAAAATTTCGTAAAAAATTTATATAGAAATAAAATTTGGACAAAACTTTCTACAGAATTAAATTTTGGCAAAATTTTCTATGGAAATAAAATTTGAGCAAAATATTATATAGAAGTAAAATGTTGACATAGTCCTATAGAATTTAAATTCTGACAAAATTTTCCATAGAATTAAAACTTCTATTCTATACAAATAAAATTTCAAGAAAATTTTCTAGTTGAACCAATTGCCGAAACACTTTTGCCACGCTGCTTCAACCGCTTCTTAAGGTGGCGAAAAATAATTCTCTATAGAAATAAAATTTCGACATTATTTTCTACAGAAATAAAATGTTGACAAAATTTTCTATAGAAATAAAATGTTGACATAATTCTCTATAGAAAATGTTGACAAAATTTTCTATAGAAAAAAAAAATTGCAAAATTTTCTATGCCAAAAAAAAATTGGCATAGAATTTATTTCTATAGAAATAAAATGTTGAAATCATTTTCTGTAGAAGTTAAAATTTTAGCAAATTTTTTTATAGAAAGGAACTTTTGGCAAAATTTTCTATACACTTATAGAAAAAGTTTCGTTATATTAACGAAATATGTCGTTAAAAGTCAGCCAATGAAACAAATTCGTTAATACAAGGAATTTTTTCGTTAATATAACGAATCAAATCAAACGTAATGTTTCATACTATTAACGAATATTTTCATTATATTAACGAAAACGTTTCGTTATATCAATGAACATTTTTCGTTGGCTGACTTTTAATGAAATTTTCTTTGTGTGTAGATATAAAATTTTGACTAATAATTTTTATAGAAATAAAGTTTTGATACAATTTTCTATGGAAATGAAATTTCGAAAAAAATATCCATAGAAATAACATTTTGACAAAACTTTCTATAAAAATAAAATTTTTAGAAATTTTTCTATATAAATAAAATTTTGGCAAAATGTTCTATGGAAATAAAATTTGTACAAAATATACAAAATTTGCACAAAATATTCTATAGAAATAAAATGTTGAAACAATTTTCTATAGAAATAAAATTTTAGCAAAATTTTTTATACACACAAAGAAAATTTCATTAAAATTGAGCTAACGAAAATTTTTCATTGATATAACGAACATTTTTCATTAACACAATGAAATAAATCGTTAATAGTACGAAACGTTTTTGAGCACATAAAATACCGATTTGATGGGTCATCAGCCGTATAGTCCTGACTTGGCACCGAATGACATCTGTTTATGAGAGGTCAACGATTTTCGCCATCTTAAGAAGCGGTTGAAGCAGAGTGGCAAAAGTGATTCGGCAATTGGTTCAACTAGAAAATTTTATCGAAATTTTATTTCCATAGAAAATTGTGCCAAAAGTTTCATTCTACACTGATAGAAAAAGTTTAGTTATATTAACGAAATGTTTCATTAAAAGTGAGCCAATGAAACAAATTCATTAATATAACGAAATTTTTCGTTATTATAACGAATTTTCTGTTAGTCAACGAAACGTTTCGTAGTATTAACGAACATTTTCATTGTCTTAATGAAAATGTTTCATTGTATCAATGAAAAATTTTCGTTGGCTCAATTTTAATGAAATTTTCTCTGTGTGTAGAAATACGATGTTGACAAAATTTTCTATAGAAATAAAATGTTAATAATTTTTTTTATAGATTTTTTTATAGATTTACTCGTTTGCGAATAAGTTCATTGTTCTTTACTTCTAAAAAAATTTCCCTGAAGACGAACATCGGAGATGTTTCGAAATATTGGATAATATTAAATAAAAATACAACTCAAAAAAACAACAACATCTGTTGTTATTCATATGACCTCAAGCCGAACTATACAAATATAATGTTGAGAAAATTTTCTATAGAAATAAAATTTTGAAAAAATTTTCTATAGAAATACAATTTTGATAGAATTTTCTATAGAAATAGAATTTTGATAATTTTTTTATAGATGTTAACAACATTTTCTATAGAAATAAAATTTTGACAAAATTTTCTATAGAAATAAAATTATGACAACATTTTTATAGAAATAAAATTTTGATAAAATTTTCTATAGAAATAAAATTTTGATAAAAATAAAATTTTCACAAAGTTTTCTATAGAAATAAAATTTTGATAAAATTTTCTATAGAAATACAATGTTGATAAAATTTTCTATACAAATAAAATTTTGATAAAATATGGCCCGTTTGCAATACCATCCGACCTACATCAATGACAACTACTTATGCCAAGTTTCAAGTCGATAGCTTGTTTCGTTCGGAAGTTAACGTGATTTCAACAGACGGTCGGACGGACATGCGTAGATCGACTCAGAATTTCACCGCGACCCAGAATATACATACTTTATGGGGGGTCTTAGAGCAATATTTCGATGTATTACAAACGGAATGACAAACTTAATATACCCCCTTCCTATGGTGCAGCGTTGCCAGAATTGTTTCACCAAAAACCGCTAGATTTGCCCAAAAAAATAGCTTAAAAAAAGCTAAAAATGCTAAAAAAAATAGCTAGAAAAAAAGCTAAATTTTTTTGTATCAAAAATCACATTTTTGATTGAAATTTAACAAACTTAAAGGCTTTATTTCACTTAAAATGCATATTATTTTCATTTTAATTCCACTTCTGTGAGACTGTAACAATATCTAAGGCATATTAGCACTGTTTGCGTATTCGATACATTTTGATTACTATCACAAATTTTTTGCTGGAAGTCCTTCGTTTTGTGGGAGCTACCTTCCCAACACCTCTATTTTATTTATTTGTTATTTTAAAATATTAAATGATCTAAGCATGCTTTGGATTTGGTAAAAAATGATTTGTCATTTTTTTAAATAAAATTTTAGTTTGGATTTGAAATTGTGAAAAATTCGAAATACATTACTTTTATTTAAATTGTAGAAAATACCTATAGTTTACATTTCCCAGTAAAAACATTCTCCTTTTCTTCATGAGCTATCAAAGTGCTTTAAAAACGTGCTAACGCCAACTTAAATTTCCAAATTCAGACTCGACTTCAAGTAGAAATTATTGTATATATACGTTTTTAAAATAAAGTGTTGAAAAACATCTTCTATTTTTTAACGCCATTTTGGTTTGTGGTTAAGATGCAATAACTCCTCACATTTAAAGACTATTTCATTAATTCTTCCTTCTTTCATGAAAACATACCCATTTTTAAGTTGAATCACTTAATTATAAGGACAAAACGACTTTATCGTCTTTTGGACAAGGAAAACAGTTTATATAAAAGAAATTCACAAATGCTATTATAACCAAAATTCGCGTTCGTATTTCAGTGAATACCTTATACCATCGATAAACGGAGCTTCATCACGATCAATTGAATTAAGTTAATCGAGGCACTGTTGTTGAGTTAATTCACGTCGAAAGATCGCGTAGGACAGTTTAGTTTAGTTAAATAACTTCTAATAATAACCAATATTTTGTTCCTTTGTTTTGAGTGTAAATCAATTCAATAATCATTTTTCTTCCTTCGCACGTACCAACAAATGTTTCCCTTTAACACAGATATAAGCCATTTAACAGAGACTTCAATAAATGCCCACTTGTTTGCTACACCTTGGAAAAATCTTAAAACACTCTAGCTTGCATTACAAACTTTTGTTTACTGTCTTCCCTTGCATGGTTCACCGTTTGGAATACGTTGTTTTTTTTTGCGAATTGCTTTCTCCTAATGTGATTGCACCGGCAGGCGGAAATTCATAGTTGCAGTAGAAGTTTCCGACATTTAGCGTCCATTAGTTTTCGTTCATATGAAAGATGAAACGATGGTGGTGGCGATAGTATTGGTGAGAGGAAACGAACGTTGAATGCTAGATTCGAATTTCCGGCAATGTTCAAGATGTGGTGATGAAACCACAAAGTAGTTCTCAAGTGCTGTTGTAACTTTTTCACAACAATCAAAACCTCAACAATGTAGTATAGATTGCAAATAGGTCATATGAGAATTAACAAAAGGGTTATGCTACCATGAGCTCTGATTGAAATGGTGTGTGAAAATTATATTGATTTTAAATCTAGGTGAATAATAAATTGATTTTTATATCCTAAACGAAGGTAGGAAAATTACATCATTTCCTAACCACAAAAATTCTACATCCATGATGAGTGTTTGAAGAATCTTAGAATATTTAGCCGGTATAAGGTAATGGTTCCACAAAATAATGACCCAAGGAAATACATCCCACAAACGAAAATGAAAATATACCCCAAACTTCGGGTTTTTTCGGCAGTATGAAAATGGGCCCAGGAAAATGAGTACCAAAACCCAAATAAAACAGGGCCCCAAGAAAATGTAACTGAGGTCTTCATTTTTCATTTTAAGAGGCCCATATTCATGGCACCGAACTCACACGCACAGAAAAAAAAACATGTTTGGACATGGTTGCCGATTCCATTTAATGCTTATCTAGAGTATGTAATTGTCGCGAAAACCATGTATTTTGTTTCTGTAAAAATAATTTATGTTAAATGGTTCTCAAATGCCGCAAACATGTTCTATTATTTAAATTATAGAATTTGAGACCATTACATGGTCGGGAAAATCATTTGACCTGACCATTCAATTTTTTACTTTTTTGCAGGGAAAAAGGAATTTTTATAGGTTACGTATAGACATGTCTAGAACCTTTACATGGCCATAAAGACCTTGTTCATTGATTTCGTACCATTTAATTTTTTTGCAGCGAAAATAATTTGATAAAAACATTGAGCAGGTACACACGATGGACGTGTGGACGGAGAATACGGAATTAGTGTGTTTTGTGTTAATTTATTTTTCGGAAATGGCACGTGGTTTTATGTGAATACAAACAAGTACATACGGCCGTAAGTTCGGCCAGGCCGAATCTTATGTACCCTCCACCATGGATTGCGTAGAAACTTCTACGAAAGACTGTCATCCACAATCGAAATACTTTGGTTGTGGTATCTAAAAACTTCTTAACATCGTTTTCTAAATTGTGAGTTATTTAGTCCATACGTGGTACATATTAGACAAAAAAGTTATGTATAGTTATGTCTACAAATAATTACGAATCGATATGGACTTTTTGTACGGTACGTAGAGAGCCAGAATTGAAATATGGGGGTCGCTATATGGGGGCTATATACAATTATGAACTTGATATGGACCAATTTTTGTGTGATTGGAAATCGATTTATCTGAGGGATATATATAACTATAGACCGATATGGAACTAGTTAGGCATGGTTGTTAACGACCATATACTAGCACAATGTACCAAATTTCAACTCATTCGGACGAAATTTGCTCTTCCAAGAGGCTCCAAAACCAAATCTCGGGATCGGTTTATATGGGGCTATATATGATTATGGACTGATATGGACCACTTTTGGCATGGTTGTTAAATATCGTATACGATCACCACGTACCAAATTTCAAGCAGATCGGATGAATTTTGTTTCTCAAAAAGGCACCGGAGGTCAAATCTGGGGATCGGTTTATATGGGAGCTATATATAATTATGGGCTGATAGGAACCAATTCCTGCATGGTTGTTGGATACCATATACTAACATCACGTACCAAATTTCAACCGAATGGGAAGAATTTTGCTCTTCCAAGGGGCTCTGGAGGTCAAATCTGGTGATCGGTTTATATGGGGGCTATATATATTTATGGACCGATTTCGACCAATTCTTGCATGGGAGTTTAAGGCCATATATTAACACCACGTACCAAATTTCAACTGAATCAGATGAATTTTGGTCTTCCAAGAGGCTCCGGAGGTCAAATCTGGTGATCGGTTTATATGGGGGCTATATATAATTATGGACCGATGTGGACCAATTTTTGCATGGTTGTTAGAGACCATATACTAATACCATGTACCAAATTTCAGCCGGATCGGATGAAATTTGCTTCTCTTAGAGGCCTCGCAAGCCAAATCGGGGGATCGGTTTATATGGGGGCTATATATAATTATGGACCGATGTGGACCAATTTTTGCGGGGTTGTTAGAGACCATATACTAACACCATGTACCAAATTTCAGCCGGATCGGATGAAATTTGCTTCTCTTAGAAGCCTCGCAAGCCAAATCGGGGGATCGGTTTATATGGGGGCTATATATAATTATGGACCTAGGTGGACCAATTTGTGCATAGTTATTAGAGACCATATACTAACACCACGTACCAAATTTCAGCCGGATCGGATGAAATTTGTTTCTCTTAGAGGCCTCGCAAGCCAAATCGGGGGATCGGTTTATATGGGGGCTATATATAATTATGCACCGATGTGGACCAATTTTTGCATGGTTGTTAGAGACCATATACTAACACCATGTACCAAATTTCAGCCGGATCGGATGAAATTTGCTTCTCTTAGAGGCCTTGCAAGTCAAATTTGGGGGTCCGTTTATATGGGGGTTATACGTAAAAGTGGACCGATATGGCCCATTTGCAATACCGTCCGACCTACATCAATAACAACTACTTGTGCCAAGTTTCAAGTCGATAGCTTGTTTCGTTCGGAAGTTAGCGTGATTTCAACAGACGGACGGACGGACATGCTCAGATCGACTCAGAATTTCACCACGACCCAGAATATATATACTTTATGGGGTCTTAGAGCAATATTTCGATGTGTTACAAACGGAATGACAAAGTATATATACCCCCATCCTATGGTAGAGGGTATAAAAAGGAAAGTATAATTGAAAAAAATTACCTGTTTTTTGTTCTGCATTTTGATATATGGTATAATTTATTTTTATTTGCAGTTACATGATGTCTGCGTTTGTATATTTGATGGGCACGAAGTAAATATGGAATGATTACTTATTGTTGAAATTGAACCAAAATAGAGTGTGTAAATATGTGACGTTTGCTTGCATAAACAGTGAATTAGTTTATAAATAAATAATAAAAACAAATAAAGAAAGTTAATTTTGGGTTTTCTTTTCTCAAGTGGCGTCCTTTTTTCGAAGACGAAAAAAGTTTTTTCATAAAGATCAAAACATTTTAGGTTGTGACCATGTTCTTTTAACAGGAAGAAAAACATTTTTGACGAATACCATAACATGTTAGATCATGACCATTGCCTTTTAATGGAAACAAATTTCTTTTTATCAATATAATAACATTTTAGATGAGGACAATTTTATTTTTCTTAGAACCCTGTTCACAGAACCAACATGGTTGCTGGTGAAAATGTTACATGGTCGTCGCAAAAATAGGTCCTATCATATTATTTTGCTCTTCGAATATGATTGTGACAATCATGTTTCTTCTTTGCGTGTATTAAAAGTATGAAAAACCCAGTTATAAAAATTGAATTAAAAGAACTTCGCGGGTAGTTAAAAAAAGAACATCATTGGGAGTGCATCTTCTTGAAGTGCTTTTAAAGTTGTGTCTTTGGAAGAACTTCCAAATTTTTTTGCTGGGCTGTTCCATTGGGGTTTTGAGGCTGATTTTCCTGGGACACATTTTTATACCACCACTCCCAATTTTAATATTTGGGACTTTATTCCATTTTATCATTGGTTCTTTATTTCATTAGTGCGTTATATCAAGGATCATGAGGTAGAGTAGCCAAAAAGCATTCAAACTGTTCGTTTTAGATCCGGAAGTTATCCAAAATCGGATCAAAATCAATGATCCGGCAGAATTAATCATTTTAGACGTTAGGTACATTGGTTTCGCATGGATCGGTTTATTTTTCAAATATTTTCTCCTTTAGACATTTTCATTATTTCATTGATTCTTACTATAATTTTATAGACGGAAAAATTTGGCAAATTTGAATTTATTGCCAAAACTGTAAAATAGAAAGGATTGTTAAATACAGGGATTCGGAGAGAACGCTTTTTTCGGAGCGCGTTTTCCCAAAGAAAAACCGCTCCGCTCCGAAGAACAAATATTAGTTTTAATCAAATGCGATGATATTTCTTTTCATATCGTACACCCAGAAAAAAGTGTCTTCGAAACTAAAGGAAAAATGTTCATCAAGTTAGTTTAGCTATTTTATTTCCATTCCGTTAAATTTTTGTGTGAAATAATAAAATTTACTTGTTTCAGTAAAAAAATCCTAAATACTAATACTGTTTTCTTCGCTGGGTATAAGAATTTACTACTGAAAAATAATTTTTTTTCACTGATAATAAAGCATTCGTAAAAATAAACAAAAACCGAACTAAAACCAAGTTTCTTCAAATTTAGTAAGATTTCTTATAAAATGATAATTCTGACTTCCTTTATTATAGAAAGCTTATCATACATACGAATAAAACTTGACATAGAAAAATATTTTAGTTCATTCGTACTAAGAAGTATTCAATCCTATCAAAACTTAAGGAAACACACTTGTTAGAATATAGGAAAATTTCCTACATTTCTTTTATCTACCTGTAATCGATACCTGTCATCGGTGTAATCGATGTGTTTGCGCGTGGGTTGTTTTTTTAGTTGGAATCGCGTTATTATGGTATACGGTGAGATTATTAAAAAATAATATTGTAAAATAATAAAGGGTGATTCTTTTGAGGTTAGGATTTTCATGCATTAGTATTTGACAGATCACGTGGGATTTCAGACATGGTGTCAAAGAGAAAGATGCTCAGTATGCTTTGACATTTCATCATGAATAGACTTACTAACGAGCAACGCTTGCAAATCATTGAATTTTATTACCAAAATCAGTGGCAGAAAATCCGCTTTTTTATCGACAAATTTTGTTCAGCGATGAGGCTCATTTCTGGTTGAATGGCTACGTAAATAAGCAAAATTGCCGCATTTGGAGTGAAGAGCAACCAGAAGCCGTTCAAGAACTGCCCATGCATCCCGAAAAATGCACTGTTTGGTGTGGTTTGTACGCTGGTGGAATCATTGGACCGTATTTTTTCAAAGATGCTGTTGGACGCAACGTTACGGTGAATGGCGATCGCTATCGTTCGATGCTAACAAACTTTTTGTTGCCAAAAATGGAAGAACTGAACTTGGTTGACATGTGGTTTCAACAAGATGGCGCTACATGCCACACAGCTCGCGATTCTATGGCCATTTTGAGGGAAAACTTCGGAGAACAATTCATCTCAAGAAATGGACCGGTAAGTTGGCCACCAAGATCATGCGATTTGACGCCTTTAGACTATTTTTTGTGGGGCTACGTCAAGTCTAAAGTCTACAGAAATAAGCCAGCAACTATTCCAGCTTTGGAAGACAACATTTCCGAAGAAATTCGGGCTATTCCGGCCGAAATGCTCGAAAAAGTTGCCCAAAATTGGACTTTCCGAATGGACCACCTAAGACGCAGCCGCGGTCAACATTTAAATGAAATTATCTTTAAAAAGTAAATGTCATGGACCAATCTAACGTTTCAAATAAAGAACCGATGAGATTTTGCAAATTTTATGCGTTTTTTTTAAAAAAAAAGTTATCAAGCTCTTAACAAATCACCCTTTATAATAAAAAACAAATAAAATATATAAAATATTTGTTATTTTAAATTAGTGAGAAAAATGTTCGTTTTCTGAAATTGGTTTATAAAAAAAAGAAAACACCAACAGAACAACAACCCCTTCATTCGACTTCATTTTGTAATCATCAATTATGAGGTAATATTCAGTGACGCTAACCTTTTGTGAAAAAATTGGTTTAGGATTTTTTTGTTTATATTTGTAGGTATTGAAATTGTAAAAGGTGGACAAAATTGCTAGGCAGCAACTTATTCAAATTGAAAGGTACTAGAAAAAGAAAAAAAATGTGTTTTAATATTTCAAGGCCAGTCGATGCTGTTGATTCTAAATAAATATATTTAATATATTAATAAAACATGTCTTTTATTGAAGAAAAAATTGCTTATATAAATACATAAAATTGTATTTAAAAACGAAGGCAACCAGTTCTAAATTTGAAGTAAAAAGTTTACCACAAATATGTAAGATTTGTCCCAATGAATGAAAAAAGTTCAATAAAATCATTCCATATATGAATTCAATTCAGTTAAATTTTTTCATTCTGTAGTATAGTGGTACATAAATATAGGAAAATGTTAACTAATATATGGAATGCATTCTACCTAATTTCAACGAAAATCACATCGTTCAAACAAATAAAAATGTCTTTGGCGCTATACGAAGTTCAACTTTCTTCACAATGAGTTCATTTTAACTTAAAGAAGGGGTCACTTTTTTCTGGGTGTATGCTCTGCTATACATTTTGCACAAAGAGTACAATTAATAGTGTGATTATTTTGTTTAAATCGATTTAGATATAGCACCCATATGATCATTCTTATGTTACTATGTATACCAAATTTGGAGCGGGGCGAAAAAATTGTCCTGTCCGGATCCCTGGTTAAATATATCTCACCTCTAATTTAAAGTACGAACTTAGGAAAAATTTCTATTTTTATATATATTATATATACTTTGTCATTCCGTTTGTAACACATCGAAATATTGCTCTAAGACCCCATAAAGTATATATATTCTGGGTCGTGGTGAAATTCTGAGTCGATCTGAGCGTGTCCGTCCGTCCGTCCGTCTGTTGAAATCACGCTAACTTCCGAACGAAACAAGCTATCGACTTGAAACTTGGCACAAGTAGTTGCTATTGATGTAGGTCGGATGGTATTGCAAATGGGCCATATCGGTCCACTTTTACGTATAGCCCCCATATAAACCGACCCCCAAATTTGACTTGCAAGGCCTCTAAGAGAAGCAAATTTCATCCGATCCGGCTGAAATTTGGTACATGGTGTTAGTATATGGTCTCTAACAACCATGCAAAAATTGGTCCACATCGGTGCATAATTATATATAGCCCCCATATAAACCGATCCCCCGATTTGGCTTGCGAGGCCTCCAAGAGAAGCAAATTTCATCCGATCCGGCTGAAATTTGGTACATGGCCTCTAAGAGAAGCAAATTTCATCCGATCCGGTTGAAATTTGGTACATGGTGTTAGTATATGGTCTCTAATAACTATGCAAAAATTAGTCCACATAGGTCCATAATTATATATAGCACCCATATAAACCGATCCTCCGATTTGGCTTGCGAGGCTTCTAATAGAAGCAAATTTCATCCGATCCGGCTGAAATTTGGTACATGGTGTTAGTATATGGTTTCTAACAACCATGCAAAAATTCCACATCGGTCCATAATTATATATAGCCCCCATATAAACCGATCACCAGATGTGACCTCCAGAGCCTCTTGGAAGACCAAAATTCATCTGATTCAGTTGAAATTTGGTACGTGGTGTTAATATATGGCCTTAAACTCCCATGCAAGTATTGGTCGAAATCGGTCCATAATTATATATAGCCCCCATATAAACCGATCACCAGATTTGACCTCCAGAGCCCCTTGGAAGAGCAAAATTCTTCCCATTCGGTTGAAATTTGGTACGTGATGTTAGTATATGGTATCCAACAACCATGCAGGAATTGGTTCCTATCAGCCCATAATTATATATAGCTCCCATATAAACCGATCCCCAGATTTGACCTCCGGTGCCTTTTGGAGAAACAAAATTCATCCGATCTGCTTGAAATTTGGTACGTGGTGATAGTATACGATATTTAAAAACCATGCCAAAAGTGGTCCATATCAGTCCATAATCATATATAGCCCCATGTAAACCGATCCCGAGATTTGGTTTTGGAGCCTCTTGGAAGAGCAAATTTCGTCCGAATGAGTTGAAATTTGGTACATTGTGCTAGTATATGGTCGTTAACAACTATGCCTAACTAGGTCCATATCGGTCTATAGTTATATATATCCCTCAGATAAATCGATTTCCAATCACACAAAAATTGGTCCATATCAAGTTCATAATTGTATATAGCCCCCATATAAGCGACCCCCATATTTCAATTCTGGCTCTCTACGTACCGTACAAAAAGTCCATATCGATTCGTAATTATTTGTAGACATAACTATACATAACTTTTTTGTCTAATATATACCACGTATGGACTAAATAACTCACAATTTAGAAAACGATGTTAAGAAGTTTTAAGATACCACAAGCAAAGTATTTCAATTGTGGATGACAGTCTTTCGTAGAAGTTTCTACGCAATCCATGGTGGAGGGTACATAAGATTCGGCCTGGCCGAACTTACGGCCGTATGTACTTGTTTTTTTTTGCTGCGAATTTTTAAATTAAACTATCAAAATTTGAACAAAAATTTAAAACAAAATCATAACACATTGTCTAACCAAGAAAAGAATAGAGTGGAGTATCAAACAACTATTTTCACAAAGGATCAAACGTGTGCATATTCAAAAATATTAGTTAGACAGCCGATCATCTTTCATATCTTCCGTACATTAAAATCGCTTGTTTTTTTTCTTCATAGTTATTTTCTTCACTTTCAAGACTCTCGATTTTTATAGGTGTTCGCTTTTGGGTTGACGCTTCATGGAGATTAGATATAAGCCATTTAAAATTCATTACTTCTGTAACGACTTTGGACCATAAATCCAAAAACACCATTGAATTTGTGTTTTGTTTTCTATCGCGAAACTTTGCTAGGTGATTAATCCCTGTATATTATTTTTCCAAAGCCTTCACAGAATTATATATTATATTAATTATAGCTATTCCAATTAAAATTGGTAGCCTTGGACAAGAGATATAACCACAATTGCTATAGCATTAATTTCATTTCACAAGATGTCATCTGAAAATAGAATCATTGTGTACAACTAAATGAAAGAGAAATCCCATTTGCAACAATTTCAAAGAAACATTATTCTCTCGTTCACCAGTCAACGCACACACACAGACACACTCTTACCCAGTCCAATTAATTGAAAACAAAGGATGAACATCACAGCTGTACAGATTTAAACATTGTTTTTGTTGCTAACTTAGTTGACGTTGGCTTAAAACAACTTGTGGAAATAATTCAAGAAATTAAACAACGCTCTAAGCCAGCCAAGCTGTGTTTACTTTGTCCATTTTCATATTGTATTTGTTACCCTGAGGGATTTAACATTGGCGCAGTGTTAAGTAAATACAGAGATATATACACCCGCACTCTCTCTCTCCCTCTCTTCCGCTCATTTATCTTTTATAACTGTTTGCAGTTTTTATTCACCAGTCGAACAGACACACTCACAAATACATGAATAGAAATAAAGTGCATCATGTCCAAGGACTTTTAAACTGTTTCGAACAACGTACATTTCACTTCTAATGGGTGTGTATGTGTGAACAAACTTGGTATATGTGTGAATGATTTTAAAGAATGGTTTTTATTCATTTCTATCGACGGTATATAGTGTTATGCGGGGGGAGGGAGGTTGATTGTACGCTATTTTGTAATAACCTTTAGAGCAGTCATTGCCAGTAAGTGCATGGTTGCCAACCATAAATCAATGTGACATATTGTAAACGTGATTATGATACATTTTTCACAGCAAACCCCAAATGTTCATAATCGTTTGGGTTTTTTTTGTTGTATTAAACGTTGAGTCAAATATCGATAATGCAAAGTCAACAAAATTTTATCGATTGGCAACAGTAGTACAGCAAAAACATAAATATACGAGTATAGAAACAAGTATATACGGCAGTAAGTTCGGCCAGGCCGAATCTTATGTAACCTCCACCTTGGATTGCATAGAAACTTGTAGTAAAGACTGTCATCCACAATCGAACTACTTGGGTTGCGGTAACACTTGCCGATGGCAAGGTATCTTAAAACTTCTTAACACCGTCTTCTCAATTGTAAGTTAGTCCATACGGGGTATATATTAAACAAAACAAGTATATACGGCCGTAAGTTCGGCCAGGCCGAATCTCATGTACCCTTTCTACGAAAGACTGTCATCCACAATCGAATTACTTGGGTTGTGGTATCTTAAAACTTCTTAACATCGTTTTCTAAATTGTGAGTTAGTCCATACGTGCCCAGAAAAAAAGCGTCGCCAAAAAAGTAGTGAAAATGTTCTTATTGGATCCGGAAGTGGTTCAAAATTGGTGCAGAAGCAATGAATTTAACATGGCCTTGTCATAGGACGGATGTCCACAATTTTAACAGCTGTTGCACTGGATTTGCATCACTTCTTAAGGTGTGATGCGACTTCAGTGTTTTGGATGTGAATTAAGAAAATTTGTGATATTTTGACAAATAAATAATTTTTAAAATTTAAAAAAATTTTTTTTTATGAGTTTTAATGCATTTTTACGCTTGTGTGGAACGTTTGGCATAAAATGTTTAAAAAAAAATTCACAATCAATTAAAAATATGAAAAAATATGAAAAAAGTTTAATTAAAAGAACTTCCTGTGCAGCTAAATTAAAGAACTCCTTTGGGAGGATATTTTTGGAAGTGCTTTTAAAGTTTTGCCTTTAGAAGAACTTCCAAATTTTTTTGCTGGGTGGTAGAGAGCCAGAATTGAAATATGGGGTTCGCTTATATGGGGGCTATATACAATTATGAACTTGATATGGATCAATTTTTTGTGATTGGGGATCGATTTATCTGAGGGCTATATATAACTATAGACCGATATGGACCTAGTTAGGCATGGTTGTTAACGGCCATATACTAGCATAATGTACCAAATTTCAACTGACTCGGATGAAATTTGCTCCTCCAAGAGGCTGGACTGATATGGGCCACTTTTAGCATGGCTGCTAAATATCATATACTACCACCACGTACCAAATTTCAACCAGATCGGATCAATTTTTCTTCTCCAAAAGGCACCGGAGGTCAAATCTGGGGATCGGTTTATATGGGGGCTATATTAATTATGGACTGATATGAACCAATTCCTGCATGTTTGTTGGATAACATATACTAACATCGCGTACCAAATTTCAACCAAATCGGATGAATTTTGCTCCTCCAAGGGGCTCCGGAGGTCAAATCTGGGGATAGGTTTATATGGGGGCTATATATTATTATGGACCATTTTTTGCATGGTCATTAGAGACCATATACTAACACCATGTACCAAATTTCAGCCGGATCGGATGAAATTTGCTTCTCTTAGAGGTTCCGCAAGCCAAATCGGGGGATCGGTTTATATGGGGGCTATATATAATTATAGTCCGATGTGGACCAATTTTTGCATAGTTGTTAGAGACAATATACTTACACCATGTATCAAATTTCAGCCGGATCGGAAGAAATTTGCTTCTCTTAGAGGTTCCGCAAGCCAAATCGGGAGATCGGTTTATATGGGGACTATACGTAAAAGTGGACCGATATGGCCCATTTGCAATACCATCTGACCTACATCAATAACAACTACGTGTGCCAAGTTTCAAGTCGATAGCTTGTTTCGTTCGGAAGTTAGAGTGATTTCAACAGACGGACGGACGGACGGACGGACATGCTCAGATTGACTCAGAATTTCACTACGACCCAGAATATATATACTTTATGCGGTCTTAGAGTTAATATACCCACATCCTATGGTGGAGGGTATAAAAAGTTTGACAAATTTTTCTATAGAAATAAAATTTGACAAGATTTTTTATAGAAAAAAAAATTGACAAAAAGGACGATTTAATGCGTAAATAATTCAGTTTGACAAAATTTTGTAGAGAAATAAAATTTTGACAACATTTTCAATAGTAAAAAAAATTTGACAAAATTTTCTATAGAAATAAAATTTTGACAACATTTTCAATAGTAAAAAAATTTGACAACATTTTCAATAGTAAAAAAAATTTGACAAAATTTTCTATAGAAATAAAATTTTGGTAGATTATTTTTGGGAATCGGCTATATAACTATAGATTTGACCTCCGGAGCTCTTGGAGGAGCAAAATTCATCCGATCCGGTTGAAATTTGTACGTGGTGAAATTTGGTACATTGCGCTAATATATGGCCTATAACAACCAAAATTGGTCCATATCGGTCTTTAGTTATATATAGCCGATCCTCAAATTAATCAACCAAATTTTTATTTCTATAGAAAATTTTGTCAAAATTTTATTACTATAGAAAATTTTGTCAAGATTTTATTTCTATAGAAAATTTTGTCAAAATTTGATTACTATAGAAATTTTTGTCAAAATTTTATTACTATAGAAAATTTTGTCAAAATTGTATTACTATAGAAATTTGTGTCAAAATTTTATTACTATAGAAATTTTTGTCAAAATTTTATTACAGTAGAAAATTTTGTCAAAATTTCATTACTATACAAAATTTTGTTAAGATTTTATTTCTATAGAAAAGTTACTATAGAAATTTTTGTTAAAATTTTATTACTATAGAAAATTTTGTCAAATTTTTATTTCTATAGAAAATTTTGTCAAAAATTTATTACTGTACAAAATTTTGTCAACATTTTATTACTATAGAAATTTGTGTCAACATTTTATTAGTATAGAAATTTTTGTCAAGATTTTATTTCTATGTAAAATTTTGTCAAAATTTTATTACTATAAAAATTTTTGTCAAAATTTTATTACTATAGAAAATTTTGTCCAGATTTTATTTCTATAGAAATTTTTTGTCAAAATTTTATTACTATAGAAAATATTGTGAAATTCTTATATCTATAGAAAATTTTGTCAACATTTTATTACTATAGAAATTTTTGTCAAAATTTTATTACTATAGAAAATTTTGTAAAAATTTTATTACTATAGAAAATTTTGTCAAAATTTTATTACTATACAAAATTTTGCTAGGATTTTATTTCTATAGAAAATTTTGTCAAAATTTTATGACTATACAAAATTTTGTCAAGATTTTATTTGTTTAGAAAATGTTGTCAAAATTTTATTACTATAGAAATTTTTGTCAAAATTTTATTACTATAGAAAATTTTGTAAAATTTTTATATCTATAGAAAATTTTGTCAAGATTTTATTTCTAATTTGTTTTCTTTATTTTATTCGACCTTTTTAATTGTCTTGTGTAAATCAGTAACTAATCAAGCTCGAGGTCATTTCTTTGTTGTTTTTATAGTAATAATTTACTTTATTTTTTCTTTCCGATATTTCGCAATTACTTGATTTGCATCTTCATTGGGATGTACACTACAAAAATAGATAAATATTTAACCATGTAAATATCATAGAACAGATTAATGTAAAAGAAAATAATTTTAGTTTATAAGTACATGTAAACGATCACTCACATAAAAAGATGTTTACAACACAATTAACTTATTCTACAGTAGTTGCACTACTCTTGTCAAAAGTCTATATTGCACTGCTTTCTTCTATGTGTGTTTTGTGTTCGTTTCATGTTCTTTCTCTTCTCTATGAGTTGTCTATAGCTTTTAGCATTTCCTTCGATGTCGGCTTTGTAGTTGATTCTCTTTTCAGAAGGTGTATTTATGATATGTAGCATCTCTTGTGTGAATCTCTTGTTGTAGTTTGACTCTCTGGCTAAGATGCGTACATTATCAAAGTTGGGGATGTGTTTTTGTGTTGCACAGTGGTTTGCTAGTGCAGTTTTTTGTATTATGTTATTTCCTCTTAATTTGTAGTCCGATTTATGTCCAGCGATCCTCGTTTTTAGTTTGTTGCCAGTTGTTCCCACGTAGACTTTTTCACATGATTGTTGATCATTGCCATCGCATTTAATTTCGTATACCAGGTTGTGCTTTTCCATGTTTGGCAATTTGGTTTTTGGATTTGTAAATAATTCTTTTAACGTGTTGTTTGTTTTGTGTGCAATAGTGAACTTCTCTTTGTCAAATATGTTTGAATTTTCTATTCTCTCTGAAACATTAGGAATGTATGTCAATGGTTTGTATGATTTTGTTCCACGCAAAAAATAAAGAGAGGATAAAACAGATACAAGCCAAAAATAACTTTCCCAAGTATTTAGCGAATAATTTAATAAATTCAAAAAAGAATAATAAAGAATTTGACGAACACCAGACGAAAACAAAATCATACAAATCATTGACATACACAGAAAAAAATTTCACGAAAATTTTTCCAATTAAAATTTTAATTGAGTTTTAAAAAATATTCAATTAAAAATTTAATTGATTCAACAAATTTTTTAATTGAAACAAAAATCAATCACAAAAATTAATAGTATCAATTAATTTTTTAATTGGATCAATTAATTTTTAATTGGCCTTCAATTAATTTTTTAATTGATAGTATCATTTCTGTGATTGAAGACATTTCAATTAAAAAATTAATTGAATCAATTAATTTCGTGATTGAACCAGAAAATTTTTTTTTGTGTGTACATTCCTAATGTTTCAGAGAGAATAGAAAATTCAAACATATTTGACAAAGAGAAGTTCACTATTGCACACAAAACAAACAACACGTTAAAAGAATTATTTACAAATCCAAAAACCAAATTGCCAAACATGGAAAAGCACAACCTGGTATACGAAATTAAATGCGATGGCAATGATCAACAATCATGTGAAAAAGTCTACGTGGGAACAACTGGCAACAAACTAAAAACGAGGATCGCTGGACATAAATCGGACTACAAATTAAGAGGAAATAACATAATACAAAAAACTGAACTAGCAAACCACTGTGCAACACAAAAACACATCCCCAACTTTGATAATGTACGCATCTTAGCCAGAGAGTCAAACTACAACAAGAGATTCACACAAGAGATGCTACATATCATAAATACACCTTCTGAAAAGAGAATCAACTACAAAGCCGACATCGAAGGAAATGCTAAAAGCTATAGACAACTCATAGAGAAGAGAAAGAACATGAAACGAACACAAAAAACACATAGAAGAAAGCAGTGCAATATAGACTTTTGACAAGAGTAGTGCAACTACTGTAGAATAAGTTAATTGTGTTGTAAACATCTTTTTATGTGAGTGATCGTTTACATGTACTTATAAACTAAAATTATTTTCTTTTACATTAATCTGTTCTATGATATTTACATGGTTAAATATTTATCTATTTTTGTAGTGTACATCCCAATGAAGATACAATTCAAGTAATTGCGAAATATCGGAAAGAAAAAATAAAGTAAATTATTACTATAAAAACAACAAAGAAATGACCTCGAGCTTGATTAGTTACTGATTTACACAAGATTTTATTTCTATAGAAAATTTTGTCCAAATTTTACTTCTATAGAAAATGTTGTCAAAATTTTATTTCTATAGAAAACGTTGTCAAAATTTTATTTCTATAGAAACTTTTGTGAAAATTTTATTACTATAGAAATGTTTGTCAAAATTTTATTACTATAGAAATTTTTGTCAAAATTTTATTACTACAGAAAATTTTGTCAAAATTTCATTAATATACAAAATTTTGTCAAGATTTTATTTCTATAGAATTTTTTTTAAAATTGTATTACTATAGAAATTTTTGTCAAAATTTTATTGCTAAAGAAATTTTTGTCAAAATTTTATTTCTATAGAAAATTTTGTCCAAATTTTACTTCTATAGAAAATATTGTCAAAATTTTATTTCTATAGAAAATGTTGTCAAAATTTTATTTCTATAGAAACTTTTGTGAAAATTTTAATTCTACAGAAAATTTTGTCAAACTTATTTATATACGTATTTAATCGTCCTTTTTTATTTTAATATATACCACGTAGTGACTACATTGCAATTTAGAAGACGGTGTTAGGAAATTGTAAGATACCGTGCCATCGGCAAGTGTTATCGCAACCCAAGTAATTCGATTGTGGATGACAGTCTTCAGTAGAAGTTTCTACGCAATCCATGGTGGAGAGAACATAAGCTTCGGCCTGGCCGAAGTTACGGCCGTATATACTTGTTTTTAATCTGATTTATTTAACAAAAATAGTAATTTGTATTTTTAACAAATTTTCAGACATACTAAACATATCAAACAAAAAATATTGGTAATATTCTTTCAATTAAACTTACTAATAAAATTTGGAAAAAAATTCCATTTTGTCAATTTTAATATTCTAAATGAAAGTAAATGATTGATTATGTTAATGAAACATTAACATAAGCAATCAATTTTGTTTATATTATAAATTCCGCAAGTGAATAAATTTCAGTTAACATTTAATTGGATCAATTGTTGTCGTGATTGAAGCTCAAAGAAATATTTTTTGTGCATGCAACCTTTGCATTCGCCCCAATCTGTCACTTTTCTTATAATCCTCTTTTCTGGTACGCGAAATTTACGTATCCAAGTTAGCGACACACAATTACGAAGTTTAATTTCGTTAATTTTATATTGACAATAAACTAAAAACATAAACATTCCACTGTCTATAGCACTTAAATTTACTGCCAATGGCAGGATATTAAAAATAAAACATCAAACTTTTTTGATATCACCTCTTTCAACCGAATGACTACAATTTCGAAGTGAAGAGCTCTTTATTTTGTGCTTAAAACATGTGCTATAGGTGAACCTAAAGTTACTTTACTTAGGGTGAGGGTGAAATTCTGGGAATTTGTAACTTACAAAAGTTATGGGAAACATTTTATCAAAGGCCTGCTTTGGGCAAAACTTTAATATATGTCAAATTGAAAAAGTTAATACACATACACTTCTATATAATTCGATTATCAACTTGCATACACGCACTTACACTTACACAGTTATAAGTTTCTTTTTTAATTCAAGTAAGAAAAAAAAAAACGAAAATATCTACCTAAAGGTACATTAAAGTAAGAAGGATTTTTCTTAGTAAACTTTTGTCATCTTACCTTCAATTGTTGAAATTTCGCCTCAGCTTCTTTGTCACCACTATTCTTGTCAGGATGGTATTGTAGGGCCAAAACTTTATATTCCGCTTGTATTTGTTCCACCTGTAGCCCAAAAGTAGGGTAAAAGGGTATAAGAAGAAACAAAAAGGAAAAATAATTTGATATTAACTTTATATTCACGACAAGGAGCACACTTACAACTACAATAAAATCCTAGAATGTACTAAGTATGTAAAAAAGGTGTCCCTTTTGAATGACAGCACTATGGATGGCACTTCCACCGCCTTGTCTTGTCAGTTACATAAAACTCCATACATTATGTCCCTAGACTTCGGGGATGATGGAAGGCAGATCCAAAGTACACGTGAGATACGCATCCCCTAGCATTGGCTTCAAAATTTTCTACGGCAAAGGACCAAACGAGAGCAAGCACCAACATCAAATGTTATTATAATAAATTATGTATGTATGGAATTCATGAACATTGTCAACTATGTTGAAGTGGAGCTCTATTGTGAAGCATAGAAGTGAGAAGAAGGATATCAAGGACTTCATATGTCGCTGATATTCCACTTTAAGTTTATGTTTGTGAATGCTTTTGACAAGCTCTTATAAATTGTTTCTAGCCTTGGACGATATACAATATTAAGTTACTCGAAATGAGCAAAATATTTACACTGTTATTTCATTAAATTGAAAAACCACCGACGAGGACAATAAAGAAATTTTACATATTTTTTTATAGGAAAACAAAAAAATTTTGAGTATTGAAATTTCAATTGACTTGGCTTTGTCCGTCTGGCTTTCACTTCGAAATGTTGAATTAATCATCCTAAAAGGACCACCCAGTGAATTTAAAAATGAAATACCCATTTTCAGCTGTTGTTGATTTTGTACTTTTCTTGATATTGGTTCTCTTGGAATAATTGAAAAGGTCAAGGTTTTGCAAAATATTCCCCTCCACCTAAGAGTTACTTCAATTTTATATAGAGAAGAGATTTTCGCCAAAATTGTCTATAGGTTAAGTTAAAGTGGCAGGCCGATTAAATCTCAGGCTCACTTAGACTATTCAGTCCATTGTGATACCACATTAACTAAAAGTACCTATTTCATATGGACACTTCTAGTTTTAACCGCTGAACCTTCTCGATTATTTCCTTCAGCCTTACACAAAATGCAGGACACTCACACAAGAGGTGTTTAATTGATTTCTTTTCCTACGCATCATGACAGCACATACAATAGTCATTATATTTCACGCAAATAGTTTTTACATAATCGCCTATCAAGCAGCGACCCGCTATAGCAGATATCAGTCAAAATTGTCAATAGAAATAAAACGGTGACAAATTTTTCTATAAAAATAAAATTTTGACAAAATTTTCTATAAAAATAAAATTTTGACAAAATTTTCTATAGAAATAAAATTTTGACAAAATTTTCTATAAAAATAAAATTTTGACAAAATTTTCTATAGAATTTAAATTTTGACAAAATTTTCTATAAAAATAAAATTTTGACAAAATTTTCTATAAAAATTATATTTTGAAAAAATTTTCGATAGAACTAAACTTTTGACAAAATTGTCTATAGAAAAAAATTTTTGATAAAATTTTCTATAGAAAAAAAAATTTTGATAAAATTTTCTATAGAAATAAAATTTTTACAAAATTTTCAATAGAAATAAAATTTTGATACAAATTTTTATAGAAATAAAATTTTGACAAAATTTTCTATAGAAATAAAATTTTAACAAAATTTTCTGTAGAAATAAAATTCTGAAAAAAAAATTTTATAGAAATAACATTTTAACAAAATTTTTTATAGAAATAAAATTTTAACAAAATTTTCTATAGAAATAAAATTTTAACAAAATTTTCTATAGAAATAAGATTTTGACGAAATTTTCTAAAGAAATGAAACTGTGACAAAATTGGCTAAAGGAATAAAATGTTGATAAAATTTTTTATAGTAACAAAATTTTTACAAAATTGTCTATAGAAATAAAATTTTGATACAATTTTCTATAGAAATAAAATGTTGACAAAATTTTCGATAGAAATAAAATTTTGACAAAATTTTCTATAGAAATAAAATTTTAACAAGATTTTGTATAGAAATAAAATTTTGACAAAATGTTCTATAAAAATATAAAAGAAAAAAAATTCTATAGAAATACAATTTTGACGAAATTGTCTTTAGAAATAAAATTTTGATAACATTTTCTATAGATATAAATTTTTACAAAATTTTGTATAGAAATAAAATGTTTACAAAATTTTCCATTGAAATAAAATTTGAACAACATTTTCTATAGAAATAAAATTTTGACAAAATTGTCTAAAGAAGTAAAATTTTGATAAAATTTTCTATAGAAATAAACTTGGGTTCCCCAAGGCTCAATTTTAGGACCAATGTTTTTTTCATTATATATAAATGACATATTTACTTCATTAACATTTATGGGAGCACATTTATATGCAGATGATTTGATGGTTTTTGCGGCTTTCTCTCCGGATAGGGTAGAAAACTTTATAAGGAGGGTGAATGAGGAGCTTTCTAGACTAGACAACTGGTGTTCTTCTAATTTTATACAGATAAATGCCACAAAATCTAAATCAATAACTTTTAACTATTCCGGGCACGAAAATTTGTATTTTTCACTAGGTGATTTAGATATTGTAAATGTTCATTCAATGAAAATTTTGGGATTCTATATCGATGCTGATTTGAAGTTTGATTGTCATGTTAACAGGCTAATGGCTAGAATATCCTTTTTGTTACGGAGAATATATACGACTGCTTCTGTGTTACCCTTCAATGTCCGATGGAAATTAGGGATGACGATATTATTACCACATATCTTGTATGGGCTTGAAATATTGTCCGGTGCATCCCAAGGGAGTTTGGACAGATTAAAGGTTTGTTTTAATCGAATTGTTCGTTTCGTATTCAATTTGGATTACCGTCAATACGCTACGCCTTACACGATACAATTTCTTGGCTGCTCTTTCCAGAAATGTATCGATCTTAGAGTTATCCAATTGTTGTACAGAAACATAAAGTTCGATAGTCCTCAGTATTTGAGCTCTAAATTTGCTTTTTGCAATTCGGTTAGAACTTCTGCCCTTGTTATGCCTCTGTTCCGATCACTGGTCATGCAGCGATCTTTTCAGGTAAGGGCTGTAAAGCTTTGGAATTCGCTTGTTCCATATGAGCTTCGAAATTTCTCTTTGTCATGTGGCGGATTCAAAGAAACAATTCTATCTAAGCTTTGATATAATTGAACTCTTTTGGCTCACATTTGGTCATCCTTGTCTTTGGAAATAAGCAATATTTTACCAATTAAAACATTTTGTCTTTATTCGTGTTAAAAGTTGTTATAATATTCACATTATTTTTTTTAAGATTTTTCTTTAGTTAAGTTAGTTTAGTGTCATTTGTAGTACTTGTAATCATTTAGGCCCGGTGGGGCTTCTGGATTATAAATAAATAAATGAAATGAAATGACAAATAAATTTTTGACCAAATTGTCTAAAGAACTAAAACTTTGACAAAATTTTCTATAGAAATAAAATTTTCGCCAAAATAGAAATAGTATCCTGACAAAATGTTCTATAGAACTAAAATATTGACAAAATTTTCTATAGAGCTAAAATATTGATAAAATTTTCTATAGAAATAAAATTTTGACAAAATTGTCTAAAGAAGTAAAATTTTGATAAAATTTTCTATAGAAATAAACTTTTGCAAAATTGTCTAAAGAAATAAAACTTTGACAAAATTCTACAGAAATAAAATTTTGATAAAAGTTTCTATAGAAATAAACTTTTGACAAAATTATCTATACAAATAAAATTTTGACAAAATTGTCTAAAGAACTAAAACTTTGACAAAATTTTCTATAGAAATAAAATTTTCGCCAAAATAGAAATAGTATCCTGACAAAATGTTCTATAGAACTAAAATATTGACAAAATTTTCTATAGAGCTAAAATATTGATAAAATTTTCTACAGAAATAAAATTTTGACAAAATTCTCTATAGAAATAAAATTTTCTATGGAAATAAAATTTTGACGAAATTTTCTATTGAAATAAAATTTGGACAAAATTTTCTATGGAAATAAAATTTTGACGAAATTTTCTATAGAAATAAAATTTTGATAAAATTTTCTATAGAAATAAAATTTTGACAAAATTTTCTATAGAAACAAAATTTTTACAATAATTTCTATAGAAATAAAATTTTGACAAAATTTTCTATAGAAATAAAATTTTGACAAAATTTTCTATAGAAATAAAATTATGACAAAATTTTCTATAGAAATAAAATTTTGACTAAATTTTCTATAGAAATAAAATGTTTACTAAATTTTCGATAAAAATAAAATGTTAACAAAAAAATTCTAAAAAATAAAATTTTCGTTTTGTTTGTTATTGTTGGTTTCTCTTCAATCAATGTTGTTGTTTTTGATTTCAGCTTAAAACCATGCAAGTGTAGCTTAACCAACAGAGGAAAAGAATGTTTGTCAAATTTATTACACTTGTAGTTTAGTCAATGCATGGTTATAACTGAAATCAAAAACAACAATAAAATAAAATTTTGACTAAATTTTCTAAAGAAATAAAATTGTGACAAAATTTTCTATAGAAATGAAATTTGGTAAAATTTTTTATAGAAATAAAATGCTGAAAATTGGTTGGCCAACCCTACACCCCTAAAAATATTAACCTAATATAAAACATTTTCAACCCAATTTTAGGACACGCTATTTACGCAATTTAAGACAAATTTCTTAACAAAATTAAAATTTAATTAAATGAAAGTTTCTAATCTTCGCTTCAAAAAAATGTTTTTTCATAAAATTTAGGACACGAATGTTGTAAATTTGTGTTCCTGCCTTATGGTCGTGTGTCTTTCAACAACAGAAAATGTTACTAAAACTGTATTAAAAAACGGAAGTAAATGAAAAAAGTTCAAGAAAATAATTCCATATATGAATTCAATTCAGTTAAATTTTTTCATTCTGTACTATAGTGGTACATAAATATAGGAAAATGTTAACTAATATATGGAATGCATTCTACCTAATTTCTACGAAAATCACACAGTTCAAACAAATAAAAATGTCTTTGGCGCTATACGAAGTTCAACTTTCTTCACGATGAGTTCATTTTAACTTAAAGAAGTGGTCACTTTTTTCTGGGTGTGTGACCAAATTGTCTAAAAAAATAAAATTTCGATAAAATATTCTATAGAAATAAAATAGTGACAAAATTTTCTAAAGAAATACAATTTTGGCAAAATTTTCTATAGAAATAAAATTTAGAAAAAAAAATTTATAGAAATATAATTTTGACCAAAATTTCCATAGAAATGAAAATGTGACAAAATTGTCTATACAAACAAAAATTTTAACAAAATTTTCTATAGAAATAAAATTTTGATAGAATTTTCTATAGAAATAAAATATTGACAATACTGTCTTTTGAAAATTTTTACAAAATTTTCTATAGAAATAAAACTTTGACAAAATTGTCTATTCAAATAAAATTTTAGCAAAGTTTTCTAATGAAATAAAATTTTAACAAAATTTTCTATTGAAATAAAATTTTGACAAAATTGTCTATAGAAATAAAATTTTGACAAAATTGTCTATTGAAGTAAAATTTTGATAAAATTTGCTATATAAATAAACTTTTGACAAAATTATCTATACAACTAAAATTTTGACAAAATTGTCTACAGAAATAAAACTTTGACAATATTTTCTATAGAAATAAAATTTTCGCCAAAATAGAAATAGTATCCTGACAAAATTTGCTATAGAACTAAATATTGACAAAATTTTCTATAGAACTAAAATATTGATAAAATTTTCTATTGAAATAAAATTTTGACAAAATTTTCTTTAGAAATAAAATTTTGATATAATAAAATTTGATAAAATTTTTACAAAATTTTTTATAGAAATAAAATTTTTACAAAATTTTCTATAGAAATGAACCTGTGATAAAATTTTCTATAGAAATAAAATTTTGACAAAATTTTTTATAGAAATTAAATTTTGACAAAATTTTCTATAGAAATAAAATGTTGGCAAAATTTTGAATAGAAATAAAATTTTGACAAAATTATCTAAAGAAATAAAATTTTGACAACATTTTCTATAGAAATAAAATTTTGACAAAATTTTCTATAGAAATAAGTTTTTGCCAAAATTTCCTATAGAAATAGAATTTTTACAAAATTGTCTATAGAAATAAAATTTTGACAAAATTTTCTATAGATATAAGATTTTGACAAAATTTTTTATAGAAATAAAATATTGAAAATTGGTTGGCAAACCCTACATTAAAAAACTATTAACCTAATATAAAAATTTTCAACCCAAACTTTTGGACACGCTATTTACTCAATATAAGACAAATTTCTTAAAAATAATGAAATTTTAATTAAAAGAAATTTTCTAATCTTCGCTTCAAAAAAAAATGTTTTTGCATAAAATTTAGGACACGAATGTTGTTAGTTTGTGTTCCGACCTTATGGTCGTAAGTATTTCAACAAAGGAAAATGTTACTTAAAATAAAGAAAAACATTTTTGATTTAAGAAATCGCCTTTAAATTTACTGATATATTGTATCTTTAAATTTAATATAAAACGCTTCAAATAAGAGTTACCTATATTGGAGATTTTGCATCTTTGGTTTAAAGTTTTTTTTTTTTTTTTTTTTTTTGTTAATAAAACACTTGTTACTGTTATAAACTGAATTTTTAAAATGGGCATTTATACGGTAATAGCATTATTAATGAATTTCGAAAAGAAAATAAAAATTCGATAAATGATATCTGTATTCTAATTTCAATTTTATTGATCCTAGATTTAATGCAAGATAGGTCCCTATTTTTTTTTTTTTGATTTTAAGGAAGCCGCATCTTTGGAGTTTCCAATAAGATTTTGAATATTTTTTTAAGGGAAAATTTATCATTATTTGTATGAATAATATTCATATACACATTATCAGTAAAGCAATTCATAAATTATGTGAAAAATATAAATTTAATGTATGTATCTTATGGGAAAGTCCACAAATTTATACATTTATGTACAATTTAATTTTTTTTTTTTTTGGGCATGCGAGGTATGGTAATCAGACTTTTTTCAGTTATATATTGCCGTCAACAACTTCATATCTAAATATACCATTCCTGTATTTTATCAAGCAACCATATGTTGGTAATCCCTATAATATCATATGAGCTTATATTTTCATTAGAGTAGCGCAGTACACTTTCACTGTCATCGGAATCACCTTGTCTACGTGGTTATGGTGGTGGAGATATTAAAGCTAACACCGTTTTTTCTTCGCTTTCAACTGAGTGATGGCATCCTGGAACCACAGCAAATTCTCGTTTTCCAGAATAATGTTGTTATCGTGTATCTATCTCCACGATTGTCGTGAAAAATACCAAAAAATTATACACATGCTATTGTTTTTGTTTTCGCCACCACCATCATTGTCATTAATGACATGCATAATCATCCTTTATTAAGCTCTTTGGACACTGAGAGAAAAAGACAAGTGAATTTAGAATGGGAATATGAATAAACTTCGATAATAAAAGTGTAATGTTGCCAGGCCATCGTAGCCTATACATCCAGCAGCAAAGTTTTCACTCGTTACGAGGGCAGATAAAAACTTTGTAAGGAATTGAAGTTAAAAACTCAATACCAAATGCTCTTGTCATTACTCCGCATACATTCTACTTGGATATAATGTCTTATTGTCAATGAATGGTTTCAATTACTAAGCACAATTTTTTCTATTTTTCTATAAAAATTTCCTCAAATTTTATTCCTATGGGAAAATTTGTCAAAATGTTATTTCTATAGAAAATTTTGTCAAAATTTTATTTCTATAGAAAATGTTGTCACAATTTTATATCTATAGAAAATTTTGTCAAAATTGTATTTCTATATTAAATTGTGTCAAAATGTTATTTCTATAGTACATTGTGTCAAAATTTTATGTATATAGAACATTTTGCCAAAATTTTATTTCTATCGAAAATTTTGTCAAAATTTTAATTCTGTAGAAAATTTTGTTAAAATATTATTTCTATAGAAAATTTTATTTCTATAGAAAGTTTTTAAAAATTTAATTTCTGTAGAAAAATTTGTCAAAATGTTCTTTCAATGGAAAATTTTGTCAAAATCTTATTTCTATAAAAAAATTATTTCTATGGAAAATTTTGTCAAAATTTTATTTCTATAAAAAATTTTGTCAACATTTTACTTCTATATTCAAAATTTTATATCTATAGAAAATTTTATTTTCTTTTGGAAAATTTTGTCAAAATGTTATTTCTTTAGAAAATTGTGTAAAAATTTTATTTCTCTAGAAAATTTTGTAAAAATTTTATTTCTATAGAAAATTTTGTCAAAATTTTATTTCTTTAGAAAAATTTGTCAAAGTTTTATTTCTATAGAAAGTGCTGTCAAAATTTTAAATCAACAGAAAGTTTTGTCAAAATTTTATTTCTATAGAAAGTTGTGTCAAAATTTTATGTCTATAGAAAATTTTGTCAAAATTTTATTTCTATAGAACTTTTCTAAATATGTTATTTCTAAGAAAATTTTGTAAAAATTTTATTTCTATAGAAAATTTTGTCAAAATTTTATTTCTGTGGAAAATTTTGTCAAAATTTTATTTCTGTGGAAAATTTTGTCAATATTTTGTTCTATAGAAAATTTTGTCAAAATTTTATTTCTATAGAAAATTTTGTCAAAATTTTATTTCTATAGAAAATGTTGTCACAATTTTATATCTATAGAAAATTGTGTCAAAATTTTATGTCTATAGCAAATTTTGTCAAAATTTTGTTTCTATAGAAATTTTGTAAAAATATTATTTCTATAGAAAATGTTATTTCTGTGGAAAATTTTGTCAACATTTTATTTCTATAGAATAATTTTATATCTATAGAAAATTTTATTTCTATAAAAAATTGTGTTAAAATTTTATTTCTATAGTTTTATTTTTATTTCTATAGAACATTTTATTTCTTTAGAAAATTTTGTCAAAATTCTATTGACAATTTCGTCGAAATTTTATATCTATAGAAAAATTTTTCAAAATTTGATTTTAGCAAAATTTTATTTCTATAGAAAATTTTGTAAAAAAGTTACTTCTATAGAAAATTTTGTCAAAAATTTATTTCTATAGAAAATTTTGTTAAAATATTATTTCTATAGAAAATTTTATTTCTATAAGAAGTTTTTAAAAATTTTATTTCTGTAGAAAATTTTGTCAAAATTTTATTTCTATGGAAAATTTTGTCAAAACTTTATTTCTATAAAAAATTTTGTCAACATTTTATTTCTATAGAAAATTTTGTCAAAATTTTATTGCTATAGAAAATTTTGTCAAAATTTTATTTCAATAGAAAATTTTGTCAAGATTTTATTTCTATAGAAAATGTTGTCACAATTTTATATCTGTAGAAAATTTTGTCAATATTTTATTTCTATAGAAATTTTCTAAAAATGTTATTTCTATAGAAAATTTGTCAAAATTTTATTTCTGTGGAAAATTTTGTCAATATTTTTTTCTTTAGAAAATTTTGTCAACATTTTCTTTCTATAGAAAACTTTGTCAAAATTTTATTTCTATCGAAAGTTTTGTCAAAATTTTAATTCCGTAGAAAATTTTGTTAGAATATTATTTCTATAGAAAATTTTATTTCTATAGAAAAGTTCTAAAAATTTTATTTCTGTAGAAAATTTTGTCAAAATTGTATTTTTATGGACAATTTTGTCAAAATTTTATTTCTATAAAAAATTTTGTCAACATTTTACTTCTATATTCAAAATTTTATTTCTATAGAAAATTTTATTTCTTTAGAAAATTTTGGCAAAAATTTATTTCTATAGAAAATTTTGTCAAAACTTATTTCTATAGAAAATTTTGTCAATATTTTATTTCTACAGAAATTTTTGGGTAATTTAGCAATTATCGAGGTTATAAAACTCTAATTTAGAAGCGTTATTCATTATAAGCCGTAAAAGCTCTTTTTGATAATTATTTCCTGAAGAGCGGAAAAATCGAACCCAAGTTGTAAAAAGAGTTTTACAAAAACTTTTTTGTAAATTTACTCTAAGTGTACCCCTCCTGGATTTGGTGGGTAATAAATGTTTTGCCAAACATTAAATCGCTGTGAATTAGGATAAAAAAAGCGAGACAAGACATAGCCATCGAACACGCACTGGTGCCTCACCTCTAATACCATCAGACAATCTGAGGCAAGTCACTTGTCTTATGGATCAAAGGCATGAGAGACCATTGGTTGGCCAAATACCCATCCTTTTATGGCATTGAGTGTTGTTAAATCGCATTAGCCGAAAGTAATGTAAAATAATTTATCAAATTGTAAATTTTATGCAAATTAAGTTACCAACACCAACAAACAACACCAATCCCCACATCCCTCCATCACCTTATACGACACCATCATCACAATGACAAAGGCTATAGCACTTGAACTAATCTAAATGGAATTTCAATTTGTTTATCCTTCTCCCCACCCATATCCATGACGAAGGACAATGTTGAACTTGGCGTTGGTGCTTTGAACAGGTGACGCTGATAATTTCCTGAAAGCAAATATCAGGCAAAATGTTGGGCCAATGCCATACGCCATGGGTGTGGATAATGAAGCCGATGTAATTGTTATGCTGGGCCATGTAAACTTTGATGTTTGCCGAACGTTTTTGGGCTGAATGCTTTAACGAAATTCGATTCACGAAAGGCACTTTAAAGCCGTTTTCCATTAATGTTTTGTTAGTATACTGTAGATAAACATTGCGTTATACATTTAAGGTTTGATATACAAAAGAATATGTACATCCTAATGGAGAAAATATAATCTAATATTTTCATTAAAGAATTTTGTCCAATATTTAGGGCTTTGGTATCGATTCCAAACCAAAGACGCAACTTCTTTGAAATACATTGAGGAATCAAGACCTCAGTTGAAGCGCCTAGCAAACAAAAAAAAAAGCTTCCATAAAAGTAGTTTGGATCCCCAACTTGTGATCCGGAGGTAGTTTATTGGATAATCTTCATCATCACCAGCAAAAAAAAAGAGCTTCCAAAAAAGTAGTATGGATCCTCAATTTGTGATCCGGAAGTAGTGCAAACTTTGATCATCTCCAATGCATTTTACATGGGCTTGTTCTAGGTTGGAAGTACTTCGCTTTCGGATCCTTTGCATTGCTTTAGAAGCTGAATGAAAAATATTAAAACCACAAAAAAAAATATTTTTTCACCAACTTCATTAGGGGTTGAACCTCGAGTTGTTAGCACCATTACAGAACGGCTCCTGAAATACCTCACCATTAAATAAGGGGACTTATTTCATTATGAAATAAATCCCTACAATGTTATATGAAATTATACCATAAAACATTAAATAGATCCGTAAATCGCAAATGAAATATATCCTCAATATTTTGGGGCATTTGTGAAAATTTTATTTTTATAGAAAATTTTGTCAAAATTGTATTTCTATAGAAAATTTTGTCAAAATTTTAATTCTATAGAAAATTGTGTCAAAATTTTATTTCTGTGGAAAATTTTGTCAAAATTTTATTTCTATGGAATATTTTGTCAAAATTTTATTTTATAGAAAATTTTGTTAAAATTTTATTTCTATAGAAAATTATGTCAAAATTTTATTTCCATAGAAAATTTTGTCAAAATTTTATTTCTATAGAAAATTTTGTTTAATTTTATTTCTACAGAAAATTTTATCAAAATTTTATTTTTACGGAAAATCGTGCTAAAATTTTATTATAGAAAATTTTGTCAAAATTTTATTTCAATAGAAAATTTTGTCAAAATTTCATTTCTATAGAATTTTTTTATACCCTGCGCCGCACTGTGGAACAGGGTATTATAAGTTAGTGCATATGTTTGTAACATCCAGAAGGAGACGAGATAGACATATGGTGTCTTTGGCGATAATGCTCAGGGTGGGTCCCTGCGTCGATATAACCATGTCCGTCTGTCCGTCCATCCGTCCATCCGTCCGTCCGTCTGTCTGTGAACACATTTTTGTGATCAAAGTCTAGGTCGCAATTTAAGTCCAATCGCCTTCAAATTTGGCACATGTTCCTAATTTGGGTCACAATAGAACCCTATTGAAAAAGAAATCCGTTCAGATTTAGATATAGCTCCCATATATATCTTTCGCCCGATAACCACTAATATTGACCCAGCAGCCAGAGTTTTACACCGATTTGCTTGAAATTTTGAACAAACATAACACTTAGTCGTATAGTCAAGTGTGCAAAATTTGATTGAAATCGGTTCAGATTTAGATATAGCTCCTATATATATCTTTTGCCCGATATGGACTTATATGGCCCCAGAAGCCAGATTTTGCGCCGAATTTGGTTGAAATTTTGCGCTATGAGTACAAATAGTAGTGTAGTCAAGTGTGCAAAATTTGGTTGAAATCGATTCAGATTTAGATATAGCTCCCATATATATCTTTCGCCCGATATGGACTAATATGGTCCTAGAAGCCAGAGTTTTGTCTCAATTTGTTTGAAATTTTGCACTAGGAGTACAAGTAGTAGTGCAGTTAAGCGTGCTAAATTTTATTGAAATCGGTTCAGATTTAGATATAGCTCCCATATATATCTTTCGCCCGATATGGACTAATATGGTTCTAATAGGCAGAGTTTTGGCCCAATTTGGTTGAAATTTTGCACAGGGAGAAGATTTAGCATTGTAGCTATGCGTGCCAAATTTGATTGAAATCGGTTCAGATTTATATATAGCTCCCACATATAGCTTTCGCCCGATTTACACTCATATGACCACAGAGGCCAATTTTTAACTCCGATTTAGTTGAAATTTTGCACAGGGAGTAGAATAAGCATTGTAGCTATGCGTGTCAAATTTGGTTTAAATCGGTTGAGATGTAGGTATAGCTCCCATATATATGTTTTTCTGTTTTCGACAAAAATGGTCAAAATACCAACATTTTCCTTGTAAAATCGCCACTGCTTAGTTGAAAAGTTGTAAAAATTACTCTAAGTTTCCTAAACTTCTAATACATATATATCGAGCGATAAATCATAAATAAACTTTTGCGAAGTTTCCTTAAAATTGCTTCAGATTTAAAAATGTTCCCATATTATTTTAGTAACATTGTGTTCCACCCTAGTGCATTAGCCGACTAAAGTTTTGAGTCTATAGACTTTGTAGAAGTCTATCAATGTATGTATTTGGGACAAACATTTATATATAGCCCCCAACACATTGGATGTGCTATGGTATCGAAAATTTAGATCTACAAAGTGGTGCAGGGTATAATATAGTCGGCCCCGCCCGACTTTAGACTTTCCTTTCTTGTTTTTTACTAAAATTGTGTTCCACCCTAGTGCATTAGCCAACTTAAATTTTGAGTGTATAGATTTTGTAAAAGTTTATCAAATTCTGTCCAAATCGAGTGATATTTAAATGTATGTATTTGGGACAAACCTTTATATAAAGCCCCCAACACATTTGACGGATGTGATATGGTATCGAAAATTTAGATCTACAAAGTGGTGCAGGGTATAATATAGTCGGCCCCGTCCGACTTTAGACTTTCCATACTTGTTTCATTATGAAATAAATCCCTACAATGTTTTATGAAATTATACCACAAAAAATGAAATAGATCCGTAAAACATAAAATGAAATATATCCCCAATATTTTGGGGAATTTATCAAAACTTTATTTTTATAGCAAATGTTGTCACAATTTTATTTCTATAGAAAATTTTGTCAAAATTTTATTTCTATAGACAATTTTGTCAAAATTTTATTTCTATAGAAAATTCTGTCAAAATTTTATTTCTATAAAAAATTTTGTTAAAATTTTATTTCTATAGAAAATTTTGTCAAAATTATATTTCTAAAGAAAATTTTGTCAAAGTTTTATTTCTATAGAATATTTTGTCAAAATTTCATTTATATAGATTTTTCTTTTTATTTTTATTTCTATAGAAAATTTTATCAAAATTTAATTTCTACGGAAAATTTTGCTAAAATTTTCTATGGGAAATTTTGTTTCTATAGAAAATTTTATTTCTATAGAAACTTTTGTCACAATTTTATTTCTATGGAAAATTTTGTCAAAATTTTATTTCTATTAATAATTTTGTCAACATTTTATTTTTATAGAAAATTTTGTAAAAATTTTATTTGTATAGAAAATTTTGTAAAAATTTTATTTCTATAAAAAATTTTGTCAAAATTCTATTTCTATAGAAAATTTTGTCAAAATTGTATTTGTTGTTGTTTTTTATTTCAGCTTAAAACCATACATTGACTAAACTACAAGAGTAGCTTAACCAACAGAGGAAAGGTTAGGTTAGGTTAGGTTAGGTGGCAGCCCAATGTATCAGGCTCACTTAGACTATTCAGTCCATTGTGATACCACATTGGTGAACTTCTCTCTTATCACTGAGTGCTGCCCGATTCCATGTTAAGCTCAATGACAAGGGACCTCCTTTTTATAGCCGAGTCCGAACGGAGTTCCACATTGCAGTGAAACCACTTAGAGAAGTTTTGAAACCCTCAGAAATGTCACCAGCATTACTGAGGTGGGATAATCCACCGCTGAAAAACTTTTTGGTGTTCGGTCGAAGCAGGAATCGAACCCACGACCTTGTGTATGCAAGGCGGGCATGCTAACCATTGCACCACGGTGGCTCCCAACAGAGGAAAAGAATGTTTGTCAAATTTATTTGGGCAAATTTATTTGGATGGACGCACGTTTCGGAATTACCACATTCCTCATCAGCATCCTCTACTTGCAGCAAAACTATCAACCAATTATCAGAATAAATTCAGGCAGTTTATTAAACCCAACAAAAACCACACTTGAACCCTCCGAAAAAAGGTTTTACATTGATAGCCGGCTTATGCCGAAATAAATTCGAAACAAACATATCTCTTTTCCTATGCCACTGTCAAATCATCGATTTGAATTAACATGGCTGGGTTTATTTTGAGCGTGCCTCCTCTTCTTTTTCCATTTGTTTTGTTTTGTTATTGTTGGTTTTGTTCTTTAAGCATTGTTGTTGTTTTTTATTTCAGCTTAAAACCATACATTGACTAAACTACAAGAGTAGCTTAACCAACAGAGGAAAAGAATGTTTGTCAAATTTACAACAACAATGCTTAAAGAACAAAACCAACAATAACAAAACAAAAAAAATTTTATTTCTATAGAAAATTTTGTCAAAACTTTATTTCTATAGAAAATTTTGTCAAAATGTTATTTCTAAAGAAAATTTTGTCAAAATGTTATTTCTATAGAAAATTTTGTTAAAATTTTATTTCTATAGAAAATTTTGTCCAAATTTTATTATAGATAATTTGGTCAAAATTTATTTCTATAGAAAATTTTGTCAAAATTGTTATTTCTATAGAAAATTTTGTCAACATTTTATTTCTATATAGAATTTTTAAATATTTTATTTCTATATAGAATTCTGTCAAACTTTTATTTCTACAGAAGATTTTGTCAAAGTTCGAATAGAAAAACCAATAGACTATATCGCCTATCCAATATTAAATATGTGGACGAAACTAAAATCTAATAAAAAAAATGCTCATCTACCTAAGCAAAAATACCACTCATAGATAAAATATTTTCCTTAAAATCTGTTAATTCCATTGCTTAGGCATATTTGTAAAAAGTTTTAATATATGCAGCATCTCTTCACATTCTCCGATAGTTCTCTATGTAAACTGTTTCGATTTACGTATACATATAGAGAAGTTTACTTCACAAAACATTTGATTGCATATGACTGCAAGACATCAACAAAAATATGGTTTTAGTTTTTTTCTCCAAAGACTTATTTATAGTTAGTAGTGGAAAAGCTGCTTAATGTTATATATTTAGTTGCAGAATTTATTTACCTTTACCTTTGTAAATAAATTTATTTATTTAGGACCAATGTAGAACATGGTCTCCAACTTAATATAACCAAAATTATTTCCTCTTCATAGACTTCCAGGTAATATTGACATTATTCCCAATCGATAGTTCAGTATCAAAATATTTAATTTGTTAAACAAACAAAAGAACTTGTATGCATATAAAATAAGAAATTAAAGATCTTACTCAGAATTTTTACATGTCCTTCATTGGCAGTAGAAAATAAAAGGAAGAATAAGAAAATATTTCAAAGAGGTTTCCTGCTGCTTTAATTTTGATTCCTTAAATCTTATACAATATTCGGTGTAATATACTCTAGGGCTGTTTTTTGTTTGTATTATAAATTAAATATCAAAAGGCCAACCATTTTAGGTCAAAAGGGATTATTCTTGTTAGGCAGAGATTTAAGGAAGTGCTTGCCAAAAGTATTATAAAAATGGGAAGAAAATTTATGAATGAAGAGGGTAATGTGAAATTCATAAAATGTTGAAAAAATAACACAAGAAAGCGTATAATTAAGGATAGAATAAAAATTCTCTAGCTAATCAAATCAATGGATGTTTTATGGAATATTAAATGCATTGTATTAGTAAGGATAGAAAAGTTAATTTTTGAGATATCACAAAACACGCGTTTAAAGTTCCAAAAATTCATAAATAACACTTTTTGGAACCCCTAGACTTTTATTAATGGCTAATGCTTTTCGTAATATTTAAGTCAGAAATTTTTGAAGTTTTAGTGTTCACATGTCCTCCGTAACACTAAAAACAAAAGTCAATAGCTGGGAATGGATGTGCATCCTATTATTTTGCAAAATATTAATTCTATAGAAAATTTCGACAAAACTTTATTTCATCGGACAATTTTGGTAAAACTTTATTTTTGTAGAAAATTTTGTTTCTGTAGAAAATTTTTTATTTCTATAGAAAATTTTGTCTAAATTTTATTTCTATGGAAAATTGTGCCAAAATTTTATTTCAATAGAAATTGTTGTAAAAATTTTAATTCTATAGACAATTTTGTCAAAATTTTATTTCTACACCAAATCTTGTCAAAATATTATTTCTATAGAAAATTTTATCAAAATTTTATTTCTATATAAAATTTTGCCAAAATGTTATTTTGTAAAAATTTTATTTCTATAAAAAATTTTTTTTTAAAGTTTATTTTTATAGAAAATTTTGTTAAAATTTTATTTCTATAGACTATTTTGCCAACATTTTATTACTACAGAAAATTTTGTCAAACTTTTATTTTTATAAAATATTTGTCCAAATTTCATTTCCATACAAAATGTTGTCAAAATTTTATTACTCTAGAAATTTTTTTTTTCAAAATTTTAATTTTATAAAAAATTTTGTTAACATTTTATTTCTATAGAAAATTTTGTGGAAATTTTATTTCTATATAAAATGTCAAAATTTGAATTCTATAGAATATTTTGTCAAAATGTTATTTCTATAGAAAATGTTATCAACATTTTATTCCTATTGAAAATTTTCTCAAAATATTTTTTCTATAGACAATTTTATCAAAATTTTATTTCTATTAAAATTTTTGTCAAAATTTTATTTCTATAGAAAATTTTATTTCTATAGAAAATTCTATCAACCAATTATCAGAATAATTGCAGGCAGTTCATTAAACCCAACAATGAACCACACTCCCAGCCAACTGAACTCAAATCGATGATTTGACAGTGGCATAGGAAAAGATATATGTTTGTACGAATTTATTTCGGCAATAGCCACACGCTCACAAAAAATCGCTTCTGTAACATATACTCCCAAACATATTTTGCTTCAAGCATATATATTTTTGGGTATTGCCCAAACATTTATATGTTTGATCTCTTCCAATATATAATATGTTTGAAAGCATATTGGTCTAAACAATATATGTTTGGGTAGTCTAAGTTCCAAACATTTTGTATTTTTGCATCCAAATTCAATAATGTTGTCTTCCAAAATACAATATGTTATTATGTGAACATATAACATGTTTGGAAGCATTTTGCACCCAAAAACATTATATGCTTAAAAAAAATTCTCCCAAACAATATTGTGCTCAAAATTTTATTTATTTATTTATATATTTACAATCATAATGAATTATGAAAATAAACAGGTAATATAGGTGCTAACAACATAGGTTTTCGACCTGAATGCTCAAAATTTTGTTTCTGCCCAATTGTATATTCCCCTACATCTTTCTCACTTCCACGAGATTTTTTAGTTCTTAGCACCTTTTTCTGTAATACAAACATTGTAGAAGAAATTATTCAATTGTATGATTTTTTTATTTTAATTTTACTTTTTGCCGGACGGGGATTCGAACAGCGGACCACACAGTTTGTAAGGATCAAAGAAGTAGCTGATCAATAGCCCAAGGAAAAATAAAATGTTAATTTTGTAATAACAAGCCACAACCACCAACTTAATTCAATATCGCTCCCTGTTAAATAGCGCTCCAAGCTACTAAACACATATATGTTTATAGGCTATTTCTAAATTAATATATGTTTACATCCAAGCATATTATATTTACAAACATTTTATGTCCCAAACATAATATGTTCTAACATATTAACATATATGTCCCAAACATGTTATGCTAGTTTATGAACATTATATGCTTGCACTCAAAAATATTGTGTTTAAAAATTTGTGTTCCAAACATATAATGTTTATAGCCAAACATATGAAAAACAGTCTTTTTCAACCGTGCAGCTATCAATATAAAACCTTTTTTCGGAGGGTTCAAGTGTGGTTTATTGTTGGGTTTAATGAACTGCCTGAATTTATTCTGATAATTGATTGATAGTTTTGCTGCAAGTAGAGGATGCTTATGAGGAATGTGGTAATTCCGAAACGTGCGTCCATTCAACCATCTTGCAGTCTATAGGGCTTTGCCCAAATAAATTTGACAAACATTCTTTTCGTCTGTTGGTTAAGCTACAAATTTAATTTTCATAAAAAAATTTTGTCAACATTTTATTTCTATAAAAAATTTAGTCCAAATTTTTAGTTCTATAGAAAATTTTGTCAAAATTGTATTACTCTAGAAAATTTTTTTCAAAATAATATTTTATAAAAATTCTATTTCTATAGAAGATTTTGTCAAAATATTATTCCTATAGAAAATTTTATCAAAATTTTATTGGTATAGAAAATTTTTTCAAAATTTTATTTCTATAGAAAGTTTTGTCAAAATTTTAATTTCTATAGAAAATTTTGTCAAAATTTTATTACTCCGGAACAATTTTTTCAAAATTTTATTTTTATAGAAAATTTTATCAGAATTTTATTTTTATAAAATATTTTATCAAAATTTGATTTCTATAGAAAATTTTGTCAAAATTTTATGTCTATAGGGAGCCACCGTGGAGCAATTGTTAGCATGCCCGCCTGGCATACACAAGGTCGTGGGTTCGATTCCTGCTTCGACCAAACACCAAAAAGTTTTCAGCGGTGGATTATCCCACCTCAGTAATGCTGGTGACATTTCTGAGGGTTTCAAAGCTTCTCTAAGTGGTTAAAAAGGGGGTCCCTTGTCATTAAGCTTAACATGGAATCGGGCAGCACTCAGTGGTAAGAGAGAAGTTCACCAATGTGGTATCACAATGGACTGAATAGTCTAAGTGAGCCTGATACATCGGGCTGCCACCTAACCTAACCTATGTCTATAGAAAGTTCTGTCAAAATTTTATTTGTATAGAACATTTTGTCAAAATTTTATTTTTATAGAAAATGTTGTCAAAATTTTATTTCTATAGAATCAATTATCAAATTGAATTATCAAAAATTTATTTCTATAGAATATTTTTTAAAAATTTTATTTATAGAGAAAATTTTGTCAAAAATTTAATTTGTATAGAAACTTTTATCAAATTTTTATTTCGATAGAAAATTTTGTCAAAATTTTATTTCTACAGAAAATTTTGTCAAAATTTTATTTCTACAGAAAATTTTGTCAAAATTTATCTGACTATGATCTGTCCCCAAGTTTCAAGTGGATAGCTTTTTTCGGTCGGAAATAAGCGTGATTTCAACAGACGGACATCGCTAGATCAACTCAGAATTTCGCCACGACCTAGAATTTATATACATTATGCGGTCTAAGGAGATTATTTGGATGTGTTGCAAATGGAATGACTAACTTAATGTACCCCACATCCTATGGTGGAGAGTGTAAAAATGTTTAAAAAAGAGCTACAAGTTGAAATATAACACTGATGGAAGAAGGATTGTCAAATGCACAGTTGAATGTTAATTAATCGTTTCCAGCTTATCTATTTCCCTCATATAGTTTTTGTAATTTTTCTAGCCCAATTTGTGGGTAACCTTCATAATCGGCAGCAGCCTAAAGAAAATAAAATGAAGAATTTCCCTTTGATCTTGTCCGACTGACTCTATGGCAAAATGTTTTGTATGAAAACCAAAAATTTGTTTTATACAGTTTCTCAATTACGGTCTATGATTTCCAGGTCAAACTCAAAGGGCATGACATTCTTATCGTAGGTATTGAAAAATGCTTTGCAATGACCAGTAATACCTACCTACCAATGACTTTAGTTTCAAAACTAATCACACAGCCCAAACAATTTTTTTTTGTTGAGTTTCCGTTTTCACTATGATTTTTCGTTTCCATTTTCAATGAAATTTTCCTTTATTGGAAAAGAAGTGTGGGTGTGCTTGTGACATTTCCTAACACCTCTCTGGATATCTGTTTCACAGAGTAGATTGCTTGAAATTGCTTTTGTGGTTACAAAACCATGTGATTTTCTTTGTAAACGATTTTCCAAGAATATAGACTTAAGTCGAAGTGATAGGCAGGAGGACAGTTTTTTCATTACAGATGGATTAAATAAAGCTGTAAAACAAAAAATACAATAACTAAATTGCAACGAATGGCATTTTATTCATATAATAGATACCAAAATTTTCCCAATAAGTATTAAACTGAGAGATGTAAGCAAATTTTGTTTAAAACGAAATTGAAAATGATTTCTGATTTTCTTTTGATATATATTTATAACATTTTCTATATAAATGAAATTTTGACAAAATTTCCTATAGAAATACAATTCTGACAACGTTTACTATAAAAATAAAATTTTGATAAAATTTTCGATAAAAATTAAATTTTACCAAAATTTTCTATAAAATAAAAATTTGAGAAAATTTTCTATAGAAAGAAAATTTTGACAAAATTTGCTATAGAAATAAAATTTGGACAAAATTTTCTATAGAAATAAAATTTGGACAAAAATTTCTATAAAAATAATATGTTTACAAAATTTTCTATAGAAATAACATTTTTACAAAATTTTCTATAGAAATAACATTTTTACAAAATTTTCTATAGAAATAAATTTTTGACAAAAAATTCTATAGAAATAAATTTGGACAAAATTTTCTATAGAAATAACATTTTGACAAAATTTTCTATAGAAATAAAATTTGGTCAAAATATTCTGTATAAATAAAATTTGACCAAAATGTTCTATAAAAATAAAATTTGGGCAAAATTTTCTATAAAAATAAAATTTTCTATAGAAATAAAATTTTGAAACAATTTTCTGTTATATTTCTATAGTTAATTTTGCCAAAAATTTCTATAGAAAAAAAATTGATAAAATTTATTATAGAAAAAAATTGGGACAACATTTTCTATAAAAATAAAATTTTGAGAAAATTTTCTATAAAAATAAAATTTTGAGAAAATTTTCTATAGAAATAAAATTTGGTCAAAATATTCTGTATAAATAAAATTTGACCAAAATGTTCTATAAAAATAAAATTTGGGCAAAATTTTCTATAGAAATAAAATTTTGACAAAAATTTCTATAGAAATAAAATTTTGACAAAATTTTCTATAAAAATAAAATTTTGAGAAAATTTTCTATAGAAAAAAAATTTTGACAAAAAGTTCTATAGAAATAAAATTTTGACAAAATTTTCTATAAAAATAAAATTTTGACAAAATTTTCTATAAAAATAAAATTTTCTATAGAAATAAAATTTTGAAACAATTTTCTGTTATATTTCTATAGTTAATTTTGCCAAAAATTTCTATAGAAAAAAAATTGATAAAATTTATTATAGAAAAAAATTGGGACAACATTTTCTATAAAAATAAAATTTTGAGAAAATTTTCTATAAAAATAAAATTTTGAGAAAATTTTCTATAGAAATAAAATTTGGTCAAAATATTCTGTATAAATAAAATTTGACCAAAATGTTCTATAAAAATAAAATTTGGGCAAAATTTTCTATAGAAATAAAATTTTGACAAAAATTTCTATAGAAATAAAATTTTGACAAAATTTTCTATAAAAATAAAATTTTGAGAAAATTTTCTATAAAAATAAAATTTTGAGAAAATTTTCTATAGAAATAAAATTTGGTCAAAATATTCTGTATAAATAAAATTTGACCAAAATGTTCTATAAAATAAAATTTGGGCAAAATTTTCTATAGAAATAAAATTTTGACAAAAATTTCTATAGAAATAAAATTTTGACAAAATTTTCTATAAAAATAAAATTTTGAGAAAATTTTCTATAGAAAAAAAATTTTGACAAAAAATTCTATAGAAATAAAATTTTGACAAAATTTTCTATAGAAATAAAATTTTGATCAAAGTTTCTATAGAAATAAAATTTTGAAAAAATTTTCTATAGCAATAAAATTTTGACAAACAGTTCTATAGAAATAAAATTTTGACAAAATTTTCTATAAAAATAAAATTTTGACAAAATTTTCTATAAAAATAAAATTTTCTATAGAAATAAAATGTTGAAACAATTTTCTGTTATATTTCTATAGTTAATTTTGCCAAAAATTTCTATAGAAAAAAAATTTTGATAAAATTTATTATAGAAAAAAAATTGGGACAAAATTTTCTATAAAAATAAAATTTTGAGAAAATTTTCTATAAAAATAAAATTTTGAGAAAATTTTCTATAAAAATAAAATTTTGAGAAAATTTTCTATAGAAATAAAATTTTGAAAAAATTTTCTATAGAAATAAAATTTTGACAAAACTTTCTATAGAATGGAAATTGTTGCAAAATTTTCTATAGAAATAACATTTTGACAAAATTTTCTATTGATATAAAATTGTGAAATATAAATGTTGACAAAATTTTCTATAGAAATAAAATGTTGACAAAGTTTTCTAATATATTTCTATAGTTAATTTTGCCAAAAATTTCTATAGAAAAAAATGTTGACAAAAATTTCTATAGAAATATAATTGGGACAACATATTCTATAGAGATAAAAATTTGACAAAATTTTCTTTAGAAATAAAATTTGAACAAAATTTTCTATAAAAATAAAATTTTGAGAAAATTTTCTATAGAAATAAAATTTTGAGAAATTTTTCAATAGAAATAACATTTTGACAAAATTTTCTATAGCTAGAAAATTGTGAAATATAAATGTTGAAAAAATTTTCTATAGAAATAAAATGTTGACAACATTTTCTATTTTAGAAGGGTGACGGGGGTACAATAAGTTTGTCATTCCGTTTGTAACACATCGAAATATCGATTTCCGACTATATAAAGTATATATTCTTGATCAGGGAGAAATTCTAAGACGATACAACGATGTCCGTCGACGATGTATGTCTATTGTAATCACGCTACAGTCTTCAATAATGAAGCAATAGTGCTGAAATTTTGCACAAACTCGTCTTTTGTCTGCAGGCAGATGGGCTATATCGGTCCAGGTTTTGATATAGTCCCATATAAACCGACCACCCGATTTGGGGTCTTGGGTTTTAGAAGTCGTGTTTTTTATCCAATTTGCCTGAAATTTGAAATCTAAAGGTATTTTATGACCATAAATGGTGAGTATCGGCCCATGTTTTGGTATAGCCCCCATATAGACCGATCTCCCGATTTTACTTCTTGAGCTTATAGAAGCCCAGTTTTTATTCAATTTACCTGAAATTGGAAATCTAGAGGTATTGTAGGACCACAAATACGTGTGCCAAAAATTGTGAGTATCGGTCCATATTTTGGTATAGCCCCCATATAGACCGATCTCCCGATTTTAATTCTTGGGCTTATAGAAACCGCAGTTTTTATTCAATTTACCTGAAATTGAAAATCTAGAGGTATTGTAAGACCTAAAATACGTGTGTGTATGGTCCCCATATAAAACGGCCTCCCGATTTGGGGTCTTGGGCTTATAGAAACCGTAGTTTTTATCCAATTTGTCTGAAATTGGAAATCTAGAGGTATTTTCGGGTCATAAAGAGGTGTGCCGAAAACGGTGAGTATCGGTCCATATTTTAGTATAGCCCCCATAAGAACGATCTCCCGATTTAACTCCTTGGGTAGTTTTTATCTGATTTGCCTGAAATTGTAAATATTCTGGTATTTTAGGCTCACAAAAACATGTATCGGATTAAGTTTTTATCGGTCCATTTGGTAATGCCTCCATATAGACCGACTTCACTTTTTGAGGGTGTAGAAGGCGCACTGATCATGAAAATTGCTTGAAACTCAATGTTAAATTTCCAGATTTTACGTCTACAGATTTAAGATTTCAAATCAAGACGTTATTTTATAATTTTCTTGCACACTTACAAGGTTAGGTTAGGTTAGGTTATGTGGCAGCCCGATGTATCAGGCTCACTTAGACTATTCAGTCCATTGTGATACCACAGTGGTGAACTTCTCTCTTATCACTGAGTGCTGCCCGATTCCATGTTAAGCTCAATGACAAGGGACCTCCTTTTCATAGCCGAGTCCGAACGGCGTTACACATTCCAGTGAAACCACTTAGAGAAGCTTTGAAACCCTCAGAAATGTCACCAGCATTACTGAGGTGGGATAATCCACCGCTGAAAAACTTTTTGGTGTTCGGTCGTAGCAATAATCGAACCCACGACCTTGTGTATGCAAGGCGGGCATGCTAACCATTGCACCACGGTGGCTCCCGTGGTGCAATGGTTAGCATGCCCACTTACAAGAGATGTTAATGATTCCTCTAAAACTCAAACAAAAATGTTTCTTATAAATCCAGAATCTGATATAGTCCTCATAGGTGAAATCTTTAAATTTATCTTCGGGAAATGTCCTCAAGTCCTCAAGCCCTCCTGAAATTTCAAAGGAAACCCTAATATTTGGTTCATGGTTGTGGGTATTTAAGATTCGGCTCGGCCGAACGTAGTGCTGTATATACTTGTTATAGTTAATTTCGCCAAAAATTTCTATAGAAAAAAATATTGACAAAATTTATTATAGAACAAAAATTGGGACAAATTTTTTTATAGAAGTAAAATTTTGACAAAATTTTCTGTAGAAATAAAATTTGGACAAAATTTTCTATAAAAATAAAATTTGGACAACATTTTCTATAGAAATAAAATTTTGACAATATTTGCTATAGAAATAACAAGTATAGAAATAAAATTCTGTAGAAATAAAATTTGGTTAAAATTTTCTATAGAAATAAAACTTTAGCAAAATTTTCTATAGAAATAAAATTTTTACAAAATTTTCTATAGAAATAAAATTTTGACAAAATTTTCTATAAAAATAAAAGTTTGAGAAATTGTTCTATAGAAATAAAATGTTGACAACATTTTCTATACAAAAAAAAAATTTTGACAAAATTTTCTACAGAAATAAAATGTTGACAAAATTTTCTATAGAAATAAAATTGGGACAAATTTTTCTATAGAAATAAAATTTGGACAAAATTTTCTACAGAAATTTATTTAATTTGGACAAAATTTGCTATAGAAATAAAATTTTGACAAAATTTTCTATAGAAATAAAGTTTTTACAAAATTTTCTACAGCAATAATTTTTTGACAAAAGTTTCTATAGAAATAAAAGCTTAACAAAATTTTCGATAGAAATAAAATTTTGACAAAATTTTCTGTAGCAATAAAATCTTGACAAAATTTTATATAAAAATAAAATTTTGACAAAATTGTATCAATTATATTTTTAGTTGATTATGTTTTTACATTCAATCAAATTTTCTAATTTGAAATATTTTGTTGATATTTCTTCTGTGTACATTTTATCTTTTGATTTTGTTCTACAATATTGCATATTTAAGTTATTTCCGAAATTCTGATAAAGCTAATTCTCTTAACACATTCTTAGAAATATTGCGAAGCCTCATTAGCACAATTCTATCTTAATATAGTTCTATGGAATTTGCCAATCATTTGAAATAATTTGATTAGAGAAGGTCTCTGTGAGGAATTTCACTTGGGTTTAAAGCCAAGAATGTGTATGTAAATCAGCTCACTTAAGATTATCTGGACCATAATCATAATGAAGCAGTACAACCTGGATAATAAATTCCAATCATGAAGAATATTCCAAGTGGAAATTGTGAATTCTTAAAATTCAATATCGACACTACGAGTATCATAATCAATTCATGCAAGAGGATAAATTCATAATATGCCAGCATTTCTCTATGATAGACCAGCTACAGATACCCTATGATTGAGCTGACCAAGAAGCAACCTTCATAAGTAATTCAATTTCTTCTTTAGTTTATCATTCACCGATTTCATTCACCTGATTAATATGCCTTTGAGAATTTGCGGATGAGTGGTGGTGGTTGATAAAATATCAGGTTTATCCCATTGATTTTGTACTGAATTCTGGTCGGTTGCCAATGGATAGAGGATGGATGTTATCCCATGAGTCAATATATCCAAGTGATCGGACCAGTAACCTCCCATTTTACCATGTCACCATCTCATGTGAAAACTAATTATAACTTGAGGTGCTATTATATAACACTGCCAACTCAAGCCAATGAAGTAGGATAAAAGGTGAGAGCCAAAATGCATTTTCATTGAGTTTGCTTGTGGATTTCCAACTTCATGAACTCATCCAAGCGAGAAAGTGAATTATTTCTATTTGTGTTCGACAAAATCCCAAGTGATGTTCTCCCTTTATGTATTATATGCCGTGGTCTTTTGAAGCTGATTGTTAAATCAAGCGAATGAATGATGGCTTATTCCATTAGACGTGGTTAATGACATTTTCAATAAGCAGATAGCTTATTGGAAATTGGATTGGAGGTCCACTATGATAATGGAGAGAATCTCTTTCGGAATATGAAAAGTGGACTTTTCAATAAGGCTCCTGGAATATGCATAGCAATCATGCCAGGTTAAGTTTTCTAATTAATTTATATTTAGTAAAGATTCACTAACGACAATTGAATTTTATTTTAGTTAATGAAAATTATTTGGCTTTAGTTAAAATTTTTGCAATAGAAAACTTTAATTTTCTGCAAAAGGAAACCTTAATAAAATTTCTTGGCTTTAATATTTTCCCAACAAACAAGAGCTTTCAAACAAGTAGTCCGCATCCCTAATTTGTGATGAGGAAGTAGTGCAAACATGGATTATGAAAAAAAATATTAACGTGATATTAAAGATTTCGCAACCTAAATTTTAGGATGCTAAATTTATAAATATTAACGAGAAATTTCTTTAAAATAATGAAATTTTAATTAAAATAAAGTTTATAATCTTTGTCGCAAAAATTTTTTTCATTAAATTTAGGACACAAATTTTGTAAATTTGCGTCCCTCAGTTAAAGTCGTAAGTAACTAAGGCTAATTTTCCTTAAAGTACCGAAACCCATTTTTGATTTAAAGAAATCGTCCTTAAATTAACTGAAATATTGAAACTTCAGATTTAAGATAAAAACGCTTCAAATATAGGCTAATACTTATTTTGAGGATTTTGCGTCTTTGGTTTAAAGTTTTTTGGAATCAAGAAAACAATTTTAACTTTGAAGTATCCGTTATAATTTAGATTTTTAAACTGGAATTTGTTTGTACGTGAGTACCTTTAATAATAAACCGCGAAAAAAGAATGAAAATTTGATAAATGAGATCTGTATCCTAATTTTAATTTTATTGGTCCTCGATTTAAAGCCAGATAGGCCGTTAAAAAATGTCTTTATTTTAAAGAAGCAGCATCTTTGGCTCGGAATCAATACCAAAATCCTTAAAGGAAGGTCAAAATCTTTGGATCCAAGCAAACTTTTTTTGGGTGTACGATGGAAATAATTCGTTTTTAGAAGTTGTGCCTTGGGAGATCATTTGAATGAAGAAATTTAAAAAAACTAAAACAAAACAAGTATAAACGGCCGTAAGTTTGGCCAGGCCGAATCTTATGTACACTCCACCCTGGATTGCGTAGAAACTTCTATGAAAGACTGTCATCCACAATCGAATTACTTGGGTTGTGGTATCTTAAAACTTCGTTTTCTAAATTGTGAGTTAGTCCATATGTGGTATATATTAGACAAAAAAGTAATGTATAGGTAAGTCTAGAAATAATTACGAATCGATATGGACTTTTTGCACGATACGTAGAGAGCCAGAATTGAAATATGGGGGTCGTTTATATGGGGGCTATATACAATTATGAACTTGATATGGACCAATTTTTGTGTGATTGGGGATCGATTTATCTGAGGGCTATATATAACTATAGACCGATATGGACCTAGTTAGGCAAGGTTGTTAACGGCCATATACTAGCACAATGTACCAAATATCAACTGACTCGGATGAAATTTGCTCCTCCAAGAGGCTCCAAAACTAAATCTCGGGAACGGTTTATATGGGGGCTATATATGATTATGAACTGATATGGACCACTTTTGGCATGGTTGTTAAATATCATATACTACCACCAAGTACCAAATTTCAACCGAATCGGATGGATTTTGCTCTTCCAAGGGGCTCCGGACGTCAAATCTGGGGATTGGTTTATATGTGGGGGCTATATATAATTATGGACCGATTTCCAGCAATTTTTGCATGGGCGTTTGAGGCCATATATTAACATCACGTTCCAAATTTCAACTGAATCAGATGAATTTTGGTCTTCCAAGACGCTCCGGAGGTCAAATCTGGTGATCGGTTTATATGGGGAATATAATTATGGACCGATGTGGACCAATTTTTGCATGGTCATTAGAGACCATATACTAACACCATGTACCAAATTTCAGCCGGATCGGACGAAATTTGCTGCTTTTAGAGGCTCCACAAGCCAAATCGGGGGATCGGTTTATATGGGGGCTATATATAATTATTGACCGATGTGGACCAATTTTTGTATAGTTGTTTGAGACCATATACTTACACCATGTACCAAATTTCAGCCGGATCGGATGAAATTTGCTTCTCTTAGAGGCTCCGCAAGCGAAATCGGGGGTTCGGTTTATATGGGGCTATATATATAATTATGGATCGATGTTGACCAATTTTTGCATGGTCATTAGAGACCATATACTAACACCATGTACCAAATTTCAGCCGGATCGGATGAAATTTGCTTTTCTTAGAGGCTCCGCAAGCGAAATCGGGGGTTCGGTTTATATGGGGGCTATATATAATTATGAACCGATGCGGAGCAATTTTTGCATGGTTGTTAGAGATCCTATGCTGACACCATGTACCAAATTTCAGCCGGATCGGATGAAATTTGTTTCTCTTAGAGGCTCTGCAAGCCAAATCGGGGGATCGGTTTATATGGGGGCTATACGTAAAAGTGGACCGCTATGGCCCATTTGCAATACCATCCGACCTACATCAATAACAACTACTTGTGCCAAATTTGAAGTCGATAGCGTGTTTCGTTCGGAAGTTAGCGTGATTTCAACAGACGGACGGACGGAAATGCTCAGAGCAATATTTCGATGTGTTACAAACGGAATGACAAAGTTAATAAACCCCCATCCTATGGTGGAGGTAAACTGTAGTTTTTATCCAATTTGCCTCAAATTGGAAATCTAGAAGTATTCTAAGACCTAAATGGGAAATCTAGAGGTATTCTAGGACCATAAAGAGGTGTCCCGAATATATTGTGTATCGGTACAGTTTTTGATATAGCCAGCCCTTCGAATATATGTGCTTAATATTTGTGTATCCCTCCATGTTTTTGGCATAGCCCCCCTTAGACCGATCTCCCAATTTAACTCATAGGGTTTCTAGAAATTTTAGTGTTTATCCGATTTGCCCCAAATTGAAAATATACTGGCATTTTATACCCACAAAAATCAAATCAAGGCGTTATTTCATAATTTTCTTGCACACTTATAAGAGATGTTTATGATTCCTCTAAAACTCATCAAAAAAATGGTTCTTATAAATTCTTATAAAATCTTTACATTTATCTTCGGGAAGCGTACTGGTTGAACTGCCCCCCCCCTCCCCCCCCTGAAATTTTCAAAGAAAACTAGTATATTTGAATTATGGTAGTTGGGTACTTAAGATTCGGCCCGGCCGAACTTATTGCGGTATATACTTGTTATTACGTTATTTTTTCCACACCCAAAAAAAAGTTTACTTGGATCCAAAGATTTTGACCTTCGTTTAAGGATTTCGCTATTGATTCTGAGACAAAGATGCGACTTCTTTAAAATAGAGACATTTGTATTTTATTTTAGAACCTAGAAAAAATGCGTCGCAAAAAAGTAGTTAAAATGTTCTTTCAAACTTGTTCAAAAAAATTTAAATAAAAATTGAGAATACCACCCTAATAAATCCTAAGGTAATATAGAATATAAGTTTTACTCGCCTTATACTCCGCTTTTGTACTACCCACCCAAATGTACATAAATTGTTTCTTTATAATTCAACCATTCGATTGTATTCCTTCTTCCCCGGTATAATTATACCCTTCACCACTACTGTGGTACAGGGTATAATAAGTTTGTGCATTTGTATGTAACGCCAAGAAGGAAAAGTCTGAGACCCATCGTTTAGTATACCGATCGTCTTAGAATTAAATTCTGAGTCGATTTAGCGATGTCCGTCTGTCTGTCGGTCTGTCTGTCTGTCTGTCTGTCTGTCTGTCTATCTGTTAATGTATTTTTGTGTGCAAAGTACAGCTCGCAGTTTTAGTCCGATAGTCCTAAAATTTGGTATAGGGTCCTCTTTCGGCTCAAAGACGATCCCTATTGATTTTGGAAAAAATCGGTTCAGATTTAGATATAGCTCCCATATATAGCTTTCGCCCGATTTACACTCATTTGCCGAGAGGCCAATTTTTTGTTCCGATTTAGTTGCAATTTTGCACAGGGAGTAGAATTAGCATTGTAGCTATGCGTGCCAAATTTGGTTGAAATCGGTAGATCTACAAAGTGGTGCAGGGTATAATATAGTCGGCCCCGCCCGACTTTAGACTTTCCTTACTTGTTTTAATTTTGAATTTTATTCGAAAAATTCGAACCTCTTTTGTGCCCTTTTGGCACAAGCGTAACCATTCATATTTAATGAAAATCCTCCTTCAGGGTGTACACCCAACCGTATGATTGCTTAATAATTTAATAACACTCATACTTTCGTTGTATACAAAAGTCGTAAAAGAAAAATTGCTAATTAAGGAATTTCTCATACTCGTTATAAACTTTCATGGGAAAGAAAAATAAAACAGAATTCCATGGAAATAATCTAGCAAAGAAGGATACAAAAAATATCACTGGCGGAAAAAAATATCTGCTTAAAAAAAAAAAACAAATAATTTGAAAAACAAATTGTTTTTCAAACTCCCGGAAAAAAACAACAGAAAAACAAAAACAATTGTGTTTTTTGCATAAGTACATTCCTGACTGGGTTTTAGGAATGCCTTCTAACTCTAAAAATTTAAGATAATTTGCCTGAATGCATATGACCTTCGTGTATGGGTGTGTCTGTGTGAGTTTTGTAATAACAATGAAATTACACATACAACTGTAGAATTTCCAGTTTGTTGGTATGTACGCTCAGATAATTTCCAAGCCATTTATTTATTTTCCTTTCTATTGTTACCAGAGCAGCAGCAGAGAGCATCACTCACAATACTCAATTCAAGTCAAATGCTGAGGAATAATAAATTCTCACACATACACACACACAGCCATATATACATATTCGACTATTGCTTTATGATGAATAACAAGGGGTTTGCTAAAGCAATCAATTGTCTTGGAACAATTGAAATTTTCTGTTTTCGATTTATCCAAGTACTTGAAGAGTTTTGCATACCAATGAGAATTTATCAAACGGAAAACATTCAGTTTGCTCAACAAGTCGCAATCAGAATTAATTTTCATATAATTCACTGTGAGAAAATGCAAGATGATAGACTTTTCTTCCTATAAAAAATAAATAGTGAACAAGTAAAATTCTTATGTACATCTTTCTTAGATAAACTTAATTAAATCAAATTGAAAGTCTCTCACAAATATTTCTTTTTAAGAGAATCTCAATATATTCTCTCTTAGAAAATAAGCTATTTAGTCGATTTAAGTGGAAAATTAAATTTTAGACTAATAGAAATGTAAGCAACTATATATAGGGCAGAAAGTTCGGTCAGGTCGAATGTTATATACCCTCCACCATGGATTGAGTACAAACAATTCTACTAAAGGCTGTCATCCACAATCGAATTACATCGATCAATTTTTATATGGTTGTTGGAAGGCATATACTAACATCACGTACCAAATTTCAATATATTGCGACTGCCAAAGGCACCGTGGCGCGACCTCAAGCCATTTAGTAAGAAGTCACAATTTCTGTAAATGTGAACGTTTCGCAGAAATGAACTCAACTCTAAAAATTATAAATAGCGGACATTGAAGAAATAAACATATTCCAAAATGAGGATATTTTAGTTTTTATTAATTAGTATATTTTAGTTTTATTCGTCTGCAAATGTGAGGAACAGAGTATTATAAGATAGTGTATATATGTGAAAAGCCCAGAGGAGACGAAATACACATATGGTGCCTCTAGCAATAAAGCTTAGAGACGGCACCTGAGCCGGTTGCCACAGTTGGTAGAATTCTACAAAAAATGGTAAATTTTTTACTGTTTTGTAGATTGGTAGCATTCTTGATTTTGGTAGATTTTGCAAAGAGATACTTCTTCATAAATTTTCTATTGAAATAAGAAATAAACTTTAGATAAAATTTTCTATAGAAATAAAAATTTGACAACATTTTCTATAGAAGTAAAATTTTAACAAAAGTTTCTATAGAAATAAAATTTTGACAAAATTTTCTATAAGAATAAAAGTTTTCCTATAGAAAGAAAATTTTCAAATGTCAGCTTTAGTGAACTACCAGAATTTATTCTGATAATTGTTTGATATTTTTGCTGCAAGTACACGAACGAAAAAGACTGTTTTTCGTATGTTTGGGTGTAAAAATTATATGTTTGGAACTCAAATTTTTTAACACAATATTTTTAAGTGCAAGCATATAATGTTCATAAACTAGCATAACATGTTTGGGACATATATGTTAATATGTTAGAACATATTTTGTTTGGGATGCAAACATATATTAATTTAGAAATAGCCTATAAACATATATGTGTTCAGAAAGAGAGACCTAGACAGTATGCTCCAAGTAAAATAATGGAAGTAACCAATTGGCGCCTTAAAAATATATCCACACAAAGAAAATTTCATTAACATTTGTTTCTCCCAGTGTATGCCGTCAGGTGAAACATAATATGTTTGAACAATACAAACAATATTTTGTTTGGACCAATCCTGAAAATATATATGCTTGAAGCAAAATGAGTTTGGGGGTATATGTTACAGAAGCGATTTTTTTAGGGTGTAGAGGAATGATGAGAAATGTGGTAATTCCGAAACGTGCATCCATCCGAAACGTGCGACTGCAAGATGGTTGAATGGACACACGTTTCAGAATTACAACATTCCTCATCAGCATCCTCTACATGCAGCAAAACTATCAACTAATTATCAGAATAAATTCAGGCAGTTCACTAAACCCAAAAGTAAACCACACTTGAACCTTCCGAAAAGGTTTGTAAATTCGTACAAACATATCTCTTTTCCTTTGCCACCGTGAAATCATCGATTTGAGTGCAATTGCTTGGGTTTATTTTGAGCGTGATTCCTCTTTTTATACCCTGCACCATAGGATGGGGGTATATTAACTTTGTCAATCCGTTTGTAACACATCGAAATATTACTCTAAGACCCCATAAAGTATATATATTCTGGGTCGTGGTGATATCCTGAGTCGATCTAAGTATGTCCGTCCGTCCGTCCGTCCGTCTGTTGAAATCACGCTAACTTCCGAACGAAACAAGCTATCGACTTGAAACTTGGCACAAGTAGTTGCTATTGATGTAGGTCGGATGGTATTGCAAATGGGCCATATCGGTCCACTTTTACGTATAGAACCATATAAACGGACCCCCAAATTTGGCTTGCGGGTCCTCTAAATTGTTACATGGTGTTAGTATATGGTCTCTAACAACCATGCAAAAATTGCTCCACATCGGTCCATAATTATATATAGCCTCCATATAAACCGATCCCCAGATTTGAACTCTGGAGCCTCTAAGAGAAGCAAATTTCATCCGATCCGGCTGAAATTTGATACATGGTGTTAGTATATGGTCTCTAATGACCATCAAAAATTGGTCCATATCGGTCCATAATTGTATATAGCCCCCATATAAACCGATCCCCAGATTTGACCTCCGGAGCCCCTTGGAAGAGCAAAATTCATCCGATTCGGTTGAAATTTAGTACGTGATGTTAGTATATGGTATCCAACGACCATGCAGGAATTGGTTCATATCAGTCCATAATTCTATATAGCCCCCATATAAACCGATCCCCAGATTTGACCTCCGGTGCCTTTTGGAGAAGCAAAATTCATCCGATCTGGTTGAAGTTTGGTACGTGGTGGTAGTATATGATATTTAACAACCATGCCAAAAGTGGTCCATATCAGTCCATAATCATATATAGCCCCCATATAAACCGATCCCGAGATTTGCTTTTGGAGCCTCTTGGAGAAGCAAATTTCATCCGAGTCAGTTACAACCATGCCTAGCTAGGTCCATATCGGTCTGTAGTTATATATAGCCCTCAGATAAATCGATCCCTAATCACACAAAAATTGGTCCATATCAAGTTCATAATTGTATATAGCCCCCATATAAGCGACACCCATATTTCAGTTCTGGCTCTCTACGTATCGTGCAAAAAGTCCATATCGATTCGTAATTATTTGTAGACTTACCTATACAGAACTTTTTTGTCTAATATATACCACGTATGGACTAACTCACAATTTAGAAAACGATGTTAAGAAGTGTTAAGATACCACAACCCAAGTAATTCGATTGTGGAAGACAGTCTTTCGTAGAAGTTTCTACACAATCCAAGGAGGAGGGTACATAAGATTCAGCGTGGCCGAACTTATGGCCGTATATACTTGTTTTTTTTTTTTTTTTGTTCTCTAACCCTCGAATTGCAGAAAATTTCCAGGGACATATGAATAAAACTGATAACTTGCTTACATATAGAACGTGCTCATTATTTGTTCATATAAATTAGAAAAAACACACACTTATTATTCACTCAATAAAGCATATTGGGCTTTATCTTATTTCCTTCTAATGAACATTTCGCATGTTGTGAAAGAAATTCCTTCAAGTGCAGAATAATGGAATATACCTATCAGCTCTTAATGTTTTCTTACTGTTAATCAAATGCACTCAGGGTTGCCTTTGTTAGCATGTGTGCGTGAATTTTCACTAAGTCTTCGGATTTTTTATTCCTTTTAACATTGAGGGTATATAAACACATACAAAAGAATTTGATAACCATCGAAAAATTTACTCGACAAGACAAATATTTTGGTTCTTCTATAAATCAAAGATTTTTATCTGCTATAGGTAAGGGTATAGAATTCTTGGTATTACTTGAAAAAATTCCAATAGATGGGGATGTCAATTTAGTGAATATTTTTTAACTCTACTTTGACTTAAACCCGCTTAGAAAATATACAACAAAAGAGAATATGTATTAAGATATTGAATTCCAATAAGAGAGAATTTATCAGCTTGCTAAATTTTATACTGAGATTAAGTGATCGATATATTCGCTTACCATCTTCGTAGGGAACTTACCTGAAAAGAGAAAATAAAATAATATGAAATTTTACTGTCATTGGATTAATAATAACTACATTGTTTTTTAATTTTCTTAATTTTTTATTATTCAGAAATTAAATTTTAATACTACATTGAAAAAATATGTACGTGATATTAAAAATTACCCAACCTAAATATTATGATGTCCAATTTACACAATATTAAGGACAAATTTCTTTAATATATTGAAATTTCAATTAAAAGAAAGTTTATCATCATTGTTTCAAAAAAAAAAAAAAACAAAAAAAAATATTGAATTTAGGACAGAAATTTTTGGAGTCCTCCGTTAAAGTCGTATGTTTTCGAAATTAGGCTAAATTTCTTTAAAGTAAAGAAACACATTTTTGCTTTAAAGAAATCGTTCTTAAATTAACTGAAATATTGAATCTTAGGCTAAGATTTATTTTGAGGATTTTGTATCTTTGGTTTAAATTTCAAAATGGAATTAAAAAACCATTTTGTTACTTTGAAGTGTCTGCTATAATTTGAACTGTTAAACTAGTGATTAGCTTTATTAAAGTATCAGGAAAATAAAACAAAAATTCGACAAATGGAATCTGTATCCTAATTTTAATTTTATTAATCCTAGATTTAAAGCTAGATAGGTTGCTTAAAAATATCTTTGTTTTACAAAAAAAAACCGCATCTTTGGTTCGGAATCAATGGATTCAACTAAACTTTTTTTGAGTATACTGCGAAACAGGAAAAAACTGTTTGTATTTTCTAATCGAACAAATAAAAAGATTGAGAAGCGAGTGTAGGTCTGTGAAGGTGTGGACCAATCATAACTAAACCACGCATTTTTCTTAGTCATGCACTGAAAAAAAAAAAATATTATCGTAAGACCAAAGTCCTTAAAATACCTAACAAAAAAATGGAATTACTTCTAAAAGCACAACTTTGAAAGCACTTCGGCAAAGCCCTATAGACTGCAAGATGGTTGGATGGACGCACGTTTCGGAATTACCACATTCCTCATCAGCATCCTCTACTTGCAGCAAAACTATCAACCAATTATCAGAATAAATTCAGGCAGTTCACTAAACCCAAAAGTGAACAACACTTAAAAATTCCGAAAAAAGGTTTTACATGATAGCCGGCTTATGCCGATATAAACAAAGGAAAAGAGATAAGTTGGTACGAATTTATTTCGGCATAAGCCGGCTCAAGTGTGGTTCATTGTTGGGTTTAATGAACTGCCTGAATTTATTCTGATAATTGGTTGATAGTTTTGCTGCAAGTAGAGGATGCTGATGAGGAATGTGGTAATTCCGAAACGTGCGTCCATCCAACCATCTTGCAGTCTGTAGGGCTTTGCCCAAATAAATTTGACAAACATTCTTTTCCTCTGTTGGTTAAGCTACACTTGTAATTTAGTCAATGTATGGGTTTAAGCTGAAATCAAAAAACAACAACAATGCTTAAAGAACAAAACCAACAATAATAAAACAATGTTTTCTATAGAAATAAAATTTTGACAATATTTTCTATAGAAATAAAATTTTGACAAAATTTTCTATAGAAATAAAATTTTGACAAAATTTTCTATAGAAATAAAATTTTTACAAAATTTTCTATAGAAATAAAATTTTTACAAAATTTTATATAGAAATAAAATTTTGACATAATTTTCTATAAAAATAAAATTTTGACAAAATTTTCTATAGAAATACAATTTTCTGTAGAAATAAAATTTTGACTAAATTTGCTAAAGAAATAAAATTTTGACTAAATTTTCTAAAGAAATAAAATTTTGCCTAATTTTCTAAAGAAATAACATTTTGACTAAATTTTCTAAAGAAATAAAATTTTGACAGAATTTGCTATAGAAATAAAAATTTGAAAAGGTTTCTTATAGAAATAAAATTTCGACAGTATTTTCTGTAGAAATAAAATTTTGAAAAAATTTTCTACAGAAATAAAATTTTGACAAAATTTCCTATGGAAATAAAATTTTGACAAAATTTGCCATACAAATAAAAGTTTGAAAAAGTTTCTTATAGAAATAAAATTTTTAAAAAATTTTATATAGAAATAAAATTTTGACAAAATTTTCTATAGAAATCAAATTTTTACAAAACTTTATATAGAAATCAAATTTTTACAAAATTTTCTATAGAAATAACATTTTGACAATATTTTCGAAAAAATAAAATTTTACCAAAACTTTCTATAGAAATAAAAGTTTTACAAACAATTTTCTACAGAAATAAAATATTGAAAAAATTTGCCATAAAAATAAAAGTTTAAAAAAGTTTCTAATTTTCTAAAGAAATAACATTTTAATTAATTAGAAATAAAATTTTGACTAAATTTTCTAAAGAAATAAAATTTTGACAGAATTTGCTATAGATATAAACATTTGAAAACGTTTCTTATAGAATTAAAATTTCGACATTATTTTCTGTAGAAATAAAATTTTGACAAAATTTTCTATAGAAATAAAATTTTGACAGAATTTGCCATAAAAATAAAAGTTTGAAAAAGTTTCTTATAGAAATAAAATTTTGATTACATTTTATATACAAATAAAATGTTGACAAAATTTTCTATAGAAATCAAATTTTGACAATATTTTCTATAGAAATAAAATTTTGACATTATTTTCTATAGATATAAAATTTTGACAAAATTTTCTATAGAAATAAAATTTTTACAAAATTTTCTATAGAAATAAAATTTTGACAAAATTTGCCATAAAAATAAAAGTATGAAAAAGTTTCTTATAGAAATAAAATTTCTACAAAATTTTCTATAGAAATAAAATTTTGACAAAATTTTCTATAAAAATAAAATGTTGACAAAATTTTCTATAGAAATAAAATTTTCTGTAGAAAAAAAATTTGACTAAATTTTCTACAGAAATAAAATTTTGACTAAATTTTCTAAAGAAAAAAACTTTTGACTAAATTTTCTAAATAAATAAAATTTTGACTAAATTTTCTAAAGAAATAAAATTTTGACTAAATTTTCTAAAGAAATAAAATTTTGACTAAATTTTCTAAAGAAATGAAATTTTGCCTAATTTTCTAAAGAAATAACATTTTGACTAAATTTTCTAAAGAAATAAAATTTTGACTAAATTTTCTAAAGAAATAAAATTTTGACAAATTTTCTATTGAAATAAACATTTGAAAACGTTTCTTATAGAATTAAAATTTCGACAGTATTTTCTGTAGAAATAAAATTTTGACAAAATTTTCTATAGAAATAAAATTTTGACAAAATTTTCTATAGAAATAAAATTTCCTATAGAAAAAAAAAAATTTTGACAAAATTTTCTATAGACAAAAAAATTTTAACAAAATTTTCGATAGAAATAAAATTTTAACAAAATTTTTTGTGGTAGATTATTTTTGTCTCGAGCGGCAGCCGTGATCACAGCACTAAGACGCATAGCAGAATTTGCACCCACTTTTCAAAACGCCTACAAATTTAATTTAAAAAAAATCTTTACCGACATCCCTAATGAATGAATCCTGATTCTTTTCCCCTAATATGCACTCTCTCGCTCAGTAAAGATAAACAGACCATATTTTACATACAAAAGAATTTTTTGTTGACACAATTTTTTTTGTGAGTTTCATTTTTTTTCGCCTTGCTCAGCGTAATGATGTTGATGGTTGGTAAAGAATGAGAATGGCGATGACGACGATATGACTGTCAATGACGCTGACGAGGCTATGTTTGAATGCCATGACTTGGCCATATAAATATGGCTAAGAAAATGGAATGACAAAATGAGATGTCTAGAATACCGGTGAATGTCATGTCTACACTGTGGGTGATTAAGGTTGAGTTGATTGTAAAAACCAAAGTGTGAGAATGATGATAAAGTAGGGCTTTATCATAGCAGCTGGATAAGAAACCCATTGAGAATCCTTCATTTCTTGTAAAGTAAAATTAAAATCATTAGACAAACAAAAGGTTTTTGTTTATTGAGTTATTTGTATAGAAAATATATTTTTGTTTATTTTAGATTTATTAAAAAAAATCAAAAAAGTTGTCGGGGCTAGAGCATGGGAAATAGGGCTGAAAATAGACGACTTTTAATAGCCCCTGTCTTATGCAAAATCTTTCTTTCGTATTCCAAACGACAAAAATATTAGATCTTCTCCATAGGTTAGGTTAGGTTAGGTGGCACCACTGTGGTATCACAATGGACTGAATAGTCTAAGTGAGCCTGATGCATCGGGCTGCCACATAACCTAACCTAACCTAGGTTAGGTGGCAGCCCGATGTATCAGGATACCACATTGGTGAACTTCTCTCTTATCTTCTTCTTCTTCTCTTCTCTTCTCCATAACTCCATGTAACCATTCTGCCGCTGTGACTTCCTAAGGAGACACACTCAATATTTCAAATTCTACCAAATTATAGTTCCATTGTACGATTTGCATGTGGGTGTATAAAATTTGGTAAAATTGTACTTTTGTATCTCAGATCCTGGCTATGTAGGCATTGAGAGAACATCTTCGAAGAAGATAAAATAAATCACGAACTGGAGACATCAATAATATGAAAATCTAGGTGTAAGCGAAGATGGAAAACGATGAAAACATTATATGATCATATTTTTTTGTTTTTAATAGTCTACCTTTTTTTAAATATATGGATTTTTTGATCAAAAATTCGGCATAATTACGTGAATGGTACAAAAGAATGAGTGACACGAGTTTCGTCAAGTTAAAAAAAAAAAAAAATTGAGCAAATTCTAATTTTTAAAATTTTTACTTCGGATTTTTTTTACAAAGGAAGCCAAGTGGAAGTAGAATTTTAAATTCGTAAAAAAATTAATATTTTTGCAGATTTTTTTACTTGAAAGCTTATAAATTAAATGACATATTTTTTTGTTTCAAATCCACTAAGTGCCACCAAAATGGCCTAAGAATATAAATGTTTTTATATTTTTTTAAAAATAAGTATAATTTTAAAAAATTAGCAGAATTGTATTTTGTAATTGAAAGTTTAGATTAATACAAAAATAAAACAAAATTGAAGACTTGATCCACAAGTCCCAGATGAAATAAGGAGCCGCATCAGGGATGATTGGATCTGGCAACAATATAATACAACAACAAATGTAACGGGGTTTTCTCGTCGGCTTAGGTAAGCTCAATCGCCTCCAGGATCTCCGTAAGGACCCACTAAACCTTCCGGAATAAGAATAAAACTGTTTACCTCTTTCGAGTTAAATATTAATCAATTCGGGTTTATTGATATAAAAAAAAAAATACAATCTACTTGTGTGATATTTGACAATCTCTCTAATATGATTGGAATCTTATGGGAGCAGGCATTCGGGATGTCTTCGATATGGCAACTGGTGTCTTCGTGAGATGAAGAAGGAATTCGTAGTTTATGATTCTTTGACAATCGAAGGCGATTGAATTCGTCGAGACTAGAGTAGTGGTGTGCACGTGACACGAAATTGTCCTGACTCACGAAAATGTTCGTGATTCGTGCGTGAGTCGTGAGTCACGCTCATGACAACAGCGTGAGTGTGCGTGAGCGTGATTAACAAACCAAAATGTCGTGCGTGAGCGTGAGTCACGAATATAATATCTTCGTGAGTGTGCGTGAGTAACGAATTACACTCACGAAAATATTCCTGCTCACCAACATAAAACGATTAAGAGTTAAATTCAATTACAATTTTAGTGACACCTGGGATGTTGCTCACGTTTTCAGACACTTCGGTAAGGTAAATTAATCATAAAATTATTCGTGAGTCACGATATTTTTCGTGAGTCACGCTATTTTTCGTGAGTAACGACGTTTTCGTGCGTGAGTACAAATTTTCTTTTCGTGAGTGTGCGTGAGTATGGTTTTTCAGTCAGTGTGCGTGAGCGTGAGTAAACTATTACTCACGCGCACACCTCTAGTTGAGACGTGGAAGTTTGGTCGTTACTGAGTAGTTCAGCTCGTTGGTATTCGTCTTTCGCCAATGGTCGATTTGTAGTTGATCGGGAACTTACTTTTTTGTCGATTTGTAGATGATCGGGAACTGCTGATGAGTTCTTCGGCCTGCAGACGGTTGCTAGTGTTGCTGCAGTTGATTGTTGTAGAGACGGTTTGGCAGTGGTGATCAGGTACGGGTCGGTAATCGGTCACGGTGGATGTTTAGTAATGCAGTAGGCCCGAAGGTCTCTGTGGTGGAATATTAGGCCCGAAGGTCTCTGTGGTGAAATAGTAGACCCGAAGGTCTCTGTGGGAAATAGTAGGCCCGAAGATCTCTGTGGGGAACAGTATTTCGCGTCTGGGAATAAATTCCTTAGACGACGCAAAGAAAATATCATCGAACTTCGAGCGGAACGTTGTGCAATGAGCCACTCGTAGCACGATCCGCACATAGCTGTATAACGAAGATCCAGATGTTTATCCGAAGTCTCAACCGAGTCTGCCTGTGGTTGGCAAAAAGTCCGCCATATAAGCAATGATTGCAATGAAGTGACTGAGAATTATCGCTCCTTGAATCAAGTATTTAATTAATTTTTTTTCACCAAGAATCATTCATATGCAGTAAAAAACAGCTACTAAGCTGTTCATCAAATACATAGTGGCGGTTTGTGTATGAGTGTGTGTTGGTCGGTTGACTGTTTGGTAACGTAGGTTGGATTGATAATGTATTGCAAATTAACTAAATTAATTTTGTTACGTTACACATTTTTATACCCTCCACCATAGGATGGGGGTCATTCCGTTTGTAACACATCGAAATATTGCTCTAAGACCCCATAAAGTATGTATATTCTGGGTCGTGGTGAAATTCTGAGTCGATCTGAGCATGTCCGTCCGTCTGTTGAAATCACGCTAACTTCCGAACGAAGCTATCGACTTGAAACTAGGTACAAGTAGTTGTTATTGATGTAGGTCGGATGGTATTGCAAATGGGCCATATCGGTCCACTTTTACGTATAGCCCCCATATAAACCGATCCCCCGATTTGGCTTTCGGAGCCTCTAAGAGAAACAAATTTCATCCAATCCGGCTAAAATTTGGTACATGGTGTTAGTATATGGTCTTTAATAACCATGCAAAAATTTGTCCACATCGGTCCATAATTATATATAGCCCCCATATAACCCGATCCCCCGATTTGGCTTTTGGAGCCTCTAAGAAAAACAAATTTCATCCGATCCGGCTGAGATTTGGTACATGGTGTTGGTATATGGTATCTAACAACCATGCAAAAATTTGTCCACATCGGTCCATAATTATATATAGCCCCCATATAAACCGATCCCCCGATTTGGCTTTTGGAGCCTCTAAGAGAAACAAATTTCATCCGATCCGGCTGAAATTTGGTACATGTTGTTCGTATATGGTCTCTAATAACCATGCAAAAAATTATCCACATCGGTCCATAATTATATATAGCCCCCATATAAACCGATCCCCAGATTTGGCTTGCGGAGCCTCTAAGAGAAACAAATTTCATCCGATTCGGCTGAAATTTAGTACAATGGTGTTAGTATATCGTCTCTAACAACCATGCAAAAATTGGTCCACATCGGTTCATAATTATATATAGCCCCCATATAAACCGATCCCCAGATTTGACCTCCGGAGCTTCGTGGAAGAGCAAAATTCAACCGATTCGGTTGAAATTTGGTCTGTGGTGTTAATATATGGCCTCAAACATCCATGCAAAAATTGGTCGAAATCGGTCCATAATTATATATAGCCCCCACATAAACCGATCCCCAGATTTGACCTCCGGAGCCCCTTGGAAGAGCAAAATTCATCCGATACGGTTGAAATTTGGTACGTGATGTTAGTACATGATATTTAACTACCATGCCAAAAGTGGTCCATATCAGTCCATAACCATATATAGCCCCCAAATAAACCGATCCCGAGATTTGGTTTTGGAGCCACTTGGAGGAGCAAATTTCATCCGAGTCAGTTGCAATTTGGTACATTGTGCTAGTATATGGCCGTTAACAACCACGTCTAATTATGTCCATATCGGTCTATAGTTATATATAGCCCCAATCACACAAAAATTGGTTCATACCAAGTTCATCATTGTATATCGCCCACATATAAGCGACCCCCATATTTCAATTCTGGCTCTCTACGTACCGTGCAAAAGTCCATATCGATTCGTAATTACCTTACCACGTATGGACTAACTCACAATTTAGAAAACGATGTTAAGAAGTTTTAAGATACCACAACCTAATTAATTCGATTGGGGATGACAGTCTTTCGTAGAAGTTTCTACGCAATCCATGGTGGAGGATACATAAGATAAAAAACTTCGACTTTTTCTTGGTTTTCATCATCCACAAAGCCATGCAAAGTTTCCTTTTCTTACGACGCATCCTTCTATGTTTGTCCATTCGTTGCATAGGATTGAAGCACTATAGTGCTATATATGAGTAGCTCACGGATACAGTTCTAGTACCAATATTTCCCTTCTATTGAAATATTGATTAGCGAACATGAAAGAGAATAATGCCCAGAGAAATCATATAGGGTCTGTCTCAGTTGAGAGGCGACTCGTTTCCTCGAACTGGATATAGAAAATTTTATATTTCACTTTTTTTTAATAATGAAGAATTTTTACTAAAAATTTAAGCTAACTAAAACAGTGAAATCCTTGTCTTTCAGAATCCTGGGGAATTTCTCAACAATAATAATCGAATTGCCCATAATATTCATTTCTTCTCAATCGATTGAAGCCGCTTTACCTGTTCATTGAAACGGTAGGTAAAGTTTAATGTTAAAGTCCTGTTTACAATCATGTAATCGAATGTGAATATGCTGAATATCCTTTTATTTTTTTTTTTTTTTTGATTTTTCCCTTTTGTTGGACATGAAAAATTACTTGTTGTTCGCAATTAAATTAATTAAAAACAACATCAGTGTTACAATGTGAACAAAGGAATTGCATGGCATTACTATCCAACACATAACCGAATCATGTTTTTGTGTCCACATTAAAATACAATACTGGTTGCCTTTTATTCCCCCCGTAATTATTAATGTGTTATTTTTTGTTTTTCTTTGTTAAAATATTCGTGAAAATGTAAATGACACAAAGGACCTTTTCTGTGACCATTTTTCTTTGAAGTTCGGTAATTAGTCTGAAGATTTAAATTAAAAATAAATTAGGTTTCTTTACTAACAATTTAAATTTAATTGATAAGCCAAAAATTAGAGAAATCATGTGCTTATAATGGGAGGAAGGGTGTTGGTACAATGGTAGCCTTTAGCTAAGGCAATTTTCTAAAAAGTTTTCATAATTTTAATTTAAATTATTTTTTTGTTTTTAATTCCTTAAATTTGTGCGTTGTCTGCACAAAATAGGAACGCTTTTCCTACAATTTCTTCTGTTTGTCTAAACTGTGTTACTGCATCATTTGCATTTTTCAGTCGGAAAACTTTTTGTGGGTCTAAAACACCCCGTCCCATATCATTCTCGTATAAAAAGTTCAATGTTTTTCATTTAATCACTTTATAATACAGCGTCGTCGCTATTTAATTATAACTTGGTTTATTGTATTCATTTGCATTAAATTAAGAAAAAAGTGATTTTCATTGTCTGCCTTTGAGTTTTCCTCATACCAATGTCAAAATTTGATTTTATAAAACATTTCATTAAAATTAATTTTTATTTTAAAAGAAATTAAAATTATATTTCTATAAAAAATTTTGTCAAAATTGTATTTCTATAGAAAAATTTGTCAAAATTTTATTTCTTTAGAAAATTTTGTCAAAACTTTATTTCTATAGAAAATATTGTCAAAATTTTATTTCTATAGAAAATTTTATCACAATTTTATTTCTAAAGAAAATTTTATCACAATTTTATTTCTATAAGAAATATTGTCAAAATTTTATTTTTATGGAGAATTTTGTAAAAATTTTATCTCTATAAAAAATTTTGTGCAAATTTTATTTCTATAGAAAATTTTGTCAGAATTTTATTTCTATCAAAAATTTTGTTAAAATTTTTTTTATGGAAAATTTTGTCTAAATTTTATGTCTACAGAAAATTTTGTCAATTTTTTTTACTATAGAAAATTTTGTGAAAGTGTCATTGCTATAGAAAATTTTCTCAAAATTTTATTGCTATAGAAAATTTTATCAAAATTTTATTCCTTGTGAAAATTTTGTCAAAATTTTATTTGTATAGAAAATTTTATTGTTATAGAAAATTTTATCAAAATTTTATTCCTTGTGAAAATTTTGTCAAAATTTTATTTCTTTAGAAAATTTTGTAAAACTTTTATTTCTATAGAAAATTTTGTCTTTATTTTATTTGTATGGCAAATTGTCTCAACATTTTATCTCAATAGAAAATTTTACTTCTATAGAAAATTTTGTCAAAATTTTATTTTTATAGAAAATTTTATTTCTATAGAAAATTTTGTCAAAATTTTATTTCAATAGAAAATGTTGTCAAAAGTTTATTTCTGTAGAAAAAGTGGTCAAAATTTTATTTCTATAAAAAATTTCGTCAACATTTTATTTCTAAAGAAAATTTTGTCAAAATTTTATTTCTATAAGAAATTTTGTCAAAATTTTATTTCTATAAGAAATTTTGTCAAAATTTTATTTTTGTGAAAAAATTTGTAAAAATTTTATGTCTATAGGAAATTTTGTCAAAAAAATTTTTTTTTATAGAAAATTTTTTTCTATGGAAAATTTTGATAAAATTTTATTTCAATGGAAAATTTTGTTAAAATTTTTTTTGGTATAAGAAATTTTGTCACAGTTTTATTTCTATAAGAAATTCTGTCAAAATCTTATTTCTATAAGAAATTTTGTCAAAGTGTCATTGCTATAGAAAATTTTGTCAAAGTTTTATATTTATTAAAATTTTCTCAAAATTATTTCTATAGAAAATTTTATCAAAATTTTATTGCTATAGAAAATTTTATCAAAATTTTATTGCTATTGAAAATTTTGTCAAAATTTTATTTTTATAGAAAATTTTATTCCTACAGAAAATATTGTCAAAATTTTATTTCTAGAGAAAATATATTCAAAATTGGCTTCTAGTGAAAATTTTGCAAAAATTTGACTACTATAGAAAATTTTGCCAAAATTTTATGTCTTTAGAAAATTTTGTCAAAATATTTATTTCTAAACAAAATTTTGTCAAATTTTAATTTTTATAGAAAATTTTGTAAAAAAATTTTATTTCTATAAGAAATTTCGTCAAAATTTTATTTTTATGGAAATTTTGTCAAAATCTTATTCATATAGAAAACTTTGTCAAAATTTTATGTCTATAGGATATTTTATCAAAATATTATTTCTATAGAAAATTTTGTTAAAATTTTTTTTCTATGGAAAATTTTGTCAAAATTTTTTTTGGTTTAAGAAATTTTGTCAAAATTTTATTTCTATAAGAAATTCTGTCAAAATCTTATTTCTATAAGAAATTTTCTGGAAATTTTATTTACTTTTGGGTTTAGTGAACTGGCTGAATTTATTCTGATAATTGATTGGTAGTTTTGCTGCAAGTAGAGGATGCTGATGAGGAATGTGGTAATTCCGAAACGTGCGTCCATCCAACCATCTTGCAGTCTATAGGGCTTTGCCCAAATAAATTTGACAAACATTCTTTTCCTCTGTTGGTTAAGCTACACTTGTAGTTTAGTCAATGCATGGTTTTAAGCTGAAATCAAAAACAACAACAATGCTTAAAGAACAAAAACCAACAATAAACAAAAAAAAAAAAAGAATGGAAGATTTTATTTCCATATAAATTATTTATTTCTTTAGGAAATTTTGTCAAGATTTTATTTTCATCGAAAATTTTGTCAAATTTTTTTGGTGTAAGAAATTTTGTCAAAATTGTATTTCTATAGAAAATTTTGTCAAAATTTCTATAGAAAACTTTATTTGTATAGACAATTTTATCAGAATTTTATTTCTATTGAATATTTTGTCAAGATTTTATTTCCATAGAAAATTTTGTCAAAATTTTATTTCTATAGAAAATTTTGTCAAAATTTTATTTCTATTGAAAATTTTGTTAAAATTTGATTTCTACAGAAAATTTTGTCTAAATTTTAATGTTATTGAAAATATTACTTTTATATTATTTTTATTTATATTATTTTTATCGAAAATTTTGTCAAAGTTTTATTTTTAATTGGAATTTTTTTCAAAATTTTATTTCTTTAGAAATATTTGTCAATTTTACATTTCTATAGAAAATTTTGTCAAAATTTGACTTCTATAGAAAATTTTGTCAAATTTTAATTTCTATAGAAAATTTCGTCAAAATTTTATTTCTATAGAAATTTTTGTCAAAATTTTATTTCTATAGAAAATTTTGTCAAAATTTTATTTCTATAGAATACTAGCGTAACCCGGCCCGCTTCGCTGCGCCTTCCGAAGCGTATTTGGAGAAACATTTTGCATTAACTTAGTCAACTATATGCTTCGTGCTGAAAACAAATTCGAAAAGATTTGAATTCTTTTAAACAAATCGGACTACTTGCTTTTTCGTTTATAGGTACAAATACGGCGGATATGCATATGTAAAACGGTTCGTCTAAAAAAATGTCGCGGAGTGGATGTACCCTTTCCTCCAAATTTTTTAAATAATACTCTGTATTCAAGTAGTTGGACAATCTTCTATATTTCTTGTGAATTTTAAGTGTGGTTTGTCAAGGAAAGGTATCCTTCTCCTCAACATATCTGAAAATTACTGTTTCCCATCCAATAAATCGGAAAAAGCAAAAATAGTAAAAAATTTTACCACATTAACATTTGCTAAAATGTTGGCAAATGATGCACCCTCTACGTTGGCTGCCAATTTCATGTAAATTTAAGTTCTTTACTAAAAAGAAGTCTGGCAGAAGCCTGTGCAAAAATCATAAAATTATGTACCGAGTTCTCATTTACGGCCAGCCCTCTACTTTCAATTTAAGAAAAAAAACGAACAAAAGGGAACCCTCTCCCCACCATCACTCCACTGCGACCTAATATCGTTCTATCACATACCCTATATTAATTTCAAAAACTACTCAATGGTCCCTATAAATTCTATCGAAGTAAATCGACAAAGTTTATTTCAATTTTCCCCTTCCCCAACCAGATATCGAAAAATCATATACTAATTTAAAAATCACGTATAAATTTAATCACCTCCTCCCACTTTCCCTGTAAATTTCAAGTAGATCGGCGATGTTTAAATTTTGCTCTATTGTTTTAAAGGGACGTCACTTTCCCCGATACAATATCGACAAACACCGTAGTGAATAGCACCCCTAACCTTCCCTGAAAATTCTTGAAACTTTCCTTCAAGTGGCGGGGAGGGGGGGGGAGGGAAGGTAGTGTCCTTTTCGTTCATAACCTTCCCCCACTGCCTATATAAATTTCAAGAAAACTTAAGAATTGTTTTTTTCCAGTTTTAGAGGAGGACCTCCTCCCCGACTAAATATCGAAAAGTGATGTAGCGTATCTTTTGTAAACGTCCCAGAAAATGTCAAGCAACTTATAAGCCTAAAAGGGCGGACTCTCTTTCGTCCAAATATCACAAAATCAGGTATCAACTATTAATATCGTAACCTCTCCTCAGTCCTCTGTAAATTTCAAGTAACTCGGTAAAAGTTTAATTGTTTCTCTGTATGTACATAAGAGAAGCGGATGTCTCCCTATGCCCTTTTATTTTTATTAAAAAATCAAGAACCTGATATAAATTTCATAACCCATTTTTCCGTAAAATGTCAGTCGGGGGAGTTTAGTTTTGTTTGTACTTTCAAACAAAAAAATTCTGGCACAGAGGTGGTCCCCTCCCCGACCAAATATCGAAAAATAATGTAGCGGATTTTTGTCTAGATGCCAACTCCAACATTCAATGAAAATTTCAAGCAAATCGCATAATTTTGTTCCAAGTTTCAAAAAGTAGGGCAAGGGGGAGGTCCCCCTCCCCATCCACATATGACATCATCGGGTAACCCATATTAATTCCATAACCGCACCGCATGTTCTCTGTAAATCTCAGATAATTTAGAGAATTTTAGTTTTTTTACTGTACTTTAAAAAAAGTCGAACAAAGGGGAGGTCCCCCTCCGTCACCAAATATCGAAATATAAAGTAGCGGATCTTTGTCTAGATGCCAACCCCAACCTTCAATGAAAATTTCAAGTAAATCGGTCAACTTTGGTCCAATTTTCAAAAAGTCCGACAAAGGGGAGGTCCCCCTCCGCGACCAGATGTCAAAAAATGAGGTACCCTATTTTCAACACATGAACGCCCCCTACGATCTCTGAAAGTTTCAAGTAAATCGGTTCAGACGTTTCGGAGCCAACTCGGAACATACAAACAAACAAATAAACAAACATAGATTGAATTTTATATATATATAGATTTTGTAAAATTTTATTTTTATAGAATGTTTTATAAAATTTTATTTCTATAGAAAATTTTGTCAAAATTTTATTTCTATAGAATATTTTGTAAAATTTTATTTCTATAGAAAATTTTTTCAAAATTTTGTTGCCGTGGAAAATTGACTCAAAATTTTATTTCTATTGAAAAATTTGTCAAAATTACTCTAATTGAGAAGAAGTTGCGTCCTTTGCTCTTAACTATAGTAAATTTTTTACATGTCTGCATATATTCTACAAATTATATTAAACTTTGTATATTTTACAAAGTTTCATAATATTTATTCAAAACGTCCAATTATAAAGGCAACGTTGAGAAAAAATAATTACACCACATCCTTAGCATCCATTTAAAGTTTCGCATATAACTAATACTAGCCCATATTTTCCTCTCTAACAGGAACTCCTTTACATAAAATGTGCCAAGGGATAAGAGACCCTAGTAACTCGTATCACTTTTTTATTTCACAAAGAAAAAACACAAACGTCATACTTTAATCTCATTATGTAGTAAAACATATCCAGTGAATTTTTTTTACAACTGTAACTTATAAATAAAATAACTTTCGTAATTCCATAATAGTAAGAGTAACGAGAAAATCGTTTCTGTAGCAGGCAGATTAAAAAGCATCACTACAACATCAACCAGGAAAAGTGATGGCCAACATTGCGATGGTAGGAAAAAAGTGTAGAACTTTCTTCCTATTCGACGTACATATGGTATTAACAGATGCCATGGAATAGAGAAAAGAAAATATGATATGGACAGTGGGATTAAATGGGATTTATTTTATATCACGACAATTGCCGTATCTAGATAATTTTAGCCAGGGATGGCTACAGCCCCTCTACCTATACTACAGTATAACAATATATTCTAGGGGGGGCTAACATTTTTCTGGAGTGGTCTAAGTCCTCCCCCAGAGGCCTTTCTACGCTTATGATGCGAATGAATGAGAATGAAGTTGCCGATTTCAGTCGCTGCCGACCATTTTTTGCCAGTAGACGCCGCCGAATATGTCGACTCATTTCGACTCAAATTTAGCCGGCAATTAATCAAAAATATCGATTTAAATCAGAAAAATGTATTTATAATTGTCATATTTTTTCCAAAAATGTTATATCTTCCACCAACAATTAATCATTTTCAAGCTGCTGCTATAATAATTTTACAAAGATTTAGCTCAGAAAATTTGAATGAAATGTAAATTTGTTTGTAAGATTGGTTGTACAACTAATCTCATTACCATTCGAATAACTTTAAATTGATTTTATAGTGGATAATTGTCCGCCGCCGTATAAGCAAATTTATATCGGCTTAGTCGGCAAGCCGCCGCCGCAAGAGGCAAAAATTTGGTGTCAGCCGCCGGCGGCAAAAATGGGTCGGCATCATTCTCGACCGAACATCAAAAAATTTTCAGCGGTGGATTGTTGCATTTAAGTAGGTAGCCGCCTTAGCACATGTCCGCCTTGCTTACAAAGTGTCATAGATGCACTCCCAGTTTCGACCGAACACCAAAATGTGGTGCACCCAAAGAAAAAATACTTTTCTCCGGAACGAAATATTAGCCTAACGAAATTCCCCTTTGTTTTGAAGTATTTTCGTTTGGAGCAAATACAACCGAATTTATGACAATCATTGCAACACTTGTCACAAATATTTTTTATTTGTTTCTAAAGAATTATGTTTCACGTCAAATAAAAACTTCAGTTGTTTCAAATATCATTCCCCAAGAGACAAAACTCTTCTTGCCGTGTGGTTTTACCGCATTGTGAAATCCTGTTCGGACTCGGCTCTCAGAAGGCTGACTTCATAAAGGTTACAAGGTGTCTTTGTGGTATCCCGCTGAGTTGCCAACCAAATCACCCTTATGACTCTCTCATCAGATGGGGTCTCTGGAGTAGCAAATATATCATACAGGACTGAAAATGAAGACACTGTATCTTAAATAGGTGAAGGGATAAAAGGTTATTCCTTTTCCCCAAGATATTTCAAGGTATAAGTCTGGTCTGGTTAGGATTCATGTGTTCTCATGAATACTAACCAGACCAGACCCCTCAAAAAAATAAAAAAAAAAAAATAAGTATATACGGCTGTAAGTTCGGCCAGGCCGAATCTTATGTACCCTCCACCATGGATTGCATAGAAACTTCTACGAAAGACTGTCGTCGACAATCGAATTACTTGGGTTGTGGTATCTTAAAACTTCTTAACATCGTTTTCTAAATTGTGAGTTAGTCCATACGTGGTATGTATTAGACAATACATAGAGAGCCAGAATTGAAATATGGGGGTCGCTTATATGGGGGCTATATACAATTATGAACTTGATATGGACCAATTTTTGTGTGATTGGGGATCGATTTATCTGATGGCTATATATAACGATTGACCGATATTGACCCAGTTAGGCATGGTTATTAACGGCCATATGCTAGCACAATGTACCAAATTTCAACTGACTCGTATGAAATTTGCTCCTCCAAGAGGCTCCAAAACCAAATCTCGGTATCTGTTTATATGGGGGCTATATATGATTATGGACTGATATGAACCACTTTTGGCATAGTTGTTAAATATCATATACTACCACCACGTACCAAATTTCAACCAGGTCGGATGAATTTTGCTCTTCCAAGAGGCTCCGGAGCTCAAATCTGGGGATCGGTTTATATAGAGCCTATATATAATTATGGACCGATTTCGACCAATTTTTGCATGGGTGTTTGAGGCCATATATTAACACGACGTACCAAATTTCAACTGAATCAGATGAATTTTGGTCTTCCAAGAGGCTCCGGAGGTCAAATCTGGTGATCGGTTTATATGGGGGCTATATATAATTGTGGACCGATGTGGACCAATTTTTGCATGGTCATTAGAGACCATATATTAACACCATGTACCAAATTTCGGTGGGATCAGATGAAATTTGCTTCTCTTAGAGGCTCCGCAAGCCAAATCGGGGGATCGATTTATATGGGGGCTATACGTAAAAGTGGACTGATGTGGACCAATTTTTGCCTGGTTGTTAGAGACCATATACTAACACCATGTACCAAATTTCAGCCGGATCGGATGAAATTTGATTCTCTTAGAGGATTCGCAAGCCAAATTTGGGGGTCCGTTTATATGGGGGCTATACGTAAAAGTGGACCGATATGGCCCATTTGCAATACCTTCCGACCTACAGCAATAACAACTACTTGTGCAAAGTTTCAAGTCGATAGCTTGTTTCGTTCGGAAGTTAGCGTGATTTCAACAGACGGACATGCTCAGATCGACTCCGAAATTCACCACGACCCAGAGTATATATACTTTATGGGGTCTTAGAACAAAATTTCGATGTGTTACCAACGGAATGACAAAGTTAAAATACCCCCCATCCTATGGTGGAGGGTATAAAAATGATTTGAATCTCCAACTTGTGATATTAAAACGGTACGAATTTGGATCGTCTAAAGTTAAGTTTACGTGGGATTGTCATAGGACGGAAGTATTGCATTTTCGGATCGTTTGCACTGCTTCAGGAGGTATGTCAGTACTACAATGCCCGACCACATGTTGAAAAGCCCTACAAATTTATTTGGAAAGCCTAAAATGGGATGTTCTACACGCCAAAAAAATTCTTTCCTCCCAAACCAAATTTTAGAGAAACAAACATCGGTTCCTATTTGCTTTCCGCTGTAAGGAACTTTGTTTGGAAGATTTTTTTTCTTTTCTGGCTGATTGCGACCCATACAGTTTGTAAGCCAACACACTACTTACTGGGCTAGGTAGCTTTTATTGTCATCAAGAGACAATTATCGCTATAGCCATCTACGCGAACAGTCAAGCAGTCACATTTATGAAGCATATTTTTCGGCGCTCGCGAGCCGATGTAAAAAAAGTTTATTTGACAGAAACATGCCTTTAGTTGGCCACCGTGGAGCAATGGCATCAAGAGACAATTGTCGCTATAGCCATCTACGCGAACAGTCAAGCAGTCCCATTTATGAAGCATATTTTTCGGCGCTCGCGAGCCGATGTAAAGAAAGTTTATTTGACAGAAACATACCTTTAGTTGGCCACCGTGGAGCAATGGTAAGCATGTCCACGGTCGTGTGTTCAATCTCTGCTCCGACCGAACACCAAAAAGTTTTTTTTTCGACATTCGTTTTGTACTTTTTCTTTTGCACAAAATACTCTTTAAAATTGTAAACCAAAAATCCCACTATGTGAAAATCCTTTTCGGTCAAACTGAAAAACCCTCGTTGACGAAGAAAATTTCTTTGACATTTTACTAATGAAACTCCCTCATGTACCATCAAATTGACTTACGTTATCACAAAAAACACAAATCCATAATCTCCAGAAGACATGCTGCACAAACTAAAATGTCAATCAAAAAGTTTCATGTCTCTTAATTATCGTCTAAATCTATTTCATGTCGTTTTGCGCATTGCGAAAAAAAAACAAGAGAACAAAACGAAACTAGAAAGAACATCAGATTACGAGTATTGTTAACAAAGATCATGACACTTACAAGTTTGCCAAAAAAAATTAATTCATGTTGCAAACAAACTTCAACAAAATAATGGAATGAAAAATAATTAAATATTTACAAAAAATATTGATAGTTTGACAGCTAGAAATGTAGCATATAAAAATGTCCCTAAGAATATTAAATATTCAGGAAATACATGATGTGGAATCTATTTCATGGGGAAAGTTTTATAAAACTTCTTGGCGCATAGAGGATATAATTGCCTGACATGGATGGGCAAATGGGAAATTCAAATATTCGAATGAAGAAATCGTGAAGAATAGATCAAATTCATTCAAGTTGTAGATTTCATTTGAATATACAGTGCTGTTCAAAACATTTGCAACTAGCCCTACCATGAACTTATTTAATCTTGGTATATCTCCCATAATAATAACTTTATTGTTTCGCTTCCACTTAAAAAATAATCGTTATGGAGCGGCATTTCCAAATTCTAATTGGGAAAATGAATGGGCTGTTATTAAACATTGATATATATCGAAAGGTAAAGAGTCGTATGATTTGACCTGTTCAAAACATTTGCAACTACCTAGTACCCTGTAATATTTTCTTCTTTAAGGGCACTATTTTTATACCCTCCACCATAGGATGGGGGTATATTAACTTTGTCATTCCGTTTGTAACACATCGAAATATTGCTCTAAGACCCCATAAAGTATATATATTCTGGGTCGTGGTGAAATTCTGAGTCGATCTAAGCATGTCCGTCGTCCGTCCGTCTGTCCGTCTGTCCGTCCGTCTGTCCGGCTGTCCGTCCGTCTGTGGAAATCACGCTAACTTCCGAACGAAACAAGCTATCGACTTGAAACTTGGCACAAGTAGTTGTTATTGATGTAGGTCGGATGGTATTGAAAATGGGCCATATCGGACCACGTTTACGTATAGCCCCCATATAAACCGATCCCCAAATTTGGCTTGGGGAGCCTCCCGGAGCAGCAAAATTCATCCGATCCGGTTGAAATTTGGTACGTGGTCTTAGTATACGGTCTCTAACAACCATGCAAAAATTGGTCCATATCGGTCCATAATTATATATAGCCCCCATATAAACCGATCCCCAGATTTGACCTCCGGAGCCTCTTGGAGGGGCAAAATTCATCCGATCCGATTGAAATTTGGTACCTGATGTTAGTATATGGTCTCTAACAACCATGCAAAAATTGGTCCATATCGGTCCATAATTATATATAGCCCCCATATAAACCGATCCCCAGATTTGACCTCCGGAGCCTCTTGGAGGGGCAAAATTCATCCGATCCGGTTGAAATTTGGTACCTGATGTTAGTATACGGCCCCTAACAACCATGCAAAAATTGGTCCATATCGGTCCATAATTATATATAGCTCCCATATAAAACGATCCCCAGATTTGACCACCGGAGCCTCTTGGAGGAGCAAAATTCATCCGATCCGGTTGAAATTTAGTACGTGGTCTTAGTATACGGTTTTTAACAACCATGCAAACATTGGTCCATATCGGTCCATAATTATATATAGCCCCCATATAAACCGATCCCCAGATTTGACCTCCGGAGCCTCTTGGAGGGGCAAAATTCATCCGATCCGATTGAAATTTGGTACCTGATGTTAGTATATGGTCTCTAACAACCATGCAAAAATTGGTCCATATCGGTCCATAATTATATATAGCCCCCATATAAACCGATCCCCAGATTTGACCTCCGGAGACTTTTGGAGGGGCAAAATTTATCCGATCCGGTTGAAATTTGGTACCTGATGTTAGTATGCGGCTTCTAACAACCATGCAAAAATTGGTCCATATCGGTCCATAATTATATATAGCTCCCATATAAACCGATCCCCAGATTTGACCACCGGAGCCTCTTGGAGGAGCAAAATTCATCCGATCCGGTTGAAATTTAGTACGTGGTCTTAGTATACGGTCTCTAACAACCATGCAAAAATTGGTCCATATCGGTCCATAATTATATATAGCCCCCATATAAACCGATCCCCAGATTTGACCTCCGGAGCCTCTTGGAGGGGCAAAATTCATCCGATCCGGTTGAAATTTGGTACCTGATGTTAGTTTACGGCCTCTAATAACCATGCAAAAATTGGTCCATATCGGTCCATAATTATATATAGCCCCCATATAAACCGATCCCCAGATTTGACCTCCGGAGCCTCTTGGAAGAGCAAAATTCATCCGGTCCAGTTGAAATTTGGTACATAGCGTTAGTATATGGTCTCTAACAACCATGCAAAAATTGGTCCATATCGGTCCATAATTATATATAGTTCCCATATAAACCGTCCCCAGATTTGACGTCCGGAACCTCTTGGAGGAGCAAAAGTCATCCGATACGGTTGAAATTTGGTACATTTTGTCAATATATGGCCTCTAACAGCCATGTAAAAATTGGTCCATATCTGTCTTTAGTTATATATAGCCGATGACTTATTACACAAAAATTGGTCCATATCGCCAAAAATAATCTACCAAAACTTTATTTCCATAAAAAATTTTGTCAAATTTTATTACTATAGAAAGTTTCGTCAAAATTTCATTTCTATAGAAAGTTTTGTCAAAAGTTTATTTCTATACAAATGTTGGTCAAAATTTTATTTCCATAGAAAATGTTGTCAAAATTTTATTTCTATAGAAAATTTTGTCACATTTGATTACTATAGAAAGTTTTGTTAAAATTTCATTTCTATAGAATGTTTTGTCAAAAGTTTATTTCTATAGAAATGTTTGTCAAAATTAAATTTTATTTCTATAGAAAATTTTTGTAAAAAATTTATTTCTGTAGAAAGTTTTGTCAACATTTTATTTCTATACAAAATTTTGTCAAAATTTTATTTCTATACAAAATTTTGTCAACATTTTATTTCTATAGAAATTTATGTCAAAATTGTATTGCTATAGAAAATTTTGTCAACATTTTACTTCCATAGAAAATTTTGTCAACATTTTATTTCTATAGAAAATTTTGTCAAGTTTTTATTTCTATAGAAAATTTTGTCAAATTTTTATTTCTATAGAAAATTTTGTCAAAATTTTATTTCTATAGAAAATTTTGTCAAGGTTTCATTTCTATAGAAAATTTTGTCAAACTAGATTATATACGTATTTAATCGGCCTTTTTTTGTTTAATATATACCCCGTATGGGCTAACTTACAATTTAGAAGACAGTGTTAAAAAGTTTTACGATACCTTGCCATCGGCAAGTGTTATCGCAACCCAAGTAATTCGATTGTGGATGACAGCCTTTAGTAGAAGTTCCTACGCAATCCATGGTGGAGGGTACATAAGATTCGGCCTGGCCGAACTTACGGCCGTATATACTTGTTTGTTTTTTGTTTATACCCTCCACCATAGGATGGGGGTATATTAACTTTGTCATTCCGTTTGTAACACATCGAAATATTGCTCTAAGACCCCATAAAGTATATATATTCTGGGTCGTCTTGAAATTCTGAGTCGATCTGAGCATGTCCGTCCGTCCGTCTGTTGAAATCACGCTAACTTCCGAACGAAACAAGCTATCGACTTGAAACTTGGCACAAGTAGTTGCTATTGATGTAGGTCGGATGGTATTGCAAATGGGCCATATCGGTCCACTTTTACGTATAGTCCCCATATAAACGGACCCCCAAATTTGGCTTACGCAGCCTCTAAGAGAACCAAATTTCATCCCATCCGGCTGAAATTTAGTACATGGTGCTGGTACATGTTCTCTAATGACCATGCAAAACTTGATCCACATCGGCCCATAATTATATATAGCTCCCATATAAACCGATCCCCAGATTTGACTTCCGGAGCCTCTTAGATGAGCAAAAGTTATCCGATCCGATTGAAATTTGGTACGTGGTGTTAGTATATTGTCTCTAACAACCATGCCAAAATGGGTCCATATCGGTCTATAGTTATATATAGCCGATCCCCAATCACACAAAACTTGGTCCATATCGGTTCATAATCATGGTTGCCACTCGACCCAAAAATAATCTACTAAAATTTTATTTCTATAGAAAATTTTTTCAAAATTTTATTTCTATAGAAAATTTTGTCAAAATTTTATTTCTATAGAAAATTTTGTCAAAATTTTACTTCTATAGAAAATTTTGTCAAAATTTTATTTGTATAGAATTTTTTTCCAAATTTTACTTCTATAGAAAATATTGTCAAAATTTTATTTTGTCAAAATTTTATTTCTATAGAAACTGTAAACTTAATTATATACGTATTTAATCTGCCTTTTTTAGTTTAATATATACCACGTATGGACTATGTGGTATATATTACGGTGTTAGGAAGTTTTAAGATACCTTGCCATCGGCAAGTGTTACTGCAACCCAAGTAATTCGATTGTGGATGACAGTCTTCTACGCAATCCATGGTGGAGGGTACATAAGCTTCGGCCTGGCCGAACTTACGGCCGTATATACTTGTTTTAACCTAAAATAGTTATAACGACCTATAAGAAGATGGATTAAATGTATAAAAAGGGCATTGCAGTAATATCGTTAAGTTCATTGCCTAATTTGGTCGTCATAAACTAGGTTAGCGCGCCTTCAATTTTCACAAAAATACCTTAAATGGCCTCAAGAGCAGTGAATATGTGCTATATTTTCTTACGACTCAAAATTTAACTTGCATGGATCGGATGGTAGAAATTTAGTACGAAGGCTGCAAGGAAAGCCTTAATCCCAGAAATAAAAAAAAGTTACGTCAATCATGGTGGGGCCAATATTATGGTCTGGGGGTGTTTTTCTGGACAAGTTATTGGCCCGATTTATAGAGTCGAGGGTATTATGCTGTCGGAAGTTTACAAAAAAAGTTTATCTAATGTGATATTGCCGTAAGCATTCCGAGAAATGCCATCTGCATGGATTATTCAGCGCGATCATGACCTCTAGGACACGTGTAACATGGTAAAACAATGGATTTCCGATAAAAATTTGCGGGTGCTTGATTAGCCTGTTCAGTCGCCTAAAGTAAAAGTCATAAAACAAGCTTTGGAAAGCTGTGAAATGAAAAATTAGTACGAAATTTTTGCAAAAGACTTACGAAATCTATTTGAACCTGAACTATAGTATATCATTGACCATTTAATCCTAACCAATGGCAAAAAGTTGCGTAGAAGTACCCACCAAAAAAAATTGGAAGTTGTTCCACAAACATTTCTTTTAAAGCCCATCCCAGAATCCCCCATCGAGTTTTTTCCAACTTCCGATGCAGTCCTTTTGGACAAGTCCACAAACATTTCTTCTAAAGAGCATCGCTGGATCCCCCAATGATTATTTTCCACTTCCGATGCAGTCCTTTAAGAAATGTACACAAACATTTCTTCTAAAGCGCATCTTGGGATCCCCCAATGATTTTTTTCTACTTCTGTTGCAGTCCTTGTGGACAAGTATTAGAAAGAACGCAATCAGGCTATTTTAAGTGCAAATTTTGGACAATTAAATTTTACAAAATAATAGAAAACTAATAAAAAAATTAAAAAAATAGAAAATCCATAAAAAAAGTAAAAAAATAATAATAAAAAAAAAATAAATTTCATCCCCGCTGGGATTTGAACCTGTACCGTTTGACTTTTCCGCTTCCATGGAAGTTCTTTTGAGAAGGGTTCGCAAATTACGAGAAGTTTTAATTTTTTTTATTGATTTTAATAGAAAAAAATATAATTTATACCAAAATATATGCCAAAAATAAAAACGATACATAATATAAAAAAATATTTTTTTAGAAAAATATTTGATAAAAAAATTGCTGCTGGTGAGATTTGAACCTACGTTTCTTATTTTTTCGTTCATACTAATAAAGAACATCTCGAGAAGCAATTAGAATGTTATTCCTTGGTGTCGTATTACGATCATATCACAAATATTTGAATTGACCTTTCGACGCTTTATGTTCAGTGGCGTTTGTGGCGTTTATGGCTGAGTGTCCTAAGGCGTTCTGTTATGGTGCCAGTAAACCCAGGTTCAATCCCTGGTCGGAGCGAAAAAGTTTTTCAAATTGTAAAAATTAGATAAAAGGAAAATAATGGTGTAATAAAACATATGGATGAAAAAAATGAAATTGGTTGAAAATTTTTTTTTTTCGCTTTTTAAATTTCTTCATTCAAATTAACTTCCAGGGCACAACTTCTAAAGCAATGCAAAGGATCCAAAAAGGGAGTACTTCCATCCTATGACAAGCACATGTAAAATTCATTGGAGATGATCCAAGTTTGCACTACTTCCGGATCACAGATTGGGGATCCAAACTACTTTTTTGGAAGCTCTTTTTTGCTGGGTAATCAAACGGCATGGCTATAGTATTAACTATTAACATTTATCGTTAAAAGTTACAAATGCTTTAATTATTTTTAAATATATATGACACTTAATATTAGTTGCAAATGTTTTGAACAGACAAAAACTCTCATTTAAAAAAAAATATAAATTATCAAAAAACCTTTATCGTTAGTTCCGTTATTTCCTTGAATCTTTAAAATTTATATATTTGATCCATTTGCCGTAGGGTAACTTGATTATTTTGCTTATTCTTTTCAGTTGCTTATTCAAACTATAAACAGTTATCTTTCTCCTTCTTTTGTTTAATAAATAAAGCTTCATTAATCCAGGAGGCCATTTTCATTCTCATATTTATTCGTTTCGTGGATGCTTCGGTACTACGACTTGCAGTAGTTTATAGTAACTGAACAAGCTCTTGACATAAATCAGGAGAAGGAGTCCGATTATGTAATGAGGAAAAACTAGGATCTATAAGTTGACCAAATTTTGTACAATTTATTTTCTCTTGATATTCCGTAAGATATTCATTCTTATCCGAATGTAATGCCACATCACAAAAAAACAAAATTATGATCAGAGAGTGTGTTTTCAACATTGTAAACCAAAAATTTCGAAGGGTTGTTGAAAATGTTGGTCTAGTTACAAATTATAATCGTACATCAGATTTCCAACAAATTCAGTGACCGATTAGGTACCATCAAGTCTACGATAACATCACCAACAACCAAAATATAACAAGATCGAAATTCCTTCAAGGCCATCTCCAACTTAGGAATAAAATTACTGACAACGCATCGTTGGGATCTATATATTGATAGTATCGTAATTTTCAAATAGTCTAATTTTATCTCAGGTAATTCAATCGTAACAATATACAAATTATTTTCGCTTTTATTTATAACAGTATTGTGTTTTGAAGTTCCATTTGTTGGTACACGTGTATGGCTTTACTAATATTCAGCGCAAAGAGAATAAAAATTCGACAAATGAGATCTGTATCTTAATTTTAAAGTTATCGATCCTAGATTTAAAGCCAGATAGGTCTCTAAAAAAATGTATTTATTTTAAAGAAGACCCATCTTTGGCTCGGAATCAATAGCAAAATCCTTAAGCGAAGGTCAAAATCTTTGGATCCAACTAAACTTTTTTTTGAGAGTGCCATTGTTATAAATGCGTTCAAAAAACAAACTCGTTGCAAATTTCTTTAAAATATTGTTATGCACTGAAATTTAAGTGGATCGAAAAAAAGTCATAAAATCTAGCCAACCAAGTAATATTACTGATGGACATCGTGTAACACATAAAGTATACTCTGTACCTTATATGGCAGCTTAGGAAACATTAAAGAGGAGATAAATTTTATGAACATTATATTTATTCTCTTTTGACATGAAAATACAACTAAGCACAATAATTGTATTTTTGTGTGTGTGCAAATGTGTCTCTTAATTACGTGCATAAACACAAACAAAAACAGTATCTTACACGTAAATCCCTATCTATGGTATATTCTCTTTTTCATTCTTAATGAATTCTCTCACAAAATATTCTATCGATAATGAAGTTTATAATAGTAAACCTCTGTGTATATATGCATGTGTGCGTTTGTGTCTATGCTTCATTAGCAGTCGATATGCTTGAGGCTAAGTTAAGACTCATCTATCCTCTGCTACTGTGAGCCTAAAGCGAATATAT